>NC_045966.1:28133534-28457081 GCF_010909765.2 Amblyraja radiata | reverse complement strand
TACCCACGGACCAAATCCCCAGAATAGCAGGATGGTCATCCGAAAGGACTTTCCAAAGGTTTTATAATAAACCAGTTTTTGGAGCCATCATCATTTTCGGAAAGCATTTTACGTTCAATATTATAATTTGCCCGAAGGGTTACAGGGCTATGATTTCAATTAATAAATGTATTTACTCGTTATATCACACAAGTCTTTGTATAAGTGTGTCTAAAATTGCTAATGATACTCTCTCCCGATACCCAAGGCAGTTGTGAAGCATGGACTCGTTCCACGGCATGAGGTCACAGAGCTTTGAAATCTTCACGTAGTCACTCACGTGACTCCGAAGTAAAATAGTAAGATTAAACGAGAACTTACCAGTTTGAAGTTTGATCTGTATTTTATGAGGAGGAACGTTGAGGGAATACGTGCCCTCCGCTCCCACCCTCCTATGATCATATCAAAACTGGTATCTCTTTGATAATCTTACTATGTTAGGTCATTATAGTTTCTGTGACCTCACACCGCTGCTTTGAAGAATGGCACGCATGCGTTGGAAGCGGGTTCTTCACGTATTCCCTCAACGTTCCTCCTCATAAAATACAGATCAAACTTCAAACTGGTAAGTTCTCGTTTAATCTTACTATTAAACTGAGTTGGTGCAGAAAGTAACAATGAACATTGATTAATCAGAAAACATTTTATATGGATACAGACATGTGCTGCAATTAACTTTGTTTAGTAAATGATAACTTTCACTTACGGTAATCATAAATGTTGTAGTTTAAATATTGTTTTTCACTGACTGATTGTGAAAATTGCTTTGACAATATGACTTGCCATGGAGAAGATTACCAACTTCAAATTGATCTCAGACAAAGGGAATTTAGGCACTGGGTTTTCTCCTTCAACTAAGCTTCTGTATTATATTATAATTATAACTAACAGGATTGATTCATACATATTAGTTAATTAATTTCACTTTCCCACCATTGCATCACATTTTTGTTCCCATTGTAACTCCATTAACCTTATGCCTCGTGTTCCATCTAGTCAGCTTTTGGATCATAGTCACATGCATGACTAAATTAACAAGACACTACTTGTGTACCTACATTGACCAGATGGTTCACTATATCTCTCCCTTTCCATGTTGCATATTCTGCATAACTTATTACACTCTGATTATTTCATTGGTTTTATCACTCTGCACTTCCAATGACCCCGATCACACTTTGAAAAAGGATGCCCTTCCCTCTTCCAGCCAGATACCTTTCCTGTTTTGGCGTTATCTTGTATCTCTGC
Organism: Amblyraja radiata; assembly: GCF_010909765.2. Classification (NCBI taxonomy): domain Eukaryota; kingdom Metazoa; phylum Chordata; class Chondrichthyes; order Rajiformes; family Rajidae; genus Amblyraja; species Amblyraja radiata. The sequence goes on along the minus strand of NC_045966.1, from coordinate 28,455,794 downwards.
TGTAACCAGCGATGCTGTTAAGTGACCCTACAAACCTTTGATTAAAATAGCAACAATTCCTTTCCAACATTTTCAAAGTAATGAATTGATGGTTAAAATCCTGCACCTCACTCAGTGCTAAAAGAGATGAAGTGAGATAAATCTGTGAATTAAAGTTGTATGTTTCACTGCTATGTTTAAATCTATATTTCATTTGCTTTATGTCTTTCTGCAAAAGTGTGCACGAAGGAGCTTTATATTCTTAATGAAAAATAGATTTAGTCTTTAATTGTTGCCTTTTTGCTTCAACTGCATCACACACTGATTGTGTTTTAAGTGCCTATGTGTTATGAATACAAAATAGATCTTTGAATCCAATCCATTACCTATCTCCTTGTTGACTGTAACCAAACATATGTGTCATATTTACTGGTAGTGGGCAGATGGATAAAAGGTTAAATTAATTGTCTATTCTGCGTTCCACCTCCACCCCCCTAAAAATCTATTTCATTCCCCATAAAGGTTTACAAGAAAACAAAATGTGGCAGTAAACTTATACAATGTCCCAGCACAATTTAAAGTTTTCAGTGCATGTCGATGCTTCAGGAAGAAGTCTTATGGGTTAGTACTCCAAAAATAGAACATGTAACAACAAATTTAAAGTAAGGACTTAAAGAGGTATTGCCTAGAGCCTCATCTGACAACTGCATGCAAGATTGCGCAAATAGTGCTGTCCAAATAAAAATATGGTGAAAAAAAAGAGTTGAGCGATTTCTGCCCAATATCAGGTCTCTGCCTGATAAGTAATTTGACCGATTCCTCTGCAGTCAGATCATTGTCGGCATTTAAAAAATCCTGTCTACATAAAACACACTAAAATAATGTAAATGATGACTTTTGACCTCATTAGCCAAAAAAAAGAGTTCTTATTTACTCACAGAACAAACAGCATTTATTAATAATGTTTCTTCCACGTGCCATTTAAATAGCTACACACTCTCTACATCAATAGCTAATCTGTTTCATAGCACTTCACGGTGCCATTGTTTACTCTACATAGTGATAACATGTGAGACTGGCTCCTTTCTAACTTCTTCAATGGGTTTTCTGTACTCCAAACTAAAATCCAAAAATATTTGTCTATATGCGTGGCGTGGAGTTACACTCCTTAAGAGCCTGTCCCACTACCGCGACTCTTCAGCAACTGTTTTCGACTTTCAAGCTCGAGGGCACTTGCCTGAAAAACCTCGAGCTGGATTGACTGTCCGCAATGAAACCGCGAGCTGGGTTGACCGTCAGCACACACACACAAACACATTGCAAAGGCGGGGGCCAGGGAAAGCGGGGAAACGCTCTGAAATTCACACCCGCGATGAACAGGAAGGTAAAAGACGGCTGGTACAGTGTACGGTAAGTCCTTTAAAGAGTGCGGGGGGGGGGGGAGAGAGAGAAGGGGGAGAGAGAGAAGGGGAAGAGAGAGAAGGGGGGAGAGAGAAGGGGAGAGAGAGAAGGGGAGAGAGAGAAGGGGGAGAGAGAGAGAAGGGTGAGAGAGAAGGGTGAGAGAGAAGGGGGAGAGAGAAGGGGGAGAGAGAAATGGGGAGAGATGGGGAGAGATGAGGAGAGAAGGGGGAGAAGGAGTGGAGACATTTTAAAGAAGCCAGACAATTTTAATAAAGTTTAGCGGGCATTTAACCGTACCGGTCGGTTTTCCTTGGTTCTGAAAACTCCAATGAGCCAATTAAAATGCCCGGTCAGCAAAGGAGATTGCCTACGACTCCCTCGACTGCCTATAACTACATAACGACCCCACTCCACTGCACAACGAATTCAAAAGAATTATGCCGACCAATTTTTAATCGCGGAAAAATTTTCTTGACCAAACTGAGGCCCCGAGTATGTGGGAACTTCCCTCGAGCATGAAGGAGAGTTAAGGGTCTGTCGGACTTGGGCAACCTAATTTGCAAGTTTAGAAGAGTGTCTTCTACCTTCAAACTCGCAGCATGGTTGATCCGTGGTCCTAGGAGGTCCTATGAGGTCGCTGGAACTCTGCTTCATGCTCGAGGGAAGTTCCCGAATACTCGTGGCCTCAGCTAGGTCACTGAAAATTTCTCAGCATGTTGAAAAATTTTCCGCGAGTAAAAATTGGTCGGCATGGTTCTTTTTGACTCGTAGTGCAGTGGAATGGGGTCGCTATGTAGTTACAGGCAGTCTAGGGCAGCCGTAGGCAATCTCCTTTGCCGATCGGGCATTTTGATTCGCTCATTGGAGTTTTCAGGACCAAGGAAAACCTACCGACAGGTAAAATGCCTGCTAAACTTTATTAAACTTCTTAAAAGTGTCTCCACTCCTTCTCCCCCCCCCCCTTCTCTCCCCCCCTTCTCTCCTCTTCTCTCCCCCTCTCTCCCCTTCTCTCCCCTCCCCCTCGCGCTCTCCAAAGGACTTACCGTACACAGTGGCAGCCGTTTACCTACCTCGGCATCGCACAGACAGCGCTCCCCCGCTTTCCCTGGCCCCCGCCTTCGCGATGTGTTTGTGTGCGATTGGTCGATCCAACTCGTGGTTTCAACGCGGTCGATCCAGCTCGAGGCTTTCCAGGCGAGTGCCCTCGAGCTTGAAGGTCAAAGACACTCTTCTTAACTCGCGGATTAGGACGCCCAAGTGGGACAGCCCCTTTACAGTGACCTCCTAGGACCTCGTGTCGATCATGCTGCGAGTTTGAGTCGAGCGCATGCTCTTCTAAACTCGTAAATTAGGTCCCCGCAGTGGGACAGGCCCTTTAACTTGTGGAAGCAAAAAAAGTCATTGTCACTCATGACCTCAGTCACTACCTAATGCCATAATCATTGCAGATCATTGCCACTGGTCTCTGTCATATCTCACAGTTTGCTGTTCACTGCTGCTTGAGAGAGGTTCCCAAGCTCCACACTCAAGGAGAGAATTTTGCATCAAGTTTTACTTTTGCCACTGAAACAATCATAGCATGCAAGAGGATTTGCCAACATTGTAGGCCTCTCTGAAGTGCAGGAATTTATAGGCCACAGTGGTATAGTATTACTCCATACAGAGATTTCCCCCTGGTAAACCACTGGACATAGGGCTGAGGGATCCTCTTGGAAATTGAACATAGGTCCTTCAGAGATGAGCCAAATTCTTCTGATTTTTATCTTATCTTAAGTCTATATGAGACATCTTTCTTCGTTCCATCATTGCATCTAGTTTTTAAACAGCAATATTCTTCATTAGGCTGGAAGAATGCATCTTATATCATAGAGACGTAGGTTTTAGTTTACTGTGAAAATGTTTTTGTTGCATACTATCCAGTCAAAGAAAAAAAACTGTGCATGATTACAATCAAGCCGTTTACAGTATACAGATAAAGGACAATGAGTAGATGGGAGTCAAGACCATATTCTAGCTGATGAGAGGATGATTCAGTTGCCTGATAACAGTTAGGAAGAAAATGTCCCTGAATTTGGAGATAAGCCATTTCAAAAGTATGTCCCTCTTGCCTGAAGGGAGAAGGGAGGGGAGAAGAGGGAGTGACCAGGGTGAGACAGGCCTTTGATTATGCGAATGGCCTTTAAGTGTAGATGTAATCGATGGAAGGGAGGTTGGTTTGTGTGATGGTCTGGGCTATGTCCACAATTCTCTGCAATTTCTTTCAGTCTTGGATGTTAGGTGCAATCTAGATATTGAGAGATACACCATGGAAACACTTTACACCCATTGAGTCCACTGACCATTAACACCCCATTCACATCAATCATTTTTTTTAAATCTTCCCACATCTCATTAACCTCATACCACTTGCCAACATTCAAGGCAATTCGCAGTGGCCTATTAACCTACCACAATATGTCTTTAGACCTTGAAAATAAACCATGGAAATCCAAAGAGTCACAGGGAAAATAATGCAAACAGACATGGGTCAGGATTGAATCCAGGTCTCTTACACTAAGAGGCATTATGTCTACTAGGTGCACCATGTGTTGCTGTCACACCACATGCCTACACTGCGAAATGTGACATCTCCCTTTTGGGAACTTTGCAAACGGACTGATCTTTATTGGACTGTTAAAAATAGTAGAAAAAGTATACAAGACACTGTTTTAGTAGCATTAAAAGGTCAGATAATTTTGCAGACATGTGGTGTTTATCCTATTGTAGTTAGAGCAGGGTCCTCTGCCAGGCCAGCATCCCAACTCTGAAGATAGGCACTAAGTTTTGGGGGCCAGTGTGTCAGGCAACATCTCAGGAAAAACAAGATTGGCTGATGTTTCGGATCGAGACCCTTCTTCAGATTGACTTCCACAGTCTGAAGAAGGGACCTGACCGAAAACATCACCCATCCTATTTCTCCAGAGATGCTACCTAACCTGCACTTTAAATCTACCTTCGGTATTTACCAGCATCTGCAGTTCCTTTCTACACATGTTCTCAGCACTGAAGCTCTGGTTAGTTTCAATAGGCAATGTTAGTCTTGAGATGCCATTCTGAAGGTAAACACAAAAAGATGGAGTAACTTAGCAGGACAGGCTGCATCTCTGGAGAGCAGGAATAGATGACGTTTCAGGTCGAGACCCTTCTTCAGACTCTAACCTAAAAAAAACTGTATTGAGTTCTATCTTGCAAGGAGATTACAGGCAAATAGAGAGAATAAAAATATGTGCTCATACTGTAGTAACATCCCTAATGACTCCAAGAAAACTTTGACCTCTAACCGATCAAAGTAGTAATAGGAATGATATTCAGCAGCTTAAGGTAATTCTTTTGGAGCTCAGAGAAACGTCTGCATAGGTGGAAGAAGAAGTCCACCAAATAACCAACAATCCCATCTCCTGTCCTGACCAACTGGTGGGAGTTTTTTCGGACATTTTCAACCTCTCACTTCTGAGATCTGAGGTTCCCACCTGCTTTAAGAGGTCATCAATAATATCGGAGCCCAAGAGGAGTAAGGAGACGTGCCTCTATGGCTATCGACCAGTGGCACTAATGTATGTGGCGATGAAGTGCTTTGAGAGGTTGGTTATGGTGCATATCAACTCTTACCTCAACAAGATCCTTGACCCACTACAGTTCACATACCACCACAACAGGTCAACGGAGGATTCAATTTCGCTCTCCACTCCGCATTGGACCTCTTGGACAATAAAGCACTTACGTCAGGCTGTTGTTTATAGACTACAGCTCAGCGTTTAATACCATCATCCCCTCCAAGCTGGTTACGCGAAGGGAGAGGGTAGGGCTGAAGATGTGCTGGTTGGGTTGCTCCTGGGCCTGGCCAAGCTGGCCATCCGCGAGTCACGGCGCCAGACGGTGGAGGGCTCTACCCGAGCCGGCTGCCTGCCCCTTTTCCGGGGATACGTCCGTGCCCGGGTGCGGATGGAAAGGGAATACGCCCTGTCTACGGGCACCCTGAGGGAGTTCCGGGACCGCTGGGCACCGAGGGGGGTTGAATGTATCCTTGACAAGGATTGCAATATAATTGTTTAGCTCGTCTTGTATTATGGTGGTGTTTTGTTTTATTGTATTGTCAATACTATTTTAATATGTGAATAAATATTTTTGATTTAAAAAAAAAAAAAAAAAAAAAAAAAAGCTGGTTACGCGAGGAGGTGTGGTGATTAGGAGCTCCCGTCCGGACAAAATAACTAGTGTGTTTTACATCTTTATGGAATTCGGAGGAGATACAGCGGTACCTTAAACATCTTTTTGTATCGCTGCAACGCTGCAGAGACTTGTTTTAAAGTCTTTCTGCTTGTTTTGGGACTGCGAGCAGTCTTATCAACTGACTGCGTAGCTCCCACTACGGTGGCTGGCAACCTGCCAGGAAACTGTTTTGTGTCCAAAAGAGGGGAGAAAATTATTTCTGGACTTGTACAACTGCATCCAGAACAACCCCCTTACTGACTCGTTGACCGGTCTGGTTTTCGTGGGGTGTGGGAGGTTTTCTGCACCTCCACCATCTCGACCTTCTTTTGCGGCCTTGGAGTGTGGAGCTGACGACGAAGCCTCCTTTCTCTCGGCAAGACCGAGAGGGATAAGAGGCTTCCAACAACAAGACTGCAGGCAAGTCCCCTTTTGTTGCTGTAGGAGCGGCGAAGAACAGCTGGGATTGCCTGCGAAGGTCAGCAGCTCGCCAGGGAACGCAGGAGAGCCGAGAGTTTCCAGCGAAGAGGTGGTTACGCAGCAGTTTTCCGGGGGAGCTGCCATTATCAGCGTTTGAGGCGACACCAATTTGCCTCTCTCTCTCGAACTTCCATTCGTTTGTTTTTTTTTTGTCTTTGGACTTGGCCTCGTGCCATTTGGACTGTGTGTGTCTGTTTCAGTGATATGTTTTAAAATTGTAGCACCTGATACTATGCTGGGTCAGTGTTCAGGGGGAGCGGGGCCCTCCAGGAGCTATGCAAAGGCGGCTGCTTCAGCTGCTTCGGCTACTGCTCTGGGGGCCCGGTTCCCCATGAAGAACCTGCCGTTTGAGCATGGGATAAGGTGCTACTTGCCCCCCCAGATCAACCTGGAGGACTGCTCGGCTGCCGTTGCCGTGGCGGCCAAGCCCGCAGGTGTCCTGTATGTGGGCAAAATGTTTGGGAAGGCCGTGCTCTTCCTTGAGTCTGTTGAGGGGGTGAATGCGGCCGTGAGTAAAGGGGTCACAGTGGGGGGAATGTTTTTTGCAGGTTGAGCCCTTGGTGACCACTGCGCAGCGGGTGGTCCTGTCCAATGTCCCACCCTGCATCACAAATGAGGCCCTCCTTCCCCACCTTCACACCCTGGGGAAGGTACTCACGGACATCACCCCGATATCCCAGGGGTTCCGCAGGAAGGAGCTGCGGCACGTTCTTTCCCTCCGGCGCCAGCTGTCAATAATGCTGGACCAGGAGGAGGTAGTTGACGGGCGCTTCTGTGTCCAGCAGGATGGGCGTGACTTTACCATCTTCTGGACATCGGAGCGCCCAAGGTGCCATGCCTGTAAGGAAGTGGGGCATATTCGGAGGAATTGCCCCAAATCCCGGGCGGGGGCCTTCGCCTCCAGTGCCACTAACCCCCCTCTCCCCCCTGCTCCCACCCCCCATGTAGTTGAGGCAGCGAACCCTGGGGTTGCGCAGAGCGTGGGTGGGGGTGCGGAGGTCCAAAAGAAGGGGGGCAAGGTGGCAAAGAAGGTGAAGCACCTGTGGAACAAAAACCCCAAGGACAAGAGCAATCTACCCATCCCGTCACCTCCCATTAGGGAGTCCGCAAGCCCCATAATCCAGCCGGGGGCAGTGGGGATCGGGCGGGAGGAGGGGGAGCCACAGGAAAAGGCTGTTAAGGCGACACCAGAGCCTGTGAGCTCCTCCCCTGTGAAGAAAAGGAGGAGGCATCTCTCTGGGGAGGAGCAGAAGGGGGACGAACGGGAATCCTCCAGGGGGGAGGGGAGTACTGTGGTGGAGGAAGACTCCCACCCTCTGGTTCAGGCCCCGGTCCCATGTTCTGGAGGGGATTCTGGGGAGGGTGGTGATGGGGACCACTCCGGTGCTATGGAGCAGGGGGAGATTCCTGTTGGGGAGGGACTCCCGCATCAGGCACCTGAGGAAGCCCAGAAGCAACCCACCCAGGACGAGGCGCAGAGCACACCTCTGGAGTTAGAGACTGTAGATGGAGAGGGGGGTGGGGAACCCAGCCCTTCTCTGCCTCAGGACCTGGCTCCAGAGGTACTCCCTGAGTCTGATGCACCAGAGTCCTCTCTGGGCCCAACTGGGGGAGGGATAGTCACCCCCACTGCCGAAGGTCTTGAATCCCCGGGTACATCTGGGGAAGGCCCCTCTACCACTGATCCCAGTGTTGGGGCTGAGGTGGAGGAGAGACCAGCGGGTGGGGCAGAGGCAACCGCTGCACAGGGTGAGGCGGGTGTTTTAAGCACAGAAGGTGTGTCCGGAGTTGGGGATGGTGACTCCATCTGCAGTGAGCAGGTGGAAGGGGACTCCTCGGGCAATGAGTCAATGGATGTTCTCGCTCCCCCTGACGCCACTCCACTCATTTCAGTGGAGGAGATCCGCGAGTTCATCACGGCCACCGAAGGAGCCCAACATCGGCCCAGACTGGCCTCCCTTCGGTGGCCGAACATAAAAGGGCTCACTAGCTCGCTAAAACTCATCCTCAAAAAGAGGGTGAGGGGCAAGGGGTCAAAGGGGGTGAAGGGGAACGACCGGCGTCAGCTCAGGTCCTTTTTGGACGACCTGGAGAAGGACGCCAAGGCCGAGAGCAGCGTCGTTCCTGCTGAGGGTAGAGGGAGCCGTAGAGCGTCCCTTGTAGCCAGGATCCGGAAGGTAAAACCTACCGCCAATCCACGTAGGGTCCGGAGGGGGAGGAGCAGCTCTGCTGTCAGCGACCGGGGGACTGGTGAGGGGATCTGGTGCATCAGAACTGCTGTAGCTTTGGGAGCAACAACAGCAGCAGCAGCAGGAGGAGATTAGCAAGAGATACGACTGATTGGCTCTAGCCCAAGTGGGAGGAGAGAAGTGAAAACAGTTTAAGTACAGGTCAAGGACAGGCAGACTTGACTCAGAACTGCTGTAGCTTTGGGAGCAACAACAGCAGCAGCAGCAGGAGGAGATTAGCAAGAGATACGACTGATTGGCTCTAGCCCAAGTGGGAGGAGAGAAGTTTGTAAATTGGTAAATCAGGCAATTTATCAGTCAATTTAAGTAAGACTGCTCTTAGGGAGCGGCAGTGAGTGAGCGAAGTGCCCTGTGAGAAAAGTGTGAGTCTTTGGCTCGAGAGTGCCCTGTGAGAAAAGTGTGAGTCTTTGGCTCGAGAGTCTTCGGCGAGGAGGCTGAGGAGAGGAGAGGAGACTACGCAAAACACTGCAGAGGGAGAGACGAAAGTGTGAGTCTTTGGCTCGAGAGTCTTCGGCGAGGAGGCTGAGGAGAGGAGAGGAGACTACGCAAAACACTGCAGAGGGAGAGACGAAAGAAGGAGATGTCAGGCAAGCTGATTCAGTGTGATGCTTGCAGTATGTGGGAGGTCAAGGACACCGCTGGTGCCTCTGGCTGCTACAAATGCAAAAAGTGCATCCAGGTAGAGCTCCTGAAGGGCCGTGTTGGGGAACTGGAGAAGCAAGTGGATGACCTCCGGTTGGTCCGAGAAACGGAGTCGTTCCTTGACAAGTCCTACAGTACGATTGTTACACCTAAGGTACTGGAAGAGAGAAGGTGGGAGACAGTGAGAACGGGAGGGAAGCATGGAATGCCAACGTCCCCGGGGGTTGTACCTCTTGTGAACAGGTTCACCCACTTAGAAGCTGTCGGGACAGAAGAGGTGTTTACACTGGGCGGCGGACTGGCTTGTGATGCGAATAGGGCTGTTGAGCCAAAACCAAAAAGGCCTAAGGCAGGCAACGCCATTGTAGTCGGAGACTCCATTGTGAGAGGTACGGACAGGGGTTTCTGCGGCAACAGACGGGATGCGAGGATGGTGTGCTGCCTTCCTGGTGCCAGGATCCAGGATGTCACGGACAGAGTGCAGAAAATCCTCAAGGGCGAAGGTGAACATCCGGAAGTGGTAGTGCATGTCGGCACAAACGATGTCGGAAAGAAGGGGATGAATATTCTGCAGCGTGACTTTAGAGAGCTCGGAAAAATGCTGAAAAGCAGGACCTCCAGGGTTGTTATCTCCGGTTTGCTTCCAGTTCCTCGTGCTGGCGAGAGCAGGAACAGGGAGATACGGGACCTGAATGTGTGGCTGAGGAACTGGTGCACGGGGCAGGGATTTAGATTCTTAGATCACTGGGATCTGTTTTGGGGTAAGGGGGAACTGTACAAAAGGGACGGATTACATCTTAACAGGTGTGGGACCAGCATTCTGGCAGGCAGGTTTGCCACTGCTACACGGGTGGTTTTAAACTGAATAAGGGGGGTAGGGTGTCGAATGGGCTAGTGGAGGATGGAGTTAAAGGGAAAGGGTTTCTTAAATGTGTGAGCGTAGAGACAGAGGGGTGTAAAATGAGGGTAGAAGCAATAGGTAGCAAGGTGAAAAGTAAAAGTGGCAGGCCGGAAAATCCAGGGCAAATATCAAAAAGGGCCACTTTTCAACAAAATTGTATAAGGGGTAAGAGTGTTGTAAAAACAAGCCTGAAGGCTTTGTGTCTCAATGCAAGGAGCATTCGTAATAAGGTGGATGAGTTGAATGTGCAGATAGCTATTAATGACTATGATATAGTTGGGATCACGGAGACATGGCTCCAGGGTGACCAAGGCTGGGAGCTGAACATCCAGGGCTATTCAATATTCAGGAGGGATAGAGAGAAAGGAAAAGGAGGTGGGGTAGCGTTACTGATTAGAGAGGAGATTAACGCAATGGAAAGGAAGGACATTAGTTTGCAGGATGTGGAATCGGTATGGGTAGAGCTGCGAAACACTAAGGGGCAGAAAACGCTGGTGGGTGTTGTGTACAGGCCACCTAACAGTAGTAGTGAAGTTGGAGATGGTATCAAACAGGAAATTAGAAATGCGTGCGACAAAGGCAAAACCGTTATAATGGGTGACTTCAATCTACATATAGATTGGGTGAATCAAATTGGCAGGGGTGCTGAGGAAGAGGATTTTTTGGAATGTATGCGGGATAGTTATCTAAATCAACATGTAGAGGAACCAACGAGAGAGCAGGCTATTTTAGACTGGGTATTGAGTAATGAGGAAGGGTTAGTTAGCAGTCTTGTTGTACGTGCCCCCTTGGGCAAGAGTGACCATAATATGGTTGAGTTCTTCATTAGGATGGAGAGTGACATTGTTAATTCAGAAACAATGGTTCTGAACTTAAAGAAAGGTAACTTTGAGGGTATGAGACGTGAATTGGCCAAGATTGACTGGCAATTAATTCTAAAAGGGTTGACGGTGGATATACAATGGAAGACATTTAAAGACTGCATGGATGAACTACAAAAATTGTTCATCCCAGTTTGGCAAAAGAATAAATCAGGGAAGGTAGTGCATCCGTGGATAACAAGGGAAATCAGGGATAGTATCAAAGCGAAGGATGATGCGTACAAATTAGCCAGAAAAAGCAGCATACCGGAGGACTGGGAGAAATTCAGAGACCAGCAGAGGAGGACAAAGGGCTTAATTAGGAAAGGAAAAATAGATTATGAAAGAAAACTGGCAGGGAACATAAAAACTGACTGCAAAAGTTTTTATAGATATGTGAAAAGAAAGAGATTAGTTAAAACAAATGTAGGTCCCTTGCAGTCAGAAACGGGTGAGTTGATCATGGGGAACAAGGATATGGCGGACCAATTGAATAACTACTTTGGTTCCGTCTTCACTAAGGAAGACATAAATAATCTGCCGGAAATAGCAGGGGACCGCGGGTCAAAGGAGTTGGAGGAATTGAGTGAAATCCAGGTTAGCCGGGAAGTGGTGTTGGGTAAATTAAATGGATTAAAGGCCGATAAATCCCCAGGGCCAGATAGGCTGCATCCCAGAGTACTTAAGGAAGTAGCTCCAGAAATAGTGGATGCATTAGTAATAATCTTTCAAAACTCTTTAGATTCTGGAGTAGTTCCTGAGGATTGGCGGGTAGCAAACATAACCCCACTTTTTAAGAAGGGAGGGAGAGAGAAAACGGGGAATTACAGACCAGTTAGTCTAACATCGGTAGTGGGGAAACTGCTAGAGTCAGTTATTAAAGATGGGATAGCAGCACATTTGGAAAGTGGTGAAATCATTGGACAAAGTCAGCATGGATTTACAAAAGGTAAATCATGTCTGACGAATCTTATAGAATTTTTCGAGGATGTAACTAGTAGCGTGGATAGGGGAGAACCAGTGGATGTGGTGTATCTGGACTTCCAGAAGGCTTTCGACAAGGTCCCACATAAGAGATTAGTTTACAAACTTAAAGCACACGGCATTGGGGGTTCAGTATTGATGTGGATAGAGAACTGGCTGGCAAACAGGAAGCAAAGAGTAGGAGTAAACGGGTCCTTTTCACAATGGCAGGCAGTGACTAGTGGGGTACCGCAAGGCTCAGTGCTGGGACCCCAGCTATTTACAATATATATTAATGATCTGGATGAGGGAATTGAAGGCAATATCTCCAAGTTTGCGGATGACACTAAGCTGGGGGGCAGTGTTAGCTGTGAGGAGGATGCTAGGAGACTGCAAGGTGACTTGGATAGGCTGGGTGAGTGGGCAAATGTTTGGCAGATGCAGTATAATGTGGATAAATGTGAGGTTATCCATTTTGGTGGCAAAAACAGGAAAGCAGACTATTATCTAAATGGTGGCCGACTAGGAAAAGGGGAGATGCAGCGAGACCTGGGTGTCATGGTACACCAGTCATTGAAAGTGGGCATGCAGGTGCAGCAGGCAGTGAAGAAAGCGAATGGTATGTTAGCTTTCATAGCAAAAGGATTTGAGTATAGGAGCAGGGAGGTTCTACTGCAGTTGTACAGGGTCTTGGTGAGACCACACCTGGAGTATTGCGTACAGTTTTGGTCTCCAAATCTGAGGAAGGACATTATTGCCATAGAGGGAGTGCAGAGAAGGTTCACCAGACTGATTCCTGGGATGTCAGGACTGTCTTATGAAGAAAGACTGGATAGACTTGGTTTATACTCTCTAGAATTTAGGAGATTGAGAGGGGATCTTATAGAAACTTACAAAATTCTTAAGGGGTTGGACAGGCTAGATGCAGGAAGATTGCTCCCGATGTTGGGGAAGTCCAGGACAAGGGGTCACAGCTTAAGGATAAGGGGGAAATCCTTTAAAACCGAGATGAGAAGTACTTTTTTCACACAGAGAGTGGTGAATCTCTGGAACTTCCTGCCACAGAGGGTAGTCGAGGCCAGTTCATTGGCTATATTTAAGAGGGAGTTAGATGTGGCCCTTGTGGCTAAGGGGATCAGAGGGTATGGAGAGAAGGCAGGTACGGGATACTGAGTTGGATGATCAGCCATGATCATATTGAATGGCGGTGCAGGCTCGAAGGGCCGAATGGCCTACTCCTGCACCTAATTTCTATGTTTCTATGTTTCTATCTAGTGTACTCCTGACATGGCGATCACCATAGCCAGTTACAACATAAATGGCAGCAGGAGGCCTCTCCGCAGGTTTAACCATCTCTCAACCCTGAGGGATGGGAAATATGCGGTGAGCTTCCTGCAGGAAACCCACACCACCCCAGGAGACAAGTCCACTTGGCTCCTGGAGTGGGGTGGCGAGGTCTTCATGAGCCACCTCAGCTCCATTTCCAGTGGGGTGGCCATTTTGTTGGCCCCGAATTTCCGGCCTGAGATCCTAAAGGTCCAGGAACTGGTGCCAGGCCGCTTGCTTCACTTGGCCGTGCGCCTGGATGGCGTGCCGTTGCATTTTGTCAACGTGTACGCCCCCAAGCCTGCCGTGTTGCAGACGCGCCTGTTCCGGGAGGTGTCTACGCTGCTGAGCTCCATCGACCCTGGTGACTGCGTGATCCTCGGGGGGGATTTCAACTGTACCCTCGAGGAAGGAGACCGTTCCGGTCTCCAGCGTGGTCAGGAGTCGGTGAAGAAGTTGAAGGAGCTCGTGGGCTCCTTTGACTTGGTAGACACTTGGAGGAACCTCCACCCCGACTCTAGGGCCTTCTCCAGAAGGTCAGAGGGGGGTGGGTCTCGCATCGACCGCCTGTACATTTCTAGGGCGTACGTCTCCCGCGTCGCGGCGGCCTCCATGCTGCCGGTGCCGTGCTCGGACCACCACCTGGTGTGGGCGGAGTTTAACCCGCTGCGCACGAGGGGAGGGTCCGCGTACTGGCAGTTTAACAACCGGCTGCTGGAGGATCGCCGCTTCCGGGACTCGTTTGCGAGGTTCTGGAATACCTGGAAGAGGAAGCGGGGAGGATTTCACTCCCTGCGGCTATGGTGGGATGTGGGCAAGGCCCACAACCGGAGTTTCTGTCAGGAGTACACTAGAGGGTCGACCAAGAGACGCGATTCCAAGATCAGACAGCTCGGGAGCGAGCTGCTCGATTTGGATTCGCGTCTAAGTCAGACCGTCGGGGACACGATCCTCTGGAGGGAATACCAGGAGAAGAAGGATGCGCTGAAGGAGCTACAGTTGGAGCAATCTCGAGGCGCGTACGTGAGGTCGCGGATCCAATTTCTCCACGATTTGGACCGCGGTTCACCCTTCTTCTACTCGCTGGAGAAGTGGCGGGGAGTCCGTCAGCAGTTAGTGGAGCTGCTCGCTGATGATGACTCCTCCGTCACTGAACCAGAGGACATTAACGCAGCAGTTCGTTCCTTTTATGGGACCTTGTTCTCACCAGATAGCTCTGGCGGGGACGAGTGCAGTGATCTGTGGGAAGGTCTAGCCACGGTCGACCCGGAGGGTGCCGAGCGTCTGGATGCCCCCCTGACACTGGATGAACTGACCGCGGCCCTCCATCAGATCCGAAGGGGCAAATCCCCTGGCCTAGACGGACTGACAGCAGAGTTCCTCCGCACTTTCTGGGGGATCCTTGGGGAGGACTACACCATGGTACTGAGGGAGAGCCTGGCGACCGGAGAGATGCCCCTGTCTTGGCGAAGGGCTGTCGTGGTCCTTCTGCCCAAGAAGGGCGATCTCCGCCGTCTAAAAAACTGGCGCCCAGTCTCCCTCCTCTGTACCGACTACAAGGTCTTTGCCAAGGCAATGGCAAACCGTCTGGGCCCAGTGCTGGCTCAAGTGATCCACCCTGACCAGTCTTACACGGTCCCAGGCCGGTCCATCCAGGACAATATCCATCTGGTCCGGGACCTGGTCTACCTGGCTCAGGAGACCGGTGTACCCACTGCCTTTCTCTCCCTCGACCAGGAGAAGGCTTTTGACAGGGTGGATCACGAGTATCTGTTGAGGACTCTGCGGACGTTTGGGTTCGGACCGCACTTTGTGTCCCGGATCCGACTTTTATACGCCACCGCAGAGTGCCTCGTGAAAGTCAATGGATCCTTGACGGCCCCCATTCCCTTCCACAGAGGAGTACGTCAGGGATGCCCCATGTCTGGCCAACTGTACGCCATCTGCGTGGAGCCATTCCTTAGTCTGCTTCGGAGGAAGTTGACGGGCATGGTTCTACGCGAGCCGGTCATGGAGGTGGTCCTCTCGGTCTACGCCGATGACGTGCTCCTCATGGTCACCGAATCCGTCGACCTGCAGAGGATGCATGAGTGCCAACGAGTCTTCTCGGCAGCCTCCTCTGCCAGGATCAACTGGGGGAAATGTTCTGGACTCTTGGTGGGTCCCTGGCAGGTGGACTCCCTCCCGGAGGAGATGAGGTCTTTCACGTGGAGTACCACACACCTCCTCTACCTGGGAGTCTACCTGAGTCCCGGTGCGGAGACCTGGCTGGCGAACTGGCAGGAGCTGGAGGTGAAAGTCGTCACCCGGCTGGGGCGCTGGGCGGGTCTCCTCAGAGTGCTTTCGTACCGGGGCAGGGTGTTGGTCATTAACCAACTCGTGGCCTCCATGCTCTGGTACAGATTGACCACATTGGTCCCATCAGCCACCTTTGCTGGGATCATCCAGAAGAAGTTGGTGGACTTCTTCTGGGGCAACGGAAAGCACTGGGTCTCTGCAGCGGTCCTGAGTCTCCCGATCGAGGAGGGCGGTCAGTCGCTGGTGTGCATTCGCACCAAGGTGGCGGCTCTCCGCCTCAGGACCTTGCAGAGATACCTGTACTCAGGGCATCCTCCCAGGTGGCACGTGCTGGCAACGCACTTTTTCCAACGGAGCCGCTGCCTTCAAGGAGGTACGCGGATCCCGATGGTGGGGGTCAACCGTGCGGTCCTGATGGGGATGCCTGGCTTCTACAGGGACTTGTTGAGAGTCTGGAACCTGGTTGCCATTGACCAGGCCCCACCTCCACCGGCGGAGGGTGACGGCCCGGGCTTGAGAGCAGCCGGTCCCTGTCCCGCCCCATCGGGTGACCGGGGGGCTCAAACGTGTGGAGTACTGGTGGTTGAGCAAGCCCCCGCTCAGCCAGAAGTACTCATCGGACCAAAGCGCCGTAATCCATCCCGGGAGCCGGTCCCACACAATTTGAGCCGTCTTTCCTCGACACCCTTCGTCTCCCTCCGAGACGCAGGGAGGCGTGTCCTGTACAGGCTCCTCCTCCACACCCTGCACTTCCTCGCCCTGGTCCACCGTCCGGACACCAAGTGGCGGTCGGTGTTCCCTTCCGGTCGCGAGGGGGGCCCCCGGTGGGGGTCCCTCTACGCAGGGATTCTCCCCCTCTACATTGGGGACCTGGGGTGGAGGGTATTGCACCGAGGTGTTCCCTGCAACCTGTTTCTCTCGCGGTTCACAGACTCGCCAGCCGCCTGCCACTTTTGCGGGCTGGAAGAGTCTGTGTACCACGTGTACATGGAGTGCGTGAGGCTGCAGCCACTGTTTCAATACCTAAAGGGGCTGCTCCTTGCCTTCTGGCTGCATTTTTCACCCACCATCCTCATCTTTGGACACCCTGTGCGTAGGGGAGAGGGTAGGGCTGAAGATGTGCTGGTTGGGTTGCTCCTGGGCCTGGCCAAGCTGGCCATCCGCGAGTCACGGCGCCAGACGGTGGAGGGCTCTACCCGAGCCGGCTGCCTGCCCCTTTTCCGGGGATACGTCCGTGCCCGGGTGCGGATGGAAAGGGAATACGCCCTGTCTACGGGCACCCTGAGGGAGTTCCGGGACCGCTGGGCACCGAGGGGGGTTGAATGTATCCTTGACAAGGATTGCAATATAATTGTTTAGCAGTTGCTTAGCATATTTGTTCGTCTTGTATTATGGTGGTGTTTTGTTTTATTGTATTGTCAATACTATTTTAATATTTGAATAAATATTTTTGAAAAAAAAAGAAGAAAAAAAAAAGCTGGTTACCAGGCCAAGCTGGCCATCCGCGAATCAAGGCGCCAGACGGTGGAGGGCTCTACCCGAGCCGGCTGCCTTCCCCTTTTCCAGGGATACGTCCGTGCCCGGGTGCAGATGGAAAGGGAATACGCCCTGTCTACGGGCACCCTGAGGGAGTTCCGCGACCGCTGGGCACCGAGGAGGGTTGAATGTATCCTGGACAAGGATTGCAATATAGTTGTTTAGCAGTTGCTTAGCATATTTGTTCGTCTTGTATTATGGTGGTGTTTTGTTTTATTGTATTGTAAATACTATTTTAATATTTGAATAAATATTTTTGATTTTTTTTAAAAAAGCAAAAAAAAAGCTGGTTACCAAGCTCACGGAACTGGGCCTCTGCGCATCCCTCTGCAATTGGATCTTCGGCTTCCTCATCCACAGTCCACAGTATGTTTGAATTGGTGGAAACATTTCATCCTCAGTAACAATTAGTACGGGAGCACCACAAGGATGCATGCTCAGCCCCCTGCTTTACTCACTCTATACACATGACTGCGTAACCGGACATAGTGCAAACTCCATCATCAAGTTCGCCGACGACACCACTGTTGTTGGACGAATCACAGATAGAGATGAGTCAGAGCATAGAAGTGAGATCGACCAACTGACCAACATCCTGGCTCTCAACATCAGTAAGACCAAGGAACTGATTGTGGACTTTGGTAGGTGAAGGATTAGGACCCACAATCCAGTTCACATCAATGGGACGATGGTAGAGAGGGTCAAAAATGTCAAATTCCTGGGCGTGCATATTTCCGAAGATCTTTCCTGGACCCAGCACACCGATGCAATTATAAAGAAGGCACATCAGCTACTCTACTTCCTGAGAAGATTAAGGAGATTCGTAATGTCGAAGAGGATGATCCTAAACTTCTACAGGTGCACGGTAGAGAGCATTCTGACTGGTTGCATCATGGCCTGGTTCGGCAACTTGAACGTGCAGGAGCGAAAAAGGCTACAAAAAGTTGTGACCACTGCCCAGTCCATCACCGGCTTTGACCTCCCCACCGTCGAAGGGATCTATCGTAGTCACTGCCTCAAAAAGGCAGCCAAAATCATCAAAGACCCACACCATCCTGGCCACACACTCATTTCACCATTGCCATCAGGAAGAAGATACAGTAGCCTGAAAACTGTAATGTCGAGGTTCAGGAACAGCTTCTTCCCGACAGCCATCAGTTGCGCTTTAAACTCCTGAATTTTAATAACACGAACGGCAGGTGCATGATGTTCGCCTCCAAGTCAGATACCATCCTGACTTGGAAATATAGTCCCATTCTTTAATTGTTACTGAAAAACCCTACCCAACAATATTGTAGGAATACAATTTCCCACCAGGGGGTGGACACACACAGTATACTTAAATACAGTTTTTTTGTATCATTTATATCATTTAGCACTTTTTTTGCTTTTTCTTTATAGGGCACTTTTCTTTGTTATTATACCAGCAGAGTTTTGAAATTGGGATCACTCACCCAACACCCAGAAGGTTGATTTATTGTGTTGCACCATGTAAGCTATAATGCAAGACGACCCTCTGAAGAAAACTGGAGGAATCACTTTTTGTAGCTGGAATATTAGGGGCATTAACGAGCCAATTAAAAGGGGTAAGGTTCTTGCCCAATTAAAATCAATTAATGCTGATATAATATGTTTACAGGAGACGCGTCTTAAAGATTACGCTCAGACCAGGCTGAAGGCTAACTGGATCGGTCAAATATATCACTTATCTCTCCAAATCCAGAGGTACTGTAATTATAATCCGTAAGGGCATATAGACATAAAAACACCATAGCAGACAAAGATGGTAGGTACGTCATAGTTTCTGGGGAGATATATTCTACCCCACTTACTATGGTAAATATCTATGCTCCCAACTTTGATAACCCACAATTTTTTAATAACATTTTGAATATAATTTCAGACTTCACCCAACAAAACCTGATAATTGGGGGAGATTTCAATTGTGTTCTGGATCATTACTTGGATAAATCCTCACAAAAAAGAGATATAATACAAAATCGAAATCCAGCGAACTCTTAAATACGTATATAAGAAATACAAATATAACAGACGTATGGAGGATTGCAAACCCATCTGGAAGAGAATGCTCCTTTTACTCATCAGTACATAAAACTTATACACGTATTGACTATTTTCAAGTGGACAGTAAACTAATACCTTTCACAACTAATCCCAAATACCATAATAGTACAATTTCCAATAATTCCCCGCTAATCTTCTCCTTAAAACTAGAAGGAATGTTTAATAAAAAATCATTCTGGAGGTTTAATCCTCAAATACTAAATAACCCAGATTGTTGTAAATATTTAGAACAAAAGATTGATCTCTTTTTTTGAGATCAATGATATTCCAGGTATTTCGCCCTTGTTATTATGGGAATCTTTTAAGGCATTTAAGGTTCTATCATTTCATACCAAGCATATCAAAACAAAAATAATAGGATGGAGCAATTGCAACTTGAAGAACAGATCAGACAACTTGACTCAGAAAACGCGATAGATCCGACTATGGATAAACATAATAAGATAGCAGTATTAAAATTTAAGCTAAATCAAATTCTCTCTGCAACAGTTATCAGATTATTTCAAATTACTAAACAGGAAAATTTAGAATTCGGCGACAAACCACACAAACTTCTAGCACGCCAGTTGAGAAAAGTTGAAAAGGACCATACTATTCAAAAAATCAAATCAGATAAAGGTGAATTGTTAACACTTCCAAAAGACATTAATGAAAGATTTGCCCAATTCTATCAAAATTTATATACATCCAAAACATCAACGGAAAGGAGAAAAATTACAAACTTTCTTGATAACTGTAAGCTTCCGACACTTAATCGGGTGGAACGAGATGAATTAGGAGCACAGATTTCAATAAAAGAAATAGAAGAAACGATCAATTCATTGAAGAATGGCAAAACACCAGGACCAGACGGGTTTTGTAATGAATTTTATAAAAGATTTTACGAGGTAATTTCCCCACGTTTATACAAGCTTTATACAAACGCATTTAAAGAACAGACATTACCACAAACACTAGCTGAATCAACTATCACTCTTATACCAAAAAAGATAAAGATCTGGAAGACCCGGGATCATACAGAGCAATCACCCTGTTAAATACAGATCAGAAAATATTAGCTAAAACTTTGGCAAGAAGATTAAGTAAATACGTTAATAAATTAATACACTTGGATCAAACTGGGTTTATACCCAAGAGACACTCGTTTAACAATTTGAGATACCATAATGTACTCACACAGAACAATAAAAGAAGACTTACCAATTATTTCATTAGTTGCAGAAAAAGCATTTGATCAAGTAGAATGGAAATATATTTTTACAGTATTGCAAAAATTTCAGTTGGGAGATAATTTTATCTCATGGATAAAACTGTTAAGCCGACTGCCAGAATATTGACTAACCATATACTCTCATCTAAATTTCAGTTATCAAGGAGCAATAGACAGGGATGTGCATTATAGAAACATAGAAAATAGGTGCAGGAGTAGGCCATTCGGCCCTTCGATCCTGCACCGCCATTCAATATGATCTTGGCTGATCACCCCTGTTATTTGCCCTTGTGATTGAACGTCTAGCGGAAATTATAAGGGGACATCCGAACATTCACGGCTATAATACGAAATACTCCAATAATAAAATATCATTATATGCAGATGATGTATTATTATATATCTCCAATTTTCAAGTTAGCATTCCAAGTATATTAAATCTTATAGAGGAATTCGGTTCCTTTTCATGATATAGAATAAATTGGAACAAAAGTGAAATTATGTCAATTAAACCTCAAGAGCCGACACACCTTCTAAAATTCCCTGTCAAGAATTGCTACGGAAAAATTCAAATATGTGGGTGTTCAGATAACCAGAAAATATACTTCTCTATTCAACTCAAACTTCCCTCCTTTAGTTACTAAACTAAACGTTCTTATTCAATTTTGGAAAACATTTCCGATGTCTCTAATAGGCAGAATAAATGCTATAAAGATAATCTTCCTCCCACAAATCCTGTACTTATTCCAATCAATACCGATATATCTTCCTAAATTTTTTTTCAAAAAACTTGATTCTCTGATTACAAACTTTATTTGGGATTATAAAACACATAGAATTCATAAACGGCATCTATGTAAACCCAAAGAAACTGGTGGATTGGCTCTCCCCAACTTCTTATACTATTATTGGGCAACGATTATTAAAAATGTAATCTATTGGCTGGACAATACAGGCCAACAGGTAAATTGGTTAATAATGGAGAGAGAGGATTGCTCGCCTTTTAATATAGGCGCGATTTTTCTCTCTCCAATAAATTTGAAGAACACACTATATGAGAAAAATCCGAGTATCCACAATACTTTACGAATCTGGAGACGTGAAATCACCCTTTAAACTGAGAAATTTATCTCTTCTTTCACCAATTGCCAATAATCCTTTGTTCAAGCCATCTATTTTAGACAAAACGTTCACATATTGGGAAAGATTAGGAATCAAAAAACTCAGAGATCATTATGAGATGGGAACTCTTCTCTCATTTCAAGAATTACAGTCAAAGTATCACCTGAAAGGTAATCAATATTTCAGATACCTTCAAATTCGAGACTATCTGAAAACATATACCCACATATACACCAATCTTTGGTGCCAGACATACTAGACGAATGTATGAATAGAAATTCGGAGTCAAACAAGTTAATATCATATCTGTATAACACCCTTTTAAATATAGAAATCCCATCGTCAGAAGTAATTAGAAGAGCCTGGGAAGATGAACTTAGCCTAATAATTCTAAAAGACAAATGGGAAGAAACCCTTCTATATATACACAATTGTTCGATTAACGTTTGGCATTCGTTAATTCAATTTAAAATACCGCACAGACTACTATTCAAAGTCTAAACTGAATAAGATCTTTCCAAATGTATCTCCTATTTGTGATAAATGTCTCATTCACGAAGCAACTATAACACATTCCTTCACCTCTTGCATAAAGTTACATAATTTTCGGAGAGGAATTTAAAAAAAAAATTCAAAAACACTAAAAACCAAATTGGACCCCAACATGGAATTGATTATTCTAGGTACATCAGAAGCCTGCTCCGAGCTATCATTATTTCAAAGACGTTTCCTTAATTATGGCCTGATAACGGCAAAAAAAACTAATACTCAAATTTTGGAAACATACATCTGTCCCTACTCTTAAAATGTGGATTACAAACATGTCTGAGATGCTACATCTTGAAAATATTAGACTTGTCTTAGCAGAAAAAACATCATTTTTCGAAGACATGGACACCATTCATTGATTTATTACAAAGATAGTATGGTACAACACAATTTTGGAATTTAATTACGGGTTGGGGAGGGATGCGAGACAGGTATATCATCACTTTTTTCTTTCTTTTTTTTTTCTTTTTTTTTCTCTATTCCTTTCTTCTTTCTTTTATTTACTCACTCTTTGGCTACACCACTTTGGTAGTCTAGGGGTTCTATCTTTGCACATTTCACTTTTTCTCTTTCTTGCTTTTTCTCCTTTCTTTTCTTCTAACCGTAGCTAAAAGTCAAAATTGAAGCTGTACAATAACTGTATTATGTCATATGCCATTGGTTATATTTTTGTACACTTGCTTCTAATAAAAAAATTTTTAAAAATGTGGGAATACCATCACTCAGAGGAACTTCAGCAGTTCAAATCGACAGTTCTTCTCAAGGGCAATTAGAAGAAAGCAACAAATGCTATCTCTGCCACTCATTCCTTAAGTACATTTATAAAAATCCACTTTTATACCTCCTGCAAATTTCAATAGCTATATAATGCCTTAACCAGTATGAGTATTGCTGAAGCAAGAGTTGCATATGAAAAGAGATGAGGCGATGGTTGTGCATGAAATATGCTTCCTTGGGGAGTATTTGAAACTGGAATGCTTTTCCAGGGAGGTTTGCAGGGAAATACCCAAGTTTATTAGTTGGAAATAAAAAAAATTAATGTTACAATATAGAATAACATTATGATGTGGATGGGAAAACACTTATTTTAGCAATATGTAATTTTAATAATCTATCCATACATTCTCTGGAGTATTGGCAGCAGCAAGTCTATTCTAAACACAGAGATACAACAAACTGCAGAGGCTGGTTCACAAATAACCCCACAAATTTCTGGAGTAACTTCGTGGGTCACTCAACCGGTCAAGTAACATCTCTGGAGAACATGGATAGCTGACATTATAGGCGAGGACCCTGCTTCAGGCTGATTGTGGTGGGGAGGTGAAGAGAACTGGAAGAGAGGAGGGAAAGGAGAAGGCCTGGCAATGGACACTCAGATTGAGGTCGTGGGGGGGGGGGGGGGGGGGGGGGAGGGTTGATGGGCAGTTGAACGACCAGAGATGAAACGGCAAAAGGTGTGAGATAGAAGAGTTGCAAATTTTGAAGCCAGAGAAAGGAATATAGGTGGAAGGGAAGGGGAGTAATAGGTGCAAGTCCAGGTCAGGCAAAGGGAAGTGAAGGCAGGTGGGAGGTTGATTAGGTACCCAAAATTGAAGAATTCAATGCTCATTCCATTGGAATGCAAGCTATCGTAGTGGAATATGAGGTGCTGTTCCACCAGTTTGGACTAGATTATGTGAAAATACTGTTTTTCCAGTATATCTCCTTTTTATAAAAGTTAACTTTGATATTTGTTGAATCTACTTGGTACATATAGTGGCCTGGACTGATTGTAATATCTATATTACTAAAAGTCTGATCTTTACCACTTCCTGTTGTTCTGTATATTGATTTTAGAAAAAATGCTGCCAATTACGGCTGTGATTTTTGACCATTAGAGTCCCCATCCGCTGCGCAAGACAAGAGGATTATTCCCATCAATGAAAAATAAAAGTTATTAGTGTTTAAAAAATGTTGAGATTCTCTCTCCTGAAGGCCACGCCCCTTCCGGAGAGATTATAAAACCCGAGTGTTGAGTGCCTCAGTCAGTCTCTGCAAGATGGAGGAGCGAGAGGGTCACGTCTCAGTTTGAGCTGTGAATAACACTGAACACATGTCTACTAAACTGAGTGTGGTTTTACTGACCTTGATTGCCCTTAATGTGGTTTGAAAATGAAAATGTGATTGGCTTGAAATAAGGCACATCAAATGGTTGGTGGTGGTTGATTGGTTTGAAATAAGGCACAGCAAATGGTGGGTGGTGGTTGGTTGGTTTGAAATAAGGCACAGCAATAGGTTGGTGGTGGTTGGTTGGTTTGAAATAAAGCACAGCAAATGGTTGGTGGTGGTTGCTTTGAAATAAAGCAAAGGATTAAAAGTCTAAACTTGACAACTTCCTGTTTGCACTGTATATTGATTTTAGATAAAACGCTACCATTTACGGCTGTGATTTTTGGCCATCTTATCAGGTGCAGAGGATTCTTCCAATCAATGAAAAATAAAAGTGTTATTAGTGTTTAAAAAATGTTGAGAATCTCTCTCTGGTCAATCACATCAAGAAGGCCACGCCCCTTCCGGTGGGAGGAGGGAGGGATTATAAAACCCGGAAGTGTGGGTGTGGCTCAGTCTCTGGAAGATGGGGGAGGGAGAGGTCACGACTCTGAGCTGTGAATCAACTGAACACACTGAATGGCTGCTTGAAATGGTAGGAAACAGCATTTGAATTTGGTGGCCTTGCACCCTGCTTGAAATGGAATTTCAAGGAACAGCCGGGAGTCAACTGCCAGCCAACCAGCCGTGAGTGAGCTGCCAGCACATCAGGCTTGAGTGACTGAGCTGCTACCCCAATAATCCATTTGGCCCACAACACCCATACTAGCACTCCAGAAAGCCCCCCCACTAGCCACCAATATTGGAATTGGTGGAGAGGTGGAATATTGCGTTGGGGGAACAGCCCTCCCGTGTGAACATGGGACCCAACGGGTCCAACTTAGTCTAGTATTTGGTTCCCACTTAGTCTAGTATTTAATATATACCAAGAGGTCTGTACTAACAAGTAAAAAATATGGCATTCTCTGACAGTATAGTTCATGCAATAAAACTGAATGCAAATTCAAATTTGAAACACATGGTTAAGAATGCACACATTTGTATTTTTTATATTAGCAAAAAAAGCTCAAAATCATGTAATTTTGTTTTATGTGACAAAGATAAAGTCCAATTTCAACAAATAGAGTAAATAAAATCTGAGGAAAAACTGGAGTCTAGAATGCAAGCTTTTATATTAAAGAAAGTTATTTTTAATGACCTGTTGAAAAAGACTAGAAGTTTTAGGGATAATTGAATTGAATTGAATTGAATACCTTTATTGTCATTCAGACCTTATGGTCTGAACGAAATTTTGTGCCTGCAGTCATACATACAGTCATACACTAATAAACAACAATAAACACAAATTAACACCACCACAGTGTATCCTCCAAGCACCTCCTCACTGTGGTGGAGGCAAAAATCTTAGGGTTACTGTCTCTTCCCTCCTCTTCTCCCTCTGCGCTGAGGCGATTCCCCACCGGGCGATGGCACAACAGTCCCGCGGCTCACCGAGCCCCGCAAACGGGCCGGTTCAAACACCGCGGCCCGGGGGTGGTCGAAGCTGCCGCCCTCCAGTCCAGCACACGCAGCCGCTGGCCCAACCCAGGACTCAGGTCACCGCCGCCAGAACGCCGTCCCAGCCACCGGAGCACCGTTCCAGCCCCGAGCCGGATCGCCCTCACGTGAGTACCGTTCTCCCTCGGGCTGGGCCACTCCGACGGGAGTGCCGTTCTCCCTCGGGCTGGGCCACTCCGACGGGAGTGCTGTTCTCCCTCGGGCTGGGCCACTCCGACGGGAGTGCCGTTCCACCCTCGGTCTGGGCCACTCCGACGGGCCACAGCCCCTCACGGGAAAGTCTCTCAGCCCCTCGCCAGGCCGCTCTCACGAGAGCGCAGTTCCAGCCCCGGGCTGGGCCACCCTCACGAGAGCTCAGGGCGAGTCCTGTCAGCTGCCTCCAGAGTCCCGAGGTCGCCAGCTCCGCCATTAGGCCTCAGCATAGACGGAGGCAGAGAAGGGGGATACGACAAAAAGGTCGTATTCCCCCGAAGGGAGAGACAGCAAGCCCCGTTTCACCCCCCACCCCCCTCCCCCCCACCACATAAACACGACCTAAAAAACAAAAACGTAACTAGGCAAAACGAAAAAAACAACACAAAAAAATAAAAGACAAACGGGCTGCAGGCGAGCCGCAGCCGTTCCCAGCGCCGCCACTTCCGGATCAGGTAGCAGAGTAGCACAGCTGGTAGAGCCACTGCCTCACAGTACAAAAGACCCACTTTGATCCTGAGCTCATGAACTGTCTAGAATTGTAAATATGCAATCATTGTAAATTCATATTTGTTGGTATAAGTAAATCCACTGCAATGGATCAGTCATGCAGTACTTGCACCCTGCTCCCAAACCCAGTTCCATTGTGGTTAACTGAGATGAATTTCACTGGAAGATAACAGCATGCTCATTGTTATCAATTGAACTTATGAGGCAATAATCTGCATACCTGGAGATTTCCTCACCACAGTTATAGTTACAACATACTGCCAGATAATAACATATTTATAAATTCTATATTTCATATTACGTGGCAAGAAATGAATCCCATTATCATTGTCGAAGTGTTATAATAACAAAATATATATTATTGTGAGTTGTATTGCTATGATTCCTTTTTGCACTAAAATAGAAAAAACTAAGACCACAGAGTTTATCATGGCAATTGACAGAAATATAAAAGGTGCAAGTAATATGTGGGTTACTTTTCTACTTTGTTGCCATCCAACACCAGACTCCTGAAGCAAGAGGTTACCAGACAGACAAAGGGAAAGCTTCAAGGATATGTTTAAAGCCATTTAAACGAGAAAAAAAAGTCTACATGCTCACTGACTCTTGGCAATCCCTGGTCCGTGACTGCTCAAAAGGAAGAACATGCATTCAGGAGGGTATTCAGACTGCCAAGAATGAAGCCCTAGGTAAGTGAGTAGGGAATGCATCACCTCACAATCTACCTATCCATTTGCACAATAAGGACCTGTCCCACTTTGGAAATCTCCATTGCGACCTCTGGCGACCTTAAGCGACTTAAAAAAATATTCAAGGTTGCGGTGACCTACGACCTCCTATTACCTTCCACGACTATGTGTACGACCTCCTACGACTATATTGAAGACCTCCTTCGACTATGAAGAAGACCTCCTTCGATTATATTAAAGACTGGCTTCGACCATGTACGTTTTACTCGAGGATGGTCTCTGGCAAATTGGTCCGTGAATGAGCACGACCACCTTCCACCTCAGAGGACCACACCGAAAACCAACAACGACCAGTGACGAGTGTCTACAGCTCAAATGATTAAATGTCATGTCTGCATTTTTTTCTCACTAAAAGATGTCTCTCAGGTTTTTTTTTTAAATCATTCAGAACCATGCACGCAAGGAAGGAACTAGTTTGGAGGATGTTAGTAAAAATACAACTACTGCTGTTTGTAGTAGCCCTTTTGCTTCAGCAGCCTTTTAAGAAGGCAGAAGGGGAAGTGGAAGGGTGAAGAGGAAGCACAAGAAGAGGTCTCAATGGGTGAATGGAGATGATGTGATGGACTGTCCCAGTACACCAGATGACTGGCAGAGTGGCGCTGGGCTTTGACAAAAGATGGAACTTTAAGCACACATGTGGGATCAGTGGATGGCAAGCATGCCATTCTTGTCCCTGTCCCTGTACCCCTCATTTTCCTTTTCATATAGGATGGCATTCTGCTGGAACCATTCCTCAAGGTCCCCCTCCTGCTGCCTGGTGAAGGTGTAGGGTATAACCTTCATCCAGGCCTCCCTCACCACCAATGGGGCATCTGCCTCTGATGCTGTGTCAGACACAGGAGAAAGGGCTGCTTTGCTGCCTTCAAATGAGGCAGTGAAGGATGGGGTGGACATATACTACCACCCTGGTCTCCTCCTCCAGGGGTCTCTCATGCAGGGCGACCTCCTCCTGCACTATCACCTCCAGTGGCATCACCTCCTGCCACTCCTCCTCCTGGGTGGGCAACACCTGCATGGCAGGTTTTTTTTAGCGTTGTGCCCTCCCCCTGCACTGCTGCCTTTTTGGTGCCATCTCTAAAACACATCTCCTCTCCAAAAAACTCTCCAGCTATGAATGAACATGCCTTGGAGTGAAAGAGGTGAGATTCTGCTGTTTAAATTACCTTTTTATTTCCACTGACCTATTACCTTTGACCACCTTCAACCACCTTCAAGTACCTACGACTAGCATCACGACCTACTATGACCGGCTTCGACTAGACCCACGACTAAAAAAATATTGATTTTTCCCAAGGCGACCTATTTTTAGTCGCGGTCAATTTTTAACATTTTGAAAAATACGCCGCGACCTAGCTGAGGCCTCGACTATGCGGAGACCACTCTTGACCATGAAGGAGAGCGACGAAGACCACCTACAACCTCGTGGCGACCTTGCCGCGACTATGGGTCGCGGGCAAACTCGCCAGAGTTCGCGGTGCAGATCGTCCAAGTGGGACAGGGGGTTAAGGCAGCTCTTGCCCTATCTTTGGAAGAGTGTGATTCCCATGTTGCCCTCATCAGTTATCCTTGATCCAGAGGGTTTATCTAAGAGGTAGAAATCACAGGATATTTATTTGACAATGTTATTGACCACTTTATACATTACTCCATAATAAACCTAGACATGAAATGACAACATCCCAAAGGTCGAGAGTAGAGTTTACTTAATAGAAAATTAAAATGGGAATGCAAGATGATTATGCAACTATCGCTGCATTGAAGCTAGTTTTGGAATTGCTTAAATTGCCTTAAATGCTATAAACTTTTTTATGTCTGTCAATTTTAATGATAAATTCAAATTATCTTGTTGTTTGCTATCTTAGTGCATAAAAAAATCATAGGACTTCATTCAATGTGGTTAAATGTGGAGCTGCCGACATACAGTGTATTGTAAACACTTCAGCAAAGCAGTAAATGTATCTTCTCAATGCTCCAGAGGGTGACTACATAATTTCATCTTAATTTGAAATGTCAAAAATAAATTTCATTATGTTTGTAAAGCCAACAAGTTGCTTTTTCGATTTCACTGCCAAGTGACATGAAAGCAATAAACAGTTCATTGGCCCTTTATTCTGCGTATGCATCTGCATCGTATTCATGCTCACATTTATGCACGGAAAGAAATCAGAGCTTTGTGAAAAATGTCACGTGCAAATGTAGTCAATAAGGCATAGTGAGCCACACACCACATGAAGAGTTGAGCTACACATCATGTAAGAAAATGGCTAACACGAAAATTATGCAGGAGCAATATCGTACAGCAACTTCTTCTTCATTGGCAATTGCAGTATTTTTCAACCAGACCATCTTTTGATTCAGTTCTAAAAAAATATTTTTTCCAGTTCTATTTCTAACAAGGAACTCATTACTTAAACTTACATAGAGAGAAAAGAGAAAGGATTGTAGATAAAACAAAGGAGACAGTTTGGATGAATTTAACTTGTTGGGCAGCATCTGTGCATGGAAATGGACAGGTGGCATTTTGAGTCAAGACTCTTTCGTTTGTTCCACTGGCAGCTCTCTTCTTTTTACGACAGACTTTGTGACTCCAATGAATGTTGATAGCCTAAGCAAATGTGCAAAAAGCTGTTGACTAGAATATCATCAAGAGTCAAGAATGTTTAAACGGCAAATTAAATTCTTACTTGCTGCAGCTTTACAGCAAACTTGACACAACAGCACAACAATTAACAAAACAATAAACAATAATACAATAAATTATCAGTAATACTAGTATGCTGATCATATTAGTGCAAGCTGAAGTACGTCGTATAATATGGGCCCTTGTAAAATTATGAATTTGACAGGTAAAGAAAAAAGGAGGCGTATTTACCCAAATTCTGAGGGGTTGCAGAGCTGAGAGATTCAGAGGGATCGGCGTGTCTTGGCATATGATTCATCAACATTTTGTATGCAAGTATATAAAGTCATTGGAAAAATCTGTTCTTCTGAACAGGCTCCACTGTTTCATTTATTTACAATATGTGGGACTCCTAACAAAAGTTATTTATATCACTGCCAGTTGCCCTGCTTACAGCAATCTTGCATCTCTGTAGTTTGTTATTTAGTTTAGTTTAGAGATACAGCACCGATGCAGGCCCTTCAGCCCATCGAGTCCACACTGACCAGCGATCCCCGTTACATTAGCACACACTACACAGTAGGGATATTTTACAATTTTTTACCGAAGCAATTAACCTACAAACATGTACGTACATCTTTGGAGTGTGGGAGGAAACCAGAGCACCGGGGAAAAGCCACGCTGTCACAGGAAGAACATGCAAACTCCGTGCAGACAGCACCCATAGTCAGGATTGAACCCGGGTCTCTGCCACAGTAAGGCAGCAACTCTATCGCTGTGCAACCATGCCGTCCATTATTGTACATCACATTTGTGATTTGATGGTTTACTAGGCCTCTTTAAACCTGGAAGTCAGACATATTGGTACAAGACTAGAGTTAGGATTAAGAAGTACGAGATAAGATCAGCAGGTTTGTTTTACTGAAGGATCATAGCCTCAGTGATTAAAGCATCATATAACTGTTACATACAGAGAATATTCAACTCACTGCTGATTCTTTGCAAACCATTCCTGGCATTCCAGACCCCATTCTTTCTTCATAAACCTGAATTTTCTCTCATCAAATTCCCTTTGAAGACTTTGATTCATTTGTTTCCATCAAATAAGTGAATCTTAAATATTTTTATGAACATCTGTCTCCTTCATGGTTATTGTTATTAAAATCGGATTTATATTATCTCCAAATTTCTGTATCCATATTTACACTGGAAAGTACTTGTGCAAAATTACATCAATGTTTTTACCTCATTATCCACTCTGCTCCAGGCTTTTCTCCAGATTAACTCTGGTTTGTAATAGAGGAAAGACTTCTGTGTGTTCAACGTTTGTAAGACTTATTCTATCATACATAATACATAGTGTCTTATGCACAACAGCTTTTGTTGCAGAGGACCTTTACACATGACATGCATTGGTGCAGGCACATTACTCGATTACCTGTTAACCATGGTGCAGATGATTTTCTTGGCTTTCAAAATTTTTTCTGCAATTAATCATTCTCTACCTTATTCACAATGCCACATAATATAGTGAACAAGTTAAATATTGTTTAAAAAAATAGGATAGGGAGGCACAGTGGCACAGCGGTAGAGTTGCTGCGTCAGAGACCCGGGTTTGATCCTGACTACAGGTGCTGTCTTTACGGAGTTTGTATGTTCTCCCTGTGACCTGCGTGGGTTTTCTCCCTGATCTTTGGTTTCCTCCCACACTACAGAGACGCACAGGTTTATATGTTAATTAACTTGGTATAAATGTAATTTGTCCCTAGTGAGTGTCGGAAACGTAAACTGTCCCTAATGTGTGTCGGAAATGTGTGGGGAAATCGCTGGTCAGCGCGGACTCGGTGGGCTGAAGGGTCTGTTTCCACGCTGTATCTCTAAACAAAATTAAACTACTGTAGCTGCAAATACAAAGAGAAATGACTGGAAAGCAGAAAGTCAAAAGAAATGGTTAACATTGGTTGATGATCTTTCACCAGAAGCAATGATTTTAATTATTTTTTTAGTAGATTATGATAACATATTAAATACAATAAAATGAAATAGTTTTTGGAATGCACAAAATTCTTCGGAATTGAAAGTAATTTTAATTTCTCCACTCACTTTCCCATCCCACAAATCTAACAAAAGCAAAGAAAGGGATGGTAAATTATGTTACTTTGGGATGTTCCTTGCTAACTAACCCCTTTGAACAAGCACGATCAGTCCTCAAGATGATGAATAGTTTTTATTTATTGAGATGTTTGCTTACTGTGCATTACGTTCTCTGTTTCCATTAAAAACTGGCATATATTCGACAGCTACATTAATAGGACAAGTTTAGAGGAATATGAACCAAGTGAAGGCAGGTGGGACTTGTGCAGCTGGGACATGTTGGCCGGTGTGGGCAAATTGGTCCAAAGGGCCCGTTTCCTCACTCTATCCCTGCCTGCAGTGGAAAGTGGAGGAGCGTGATCCAAGGCACTAATGTTCCTCTGAGACTCACCAACATGGTAAATGCTTCCATCCCCTAATGCTCCTCAACCAGAAACCATGGATGGCAAAAATAAAACAATACCGAATGGCAGAGTGCAGAATGTTATTTGGAGTATTGCATTCAGTTCTGGTCGCCCCATTACAGGAAAGTTGTGGAAACTGTGCAGAGGGTTCAGAGGAGGTTTATCAGCATGCTGCGTGGATTAGAGGCGTTTCAACGACAGGGAGAGGTTGGATAAATTTGTATTGTTTTCGTTCGTTGGAGATTGAGAGGAGACTTGACAGATATATAAAATTATGAGTGTCATTGATAGGATAGAGAGTAAACACCTTTTTCTCAGGTGGGAGCGAGTGGAGGAGGGTCAGGGCGGTGAGTATATAAATCGGGCACGGGGTTTTCTTTCACAGAGGCCCGGGACCGTTGGAGCGAGTGGAGGAGGGTCAGGGCGGTGAGTATATAAATCGGGCGCGGGGTTTTCTTTCACAGAGGCCCGGGACCGTTGGAGCGAGTGGAGGAGGGTCAGGGCTTTTACCAAAATCCGTAACGTTCCACACTCCATAGGGAGGGTTCTGGTGGAAGCCGCTGAGTGGCGGAAGCAGACTAGAGGAAGCAGCTGATTGGGTGCAACCTCAGGTTAGCATTTCTGCTTTCTGGTTAAAGGTACAGTGCTTTAGTAAAGGTACAGTGAGCTAATGGTACAGTGGGCTAAAGGTACAGTGCTTTAGTAAAGGTACAGTGAGCTAAGGGTACAGTGGGCTAAAGGTACAGTGCTTTTTGTTTATATAATAAAGGTGCAGTTTAAAGGTCAAGAGGCAGCAGCTGTTTGTGAGTCAGATACCTGCTGATTTCTCCCAGCAGTTTCTATTGTATGATACTGGTATCGGATCCAGGGTAAGGCGAGAGAATGACAGTCAGAGCAGTGTACTGTTCTGGATGTCAGATGTGGGAGGTCATGGTGTCGGATGGCCCTCCAGACGTCCACATCTGCACCAGGTGCAGAGAGATGGGGCTCCTAAGGGACCGTATTAGGATCCTGGAGCAACAGCTGGATGACCTCTGTCTGGTCAGGGAGAGTGAGGAGGTCATAGAGGGGAGTTATAGGGAGGTGGTCACTCCAAAACCACGGGAGAGAGACATGTGGGTCACGCAAAGGAAGGGCAAGGGGCAGAGGCAGGAAAGAGTGAGTACTCCAATGTCGGTACACCTTGCAAATAAGTACTCCTGTTTGAGTACGGATGGGGGTGACAGCCTACCCGGGGGTAGCGACAGCAGACGGGCCTCCAGCACAGAGACCGGCCCTGTTGCTCCGAAAGGTAGGGAAAAAAAGAAGAGGGCAATAGTAATTGGGGACTCTATTGTTAGGGGGTCGGATAGGCGATTCTGTGGACGCAGTCGGGAGACCAGGATGGTGATCTGCCTCCCTGGTGCCAAGGTCTCGGACGTGTCTCAACGCATCCAAGATATCCTGAAATCAGAGGGAGAGGAGCCTGAGGTCGTGGTACATATAGGTACCAATGACATAGGTAAAAAAAGGGAAGAGGTCCTGAAGGGAGGATTTAGGGAGTTGGGAGGAGAGTTAAGGAAAAGGACCAAAAAGGTAACAATCTCAGGATTACTGCCTGTGCCACGCGACAGTGAGAGTAGGAATGGAGCGAGGTGGAGGATAAATGCGTGGTTGAAAGACTGGTACAGAGGGCAGGGATTCAAGTTTCTGGATAATTGGGACCTCTTTTGGGGAAGGTGGGATCTGTACAGAAAGGATGGGTTGCACTTGAACCCGAGGGGGACCTATATCCTGGCGGGGAAATTTGCAAAGGCCACTGGGGAGACTTTAAACTAGAATGGTTGGGGCGAGGGACTCAAATAGAGAAAGCTAGTAGACAGAATGGGAGGCAGGTAGCAGAAAAGGGAAGCACTCGGACACAAGAGGAGAAAGAAAAAAAAGGAAATAAACAGAGAATAAGAGACGGGGGGTTTCTTAAATGTGCATATTTCAATGCTAGGAGCATTGTAAGAAAGGTGGATGAGCTTGGAGTCTGGATAGACACCTGGAAGTATGATGTTGTGGCGATCAGTGAAACATGGTTGCAGGAGGGCTGTGATTGGAAACTAAATATTCCAGGATTTCGTTGCTTCAGGTGTGATAGAATTGGAGGGGCAAGACGTGGAGGTGTTGCATTGCTAGTCAGGGAAGATATTACAGCAGTGCTTTGGCAGGATAGATTGGAGGGCTCATCTAGGGAGGCTATTTGGGTGGAACTGAGAAGTGGGAAAGGTGTAGCAACACTTATAGGGGTGTATTATAGACCGCCAAATGGGGAACGAGAATTGGAAGAGCAAATATGTAAGGAGATAGCAGATATTAGTAGTAAGCACAAGGTAGTGATTGTGGGAGATTTCAACTTTCCACACATAGACTGGGAAACACATTCTGTAAATGGGCTGGATGGTTTGGAGTTTGTAAAATGTGTGCAGGATAGTTTTTTGCAGCAATACATAGAGGTACCTACTAGAGGAGGGGCAGTGCTGGATCTCCTGTTAGGAAATGAGATAGGACAGGTGGCGGAGGTATGCGTTGGGGAGCACTTCGGGTCCAGTGATCACAATACCATTAGTTTCAATATAATTATGGAGAAGGTCAGAACTGGAACTAGGGTTGAGATTTTTGATTGGAGAAAGGCTAACTTTGATGAGATGCGAGATGATTTAAAAGGAGTGAACTGGGACATTTTGTTTTATGGGAAAGATGTAGAAGAGAAATGGAGGACATTTAAAGGGGACATTTTAAGAGTACAGAATCTTTATGTTCCTGTTCGGTTGAAAGGAAACAGTAAAAATTGGAAAGAGCCCTGGTTTTCAAGGGAAATTGTACATCTTGTTCGGAAAAAGAGGGAGATCTACAATAATTATAGGCAGCATGAAGTAAATGAGGTGCTTGAGGAGTATAAGGAATGTAAAAAGAATCTTAAGAAAGAAATTAGAAAAACTAAAAGAAGATATGTGGTTGCTTTGGCAAGTAAGGTGAAAGTAAATCCAAAGGGTTTCTACAGCTATATTAATAGCAAAAGGATGATGAGGGATAAAATTGGTCCATTGGAGAGACAGAGTGGACAGCTATCTGCAGAGCCAAAAGAGATGGGGGAGATATTGAACAATTTATTTTCTTCGGTATTCACTAAGGAGAAGGATATTGAATTATGTGAGGTAAGGGAAACCAGTAGAGTAGCTATGGATACTATGAGTTTCAAAGTAAAAGAAGTACTGACACTTTTGAAAAATATAAAAGTGGGTAAGTCTCCAGGTCCTGACAGGATATTCCCTAGGACATTGAGGGAAGTTAGTGTAGAAATAGCCGGGGCTATGACAGAAATATTTCAAATGTCATTAGAAACGGGAATAGTCCCCGAGGATTGGCGTACTGCGCATGTTGTTCCATTGTTTAAAAAGGGTTCTAAGAGTAAACCTAGCAATTATAGACCTGTTAGTTTGACTTCAGTGGTGGGCAAATTAATGGAAAAGATACTTAGAGATAATATATATAAGCACCTGGATAAACAGGGTCTGATTAGGAACAGTCAACATGGATTTGTGCCTGCAAGGTCATGTTTGACTAATCTTCTTGAATTTTTTGAAGAGGTTACTAGGGAAATTGACGAGGGTAAAGCAGTGGATGTTGTCTATATGGACTTTAGTAAGGCCTTTGACAAGGTTCCTCATGGAAGGTTGGTTAAGAAGGTTCAACTGTTGGGTATAAATGCAGGAATAGCAAGATGGATTCAACAGTGGCTGAATGGGAGAAGCCAGAGGGTAATGGTGGATGGCTGTTTGTCGGGTTGGAGGCAGGCGACTAGTGGGGTGCCTCAGGGATCTGTGTTGGGTCCTTTGTTGTTTGTCATGTACATCAATGATCTGGATGAAAGGGTGGTAAATTGGATTAGTAAGTATGCAGATGATACCAAGATAGGGGGTGTTGTGGATAATGAAGAGGATTTCCAAAGTCTACAGAGTGATTTAGGCCATTTGGAAGAATGGGCTGAAAGATGGCAGATGGAGTTTAATGCTGATAAATGTGAGGTGCTACACCTTGGCAGGACAAATCCAAATAGGACGTACATGGTAAATGGTAGGGAATTGAAGAATACAGTTGAACAGAGGGATCTGGGAATAACCGTGCATAGTTCCTTGAAGGTGGAATCTCATATAGATAGGGTGGTAAAGAAAGCTTTTGGTATGCTAGCCTTTATAAATCAGAGCATTGAGTATAGAAGCAGGGATGTAATGTTAAAATTGTACAAGGCATTGGTGAGACCAAATCTGGAGTATGGTGTACAATTTTGGTTGCCCAATTATAGGAAGGATGTCAACAAAATAGAGGGAGTACAGAGGAGATTTACTAGAATGTTGCCTGGGTTTCAACAACTCAGTTACAGAGATAGGTTGAATAAGTTAGGTCTTTATTCTCTGGAGCGCAGAAGGTTAAGGGGGGACTTGATAGAGGTCTTTAAAATGATGAGAGGGATAGACAGAGTTGATGTGGACAAGCTTTTCCCTTTGAGAATAGGGAAGATTCAAACAAGAGGACATGACTTCAGAATTAAGGGACAGAAGTTTAGGGGTAACATGAGGGGGAACTTCTTTACTCAGAGAGTGGTAGCGGTGTGGAATGAGCTTCCAGTGGAAGTGGTTGCGGCAGGTTCGTTGGTATCATTTAAAAATAAATTGGATAGGCATATGGATGAGAAGGGAATGGAGGGTTATGGTATGAGTGCAGGCAGGTGGGACTAAGGGAAAAAAGGTTCGGCACGGACTTGTAGGGCCGAGATGGCCTGTTTCCGTGCTGTGATTGTTATATGGTTATATGGTTATGGAATGTCCAGCACTGAGCCTGTACTAGCTGGAGTTTAGAAGAATGACGGGGGACCTCATTGAAATGCACCAAATAGTGAAAGGCTTGGAGGGAGTGGATGTAGAGAGGATGTTTTCCCTAATGGGAGAGTATAGGACTAGAGATCATAGCCTCAGAATTAAAGGACGTTCCTTCAGGGAGGAGATGGAGGAATGTCATTAGTCGCGGGTTTGTGAATCTGTGGAATTCTTTGGCACAGAAGGCTGTGGAGGTCGTCAATAGACATAGAGTCAACAGATATAGATAGACTCTTGATTAGTATGGGTGTCAGGAGAATGGGGTAAGGTGGCAGAGATAGATCAGCCATGATTGAATGGCAGAGTAGACTTAATGGACCAAATGGCCTAATTCTGCATACTTATGACATTATGAACACTGGAGGACATAGCTGTAAGGTGAGATGGTAAATGTTTGATGGAGATGTGACAATAGACAATAGACAGACAATAGACAATA
The DNA here is from genome assembly GCF_010909765.2 of Amblyraja radiata. NCBI lineage: Eukaryota > Metazoa > Chordata > Chondrichthyes > Rajiformes > Rajidae > Amblyraja > Amblyraja radiata. The sequence goes on along the minus strand of NC_045966.1, from coordinate 28,418,391 downwards.
GACAATAGATGCAGGAGTAGGCCATTCGGCCCTTCAAACCAGCACCGCCACTCAATGTGATCATGGCTGATCATACACAATGTACCCCGTTCCTGCCTTCTCCCCATATCCCTTGACTCCACTATCTTTAAGAGCTCTATCTAACTCTCTCTTGAAAGCATCCAGAGAACCGATCTCCACCGCTCTCTGAGGCAGAGAATTCCACAGACTCACAACTCTCTGTGTGAAAATGTATTTCCTCATCTCCGTTCTAAATGGCTTACCCCTTATTTTGAACTGTGGCCCCTGGTTCTGGACTCCCCCAACATCGGGAACATGTGTGGGGCAAGGTTTTATATTGACGATGAAGGGGGCCTGGAATGCATTGCTAGGGATGGTGGTGGAGGCAGATATGATAGGAGGTTCTAAAAGATTTTTAGATAGGCACATAGGGATATGACGAGAAGATCGGGAATGTATCCTTATCATATGAGGTGTTTGTTCAATAGTCTGATAACACCAGGGAAGAAGCCGGATGACCTGTTCTCCTTCTGTTTCTTCTGTTTCCCTGTTAACTGATATGGGCACTATAAAAAAGCAAGAGACACATGGATCTGCAGATGCTGCAATCTTGAGCAAAACAGAAAGTGCTGAGGAGTTTAGCAGGCCAGGCAACATCTGTGGAGGGAATGCATAAACTACCCCAACTTTTAAGAAACAGTTGGACAGGTACATGGATAGGACAGGTATGGAGGGATACGGACCAAAGGTGGGACTATTGTATCTAGGACATGTTTGCCAGTGTGCACAAGTTGGACCGAAGGGCCTGTTTCCACACTGTATCGCTCTGTAGCTATTTCCACTCGGGACTCTTCTTCAGTATGTTGACTAATGTCATAGAGAATGTGAATCCAATCATCTCTATGATCAATTGGGCATTTGAATTCCATTTTCAAAAAGTAATTGGATATTTACAAAAGGTTCTGTCGGATTGCTAACTATGTCAAAAAAGTATTTTTTGTAAAGAAACCTGTTGTAAAGAAATATTTGGTCTGGTCTCACACTATTTCTATTCTGAAATACCTTAAGAAGCCAAAGCTGATCAAACTGCTTCCCTTCATCACATGGACAGCAGCTGTTCAGGACACACCACCTATCTTTCAAAGCAACGTTCAAAGCTATCTTTCAAAGCAATAAATGACAGACCTATGGAAAACTATTTTTGAAAGGGTAAAATGATTTAATAAAGAATATTTTACAGCATTTTAAAAAGACATGCAAACTGTCGTTTTGTAATATTGGTTGTCCAGCATCCAAAGGAGAACATTCTTTCCACTTTTATTGTGGTTTTAAAAGGCCCTTAGAACCACAAGAATAGACAATTATCATTTATGATTTGACAGCTTGGCACCATCTTTGATTTTGCTGGTATACTATAGTATTTATACGTGCGAGATTTAAAATACAAAATCAATGAAATTGCAGCACTAACCTGAAACTGACAGCCCTTAATTTGTTCTGTCCTTACAAAATAGGCAGCACTCATAATCACTCCATATGCACAATTCTTAGAACCTATTGTTTGTAGCACACTGTAATTGACAAGATATCAATACTCATTTTGCCAGCATTGGTGACTCATACAAATAAGCTGTACCCTTGGCAATAAAGACAATTGTACTTTTGGTATTAAGATCTGGATTATACACAATTACCTTAAGTGTCAAGAGTGTTTTTATTGTCGTATGCCCCAGATAGAACAATGCAATTCTTACTTGCTGCAGCACAACAGAATATGTATACATAGTACCCTGTAAACAATATGATAAATGAGAGAGAAAAAAGTTCAGTGTGTATAGACACACACACACACACACACACACACACACACACACACACACACACACACACACACACACACACACACGTCTGAAGAAGTGTCTCGACCCGACACGTCACCCATTCCTTCTCTCCAGAGACACTGCCTGTCCCGATGAGTTACTCCAGCATTCTGTGATTTATATATACACATATACATACGTATATATACACATATTCAAAAATCAAACAATAGTAGTGCAATAATAATAATAATAATAATAATATCTTCTTAGGCCTCCTTTGGTGATGGCTGACCATGGGTGTCTCCAGGGTGCTATTCCCTATATGGAGGACGCCTGTGCGTGACTTTGTTTAACGTGGGGAGACTGGTGCACATGGTCCTTGACAGATCTGGGTCAGTATCCAGAGGCATGGAGTCCAAGACGACCAGAGACCCTTTTCTGCTGCAGCCTTCATCCGCCTTCCCAGCCATTGTGACGCTCCACTATGGTCAGCCATTGTCCTCCACCTGTTCCACCATTGATGTATTAGATGGATTGCTCTTATTCAGAGACCTCCCTCTGGACCTTACTGCCATGGGTGGCCCTGCCAGGAACATAGCTCCAGACAGCATTGTTCTCAGGATCTCAGGTCCACACAAGCTTCTCCACCATGACAAGGTGACAATAACCATATAATAACCATATAACAATTACAGCACGGAAACAGGCCATCTCGACCCTTCTAGTCCGTGCCGAACACATAATCTCCCCTAGTCCCATATACCTGCGCTCAGACCATAACCCTCCATTCCTTTCCCATCCATATAACTATCCAATTTATTTTTAAATGATAAAAACGAACCTGCCTCCACCACCTTCACTGGAAGCTCATTCCACACAGCTACCACTCTCTGAGTAAAGAAGTTCCCCCTCATGTTACCCCTAAACTTCAGTCCCTTAATTCTCAAGTCATGTCCCCTTGTTTGAATCTTCCCTACTCTCAGTGGGAAAAGCTTTTCCACGTCAACTCTGTCTATCCCTCTCATCATTTTAAAAAACCTCTATCAAGTCCCCCCTTAACCTTCTGCGCTCCAAAGAATAAAGCCCTAACTTGTTCAACCTTTCTCTGTAACTTAGTTGCTGAAACCCAGGCAACATTCTAGTAAATCTCCTCTGTACTCTCTCTATTTTGTTGACATCCTTCCTATAATTAGGCGACCAAAATTGTACACCATACTCCAGAATTGGCCTCACCAATGCCTTGTACAATTTTAACATTACATCCCAACTTCTATACTCAATGCTCTGATTTATAAAGGCCAGCACACCAAAAGCTTTCTTTACCACCCTATCTACATGAGATTCCACTTTCAGGGAACTGTGCACAGTTATTCCCAGATCCCTCTGTTCACCTACATTCTTCAATTCCCTACCATTTACCATGTACGTCCTATTTTGATTTGTCCTGCCAAGATGTAGCACCTCACACTTATCAGCATTAAACTCCATCTGCCATCTTTCAGCCCACTCTTCCAACTGGCATAAATCTCTCTGTAGACTTTGAAACTCTACTTCATTACCCGCAACCCCACCTATCTTAGTATCATCTGCATACTTACTAATCCAATTTACCACGCCATCGTCCAGATCATTGATGTACATGACAAACAACAGTGGACCCAACACAGATCCCTGTGGCACCCCACTCGTCACTGGCCTCCAACCTGACAAACAACCATCCACCATTACTCTCTGGCATCTCCCATTCAGCCACTGTTGAATCCATCTTGCTACTCCACCATTAATACCCAACCATTGAACCTTCTTAACCAACCTTCCATGAGGAACCTTGTCAAAGGCCTTACTGAAGTCCATATACACAACATCCACTGCTTTACCCTCATCAATTTCCCGAGTAACATCTTCAAAAAATTCAAGAAGATTAGTTAAACATGACCTTCCAGGCACAAATCCATGTTGACTGTTCCTAATCAGACCCTGTTTATCCAGATGCTTATATATATTATCTCTAAGTATTCTTTCCATTAATTTGCCCACCACTGACGTCAAACTAACAGGTCTATAATTGCTAGGTTTACTCTTAGACCCCTTTTTAAACAATGGAACAACATGCGCAGTACGCCAATCCTCCGGCACAATCCACGGAGAGTAATAATAATAATAATAATAATAATAATGATAATAATAAGTCTATTGTAGTTCAGAGCTTATTTGAGGTTATAGTGTTTAATAGCCTGATGGCTGTAGGGAAGAAGCTGTTCCTGAACGTTACAGTTTTCACCCCATTTCACCCCATTCACCCCATTCCTGATGGCAGGGGTGAAATGAGTGTGTGGCCAGGGTGGTATGGGTCTCTGAAGATGCTGGGTGCCTTTGAGGCAGCGACTCCGATAAATCCCTTCGATGGTGGGGTGTTCAGCGCCGGTGATGGACATGGCAGTGTTCCCGACTTTTTGCAGTCTTTTCCGCTGCTGGGCGTTCAAGTTGCTGAACCAGGCCATGATGTAACCAGTCAATATGCTCTCGACTGCACACCTGTCGAAATTCAAGAGAATCCTCTCTGACATACCAAATCTCTGTAATCTTCACAGGAAGTAGAGGTGTTGATGTGCCTTATTTATAAGTGCACCATTGTGCTGGGTTCAGGAAAGATTTCAGATATATGCACACCCTGGAATTTGAAGTTTTTAACTGTCTCCACCATCGTCCCGTTGATATAAACAGGATTGTGGGTCCTCATCTTTCCTCTTCCAAAGTTTACAATCAGTTCATTGTATTTACTGGTAATGTTGTTGTGCTGCCACTATTTGGTCAATCGATCGATGTCACTTCTATACTCTGACTCATCACCATCTGTAATTCATCCAACAACAGTCATGTCGTCGGCAAACTTGAAGATGGAGTTTGCATTATCAAATAATTGTCCAAATTAATATGCTCCATATTAAAGATCAAATATTTGAAGAACGCAATTCAAATCACAAATCAATAAGCTTTAGACTACAGATGTAGATGAACAGTAGAGCACAAAAATAGCAAATAGAAAGAAGGGTACTGATTTAGGATGATCAGCCATGATATTGAATGGCGGTGCTGGCTCGAAGGGCTGAATGGCCTACTACTGCACCTATTTTCTATGTTTCTTTGTCCCCAACAACCTTCACCGGCTATTACAGATGTACTTTAGAAAACATTATGTTGGGATGCATCACAGCGTGGTTTGGAAACAGCTCCATCCAAGACTGTAAGAAATTGCAGGGAGTCGTTCACATAGCCCAGACCATCACGCCAACCAACCTCCTTTCAATTGACTCCATCATGCTGCATCAGCAAGGCGACCAGCATAATAAAAGACCAGTCTCACCCCGATCATAATCTCTTCTCCCCTCTACCATCAGGCAAGAGCTACAGAACTTTGAAAACACAAAACTCCAGATTCAGGGAAAGATTCTGCCCAGCTGCTATCAGGTAACTGAATCATCCTCTCACCAGCTCGAGCGTGGTACTAATGTCCCATCTACCTATTGGAGACCTTAGAACTATCTTTACTCGGGCTTTTCTGGACTTTCTTGCACTAAATGTTGCACTATCCTTTATCTGTACCCTGAGGACGGCTTGATTGTAATCAATTATAGCCTTCTCATTGATTGGATAGTGTGCAACAAATAAGATTTTCATTGTACCTTAGTATAGGCGACAATAATAATAAATTCAACTAACCTAAGATCAGCTGTGATCTTATGGAATGGCAGAGCAGGCTCAACGGTCCAAATGGCCTATTCCTACTTTTATTTCATATTTCCCTTTGAAGCGCTGTGACCTGCAGGGCTAGGGCTAGTGCTGGAAGGTGAGTTTGACTCTTTTACAACTACCGCTGACAGAATGAGCCATATGGTGTCCTTCTGGGTTGAAAATGTTATCCAATTCTATGAAGCCTGTCAGTTTAACAGTTGCGATGCACACCTCGCCTGGAAAGTTGTGGATTGAAGCCTCATTCTAAGTGCAGAGAATGTAATCCAATCAACCTTCCATGTGATATAACATTACACTGGGTTAAACTAGCTGCTCCTAATGGTTGAAATAATTGCCTCATTCTGTCACACAGAGAACTTGGAAGAGAGAAATTTGGATACTTTGTTTCTTCAGACACCCATAAGAAAGACTGAATATATCCTGCCACAATCATGCATCTCCTATGTAATGTCTGTGTTTCTTGTCAATAATATTATTTAAGTCAGACACTTAGTAAGGTTGGAGTTTTAAAGAAGCTGGGGTAGGCTATTCAGTCTTGGCTACAGAAGGTAAACAATGGCCGGCCAATTGTAGAGGTTGTTACAACAAGGTATCAAAAGTCACACTGCAAATTACGTATAGATTTTAAAAGTATATGTACACTTAATATACATGGCACTCTCGTGCATATAGAGAGCCACATTGGACAGTCGACAGTTGTACCTGCCCCTTACCTGGCCTTGGTGAGCAGTTTTGGTTTCCCCAAGTTTGTACTGCTGTCCATTGCCATCCTGCATGAAGTGGACAGTAGGTTGATCTATGGTGATTACATGAGAAGTATGGATAAAATAACATGTTTTTGTGTTGTAGTGAATTAATTTTGGGCTGACACTAAAAGCCTCATCTTGTTAATTCAACCCCACTCAGACAAATTGAAGACACAAGGAATGAAGCTACCGGAATCTTGCGCAGAGCATAAAGTGCCTAAGTAAATCAGCTGGTCAGGCAGCATCTCTAGAGGGCACAGATAGACAATGTTACGGGTTGGATCCTTTAGTGTGAAGAGTAGCAATGTTACAAAATTTTGAGATTTTAAAAATCAAGTCTGCAATTTATCCCATCAGATAAAGCATAAAAATAAGTTTAATTTGACACCTAATTCACTTTCATATCTCAAGTATTTAAAAAGTTATGGCAATTTTCATACTCGGAAATGAGCATCTTGTTCCCTATTGATTTTCTATGGACATAACAAAAAAGCTGTGATCGTGAACAGTCAAAAGCCCATAACTTTCTTAAAAATTAAGAGAACTGAATGAAATTTTCAGTTATCATAGATTGAAGCATTCTGAAACAAATATAAAATAATCTTACTTGGATGACCTGAAATTAAAGCATATAATTAGTTAGTTACCTAATTGTAGCTAATTTCAGACTTCAATTACTAGATCTAAACATCTATCCATTTCTTAATAAATGATTAACATTTTTAAATAGCCTAAATGTCCAAATAATATTCACAAATAATTCACAATAAAACATGATTTTAAAATCTCATTTACATTAATTTATAGACCGAATGGAAGGAATTTAGTGTTCAATTGCTGTAAATAAATGCCCATTTAAATCAGCTTTCCAGTGGGTCCCTGTGGAACGCGCTGGTTTAGAACGTTCACATTGCGGTAGATTTGTGCCCCCAAATGCCGAGAAAAATACTGCGGGATATAATGGACCCAAAATGAGCTACTCGCAATATTAAACTTTGTATAAAGGGATCTTAAGAAGCCCTTTTTAATGTAAAAATATACAGCTTACCTTCAATTGTCTGCTTTATGAGACCCTGCGGTTGATGGTGGTCGCGGGTTTAGAGATTGATTTTTAAACTACTATAACTATTATTCAAGGCCTTTAAAACTAATAATAGCTTTTGCGACGGGGTCTTTCAGCGATTTTTCGTTAATATTTTACATGGCTGAACATCTTCGATTGGAACAGCCTAGAGAAAATCGCGTTTTCAACCCGCCCCCCTCTAAACGGCGCCAAAATCACGCACACCCGCAGCGACAGCTTTTCAGCGACGCTTCAGGTAGGCTTTGCAACATACCTATGAAGAGTGGTCCCAACCCAAAACGTTGCCTGTTCATGTCTTTCAGAGCTGCTGCCTGATCCGTAGAGTTAAGGGCCTGTCCCACTTGGGCGTCATTTGCGCGTCATTTACGCTACATCCTAAAATTTAGTTGGCGTGTGGTGGACTATGCAGTGACGAGCGGTGGCGCGTGGTGGCGTATGCAGTGACGAGCGGTAACGCGTGGCGCCCCAGGATTTTGGAATGCTCAAAATCCTCGTGCGCCACCTGTGCGACGTATCCCTTGCACACACTGACGTACTGTTGGCGTACGCTGACATACTGACGGCATACATGTAGCGCGTGGTGACGCATGGTTACGCACGGTGACGCACGAACATTGCCTATGCTCATTTATTATGCGTCACCATGTGTCATAGTCCATTACCATGCGCCGTCGGCGCGCCATTTACGCGTCATTTGAGCACCGCACCACGTGACTACACGGGTATAAAGCGCGCGTAGTTTTGAAAATTTTTCACTGGGAAAATCCTTGCCACGGAGATCAGACTAAGTATGAACGACATCGCAAATGGATCCCAAAAGAAGCAGGGCCCTCAAGAGCAGTTGGCGCGCAACTGTCGTGCTGCTAGACGACTGTCGCATAATGACGTGCAAATGTGCACAAATGGAACAGGTCCTTTACTTTCATACCTTCACTTCTGACAGATTGAAGACCTTGTGTCTACCTCTTTTGTGTTTATTAATTGTAAGCTTATTTGTGGTAGGGGCCCATCCACATTACAATTCCTTCCCAGAACTTTATTGATGCCTGTGCCCATGAATTTGAATCCTTTATTTCAAAAATCCTTTATTCTCCTTTAACCAAATATCCACTTCATTAGTTTACTGATCATTTTGCAAAACTGCAATTACTGTAGTAATAATTCAGTGACCAAGATTATTCTGCTCCAGGCTAATATTGTTAGTATTTTGGCACACAATACATACACACACACACCCACATAATATTGCAACATTTTCCTTTGCACACAAATTCACACCAAAGCACTGCTCAGTATTCTAAATACATAAATGTACAGGAATTACTGCATGCAACAGAGACAAAGGGCGGCATCACTTTCTCAATCTACACTGTTTTTACTTTCAGAAAATTGCCAAGTTTACATAGTATTTGTGAACTTAATTTATTACTATTTTGTGACCGATGCTTCCTAACTAAGGAGTGGGGTACTTTGAAAGCTTTTCATTTGGTTCTCCAAGAAAAAAAGGTAACTGAGAACTCTTGTTTCAAAAAAAATCAAATATAATGTTGCATAATCAATATAATCCTTGTTTATTAATTTCCAGTATTCAAATATGTTCCATTTAATACTTTTGCGAGATTGCTTTTGTCAACATGTATTAGTGTTTCATGCATGCTCTCAAAGAAAGAGTGTACTTATTAAATAACTGCATTTGATACCTTATTCTGGTGGCCTTGCTTGCTGTGGGTGAAAATATCATTGCAAACGTCTTAAACATGTTGATACCCCCTGTACTCATTTTCAAAAAGGAATCTTCGAATATCCGTGTCCAAAGAATTACTATTTCTGGTGGTGCATGTCAGACAATCTCAGGTTCCAGATGGAGGGAGGGGGGCTTAATCATTGACTTCTTGAGTGTCCTATATATTGGAAGAAGGTCATCCGAGCTTCAACATGTGAAGTGTTTTTTGCCTGCCGACTTTAAGCACAACAAAATGATAGGACTAAATGCCGTTACGAAGTAGGTGAAAGGTTCTCAACTTTCATGCTCTTTATCCTCAGGATCATTTCTTCTGCAGAGATTAATTGTCTCCGACTGTTGGTCATCTCGGGTTCTCATTGTTGGCTGAGGTTTTGTGGTCACTTCATCTCCAAGGAAAGATAGAAAAGAGAAATGTGTAATGGTTTGCATTGACCAGATGGCTGGAGAATATTTTTGTTGATGATGAGGAGGGGGAGATATGAAATTATGCAATGTTGAATATCAGTGGGGGCTGGAATGAGAAAATGCATTAAAGGAAAGGGAAAAGCATGCTTTAACATAAACTGGAAAGAAGACCAATATACTGAGGTGAACTTGTGAGCAGATTGAAGCAAGTAGAGCTATACAAACATTAGAATATATATTACTATGCTTTGATTATGGCTTTAAATCATTTGTAGCTCTGATTCCATGGTCTATCTTATTTGGTCTATCTCCAGTTCCTCTTTCTTTAGAACACTTCAAGACATTTTCTCAGTTTCTTCCCAGCCTTGATCAGGCAACTAAACCATCCTACCAATAGCCAGAGAGCAGTCCTGAACTACTAACTACCTCATTGAAAACCTCGGACTATCTTTGATCGCACCTTACTGGATTCATTTACACTAAACGTTATTCATGATATTCTCTTTATCATTTATCTGTACTCTGTGGATGTATCGATCGTAATCATGTATTGACTTTCTGCTGACTGGCTAGCACGTAACAAAAGCTTTTTGCTGTATCTAAGTGCACGTGACAATAAACTAAATTCCAACTCACCAGCAAGGAATGTATATCTCTGTGGTCGGTACTATCTTTAGCATGATATCCCATGACAAGCCATTGAACTTACAGCTTATTTTCACACCATGTTCTACCTACCCTGTACTGTTCAGCCTACTGAAGAATCTGTCAAATGTCATGTTTACCAAGTTGTTTTATAAAGTGGACTGAAAATGAGTCATCTGTCATCAAAAGTCCCATTCAGTTGGCAAATGTGGAAATAATGTTCTTATACTCTAGCTGTTTAAAAGGTACTCATAAATGAGATTTAAAAGCAGGCAAATTCCTTGCTTGCTCTGAGTGCATTTGAGTTGTAAAATCTATCCTTAGATCATCTCTGCTGAGCTTTTCATACCTTTCAGAGGACCAAATGTATCCCACCTAACTGCTATAACATATGACTACTCTTGAATCACCCCTCTGTGATCTGCTATTTGGAACAGAGGGCACAGACTGATGAATTCCGCTCTGTTTATGGGACATTTGACATCCGAGCTGTTTTCTCCCCGGTGCTCAAAATTGGTGGACCAAAAATTTTGCTTGCATAATAATTGAAGCCATATGTATCTATGCATACTATTTACTATGCACCGAATTACACACCTTTGAATGCAATACTAACAATTTCCAATGGAAGGCTTGCCCACTGGGCAAATTGGACCAGGTACTTCTGGGAACAAGTCATTTTAACATAACTTGCATTTGTCCAGTCATTCACGCAAGTGATGTTATTAACACACATGATGCTCATCTCCACCATTTTGATTGAAATCAGAGAAATGATGAACAGTCACCACTTTTGTTCACAGCTAACAAAGCATTCTCATTAGCAATTTGGCATGTTACATTATTGTTGCTTTTAATCCTATTCCCCTTACAGGGCTAAGAGATGTGAATTAAAGAGATCTGTCTGAAAAACAATGTGTTAGAGTCTGCATCTCTGAGTTTTCAATGCTGGGCACATTCATGACATTATTGCTGAACTCCACAGGCAGTTTCCTTCTACAGATATGTAGTGAACTCAGTCTGAATAATGACCACATGCCTTGCAGAGGGACTACTTGTGGCACAGGATTTAATCTATAAGGATGAGCAGAGGCGTTGAATGTAGTGTGGTCACATACATGGATTACAAATGACCTACACCTGTATTATCCTCACTTCCACAGCAAAGGTGTGAAAGCCATGATCTGTACAAACAGTGGCTGTCAGGAACTATTAAGTCACATTTCACCATAGCAACGGGGGTAAAAATCACCCACATGATTTCTTAAAGATAAATATTCCCAGTTTTATGATTTCTTTGGACTCTGATAAGGGCAATAGTATTGAAAGCAACAATAGTGTAACATAGCTAGTCAGAGACAAATCAAATTTCTTACCAGTGATATTTTAACTGGGAACACAGATTTTATGTTATTTTGCTAAGTCTTTTCTCTGGCAGTAGAAGTATGCGTTGCTACTGTTCATCTTTGTGTTAGAGTAGATCCCTATTTTTACAGATGTTGCTGTCTTGCCAGCATCCTTTCTGTAATTGGAACTGTGCAAACATTCACCACATGCTCTTCACATACCACTACATGAAGTCATTTTTGGTTCAGATCAAAAATAAAATGGATGGCTGATCTGAATACATCAGTTTTCTGCTCGGCTAGGTAAACGTTTCCTTGCCACTATTCATGTTAAAGCAATTTTTATTTTTGTGGTGCAATATTTTATAGATACAAATTAAACCAATAAACTAAATGTGATATAAACCACTCATTGAATTGTGAAAACTAAAAGTAATGAGCAGTTTACATTTTAACAATCATCTGCCGTCAAATATCTTAAAGACCTAAAAGAATTTATGTGTCAGAAGTATATAATAGCTCAGAATTTAATTATTTAATAAATGCAAATTATTAATTTACCTGTGGTGGATTGGCTTGGCAATAGTGTCACAAGAATAAGTAGCATAGAAATATGTCACCTAAGCTCGTCACTGACATGTCAGCAAGTCAAATGAAAATTACACTGTTGTTGCAGAAAATGTATAGCAACGTGAATAAGGTGTTAGTAATGCCAGATAAACAAAAAAAAAAAATCTGGCCAATCCTTTTGTAATCCGATGATTGGCCCAGTATCAAACCTATTGACTTAACTAAACTACAATCATCTTGTGTCAGTGCATACCTGATAGTGAGACATGATTCAATTTTACTTCATTTGTTTTCCAGAATTAGGCTCACATTAAATAATTCAGCAAAAACATCTTGCATTCCTTTCTGAAAAAATGTCTTTCTGCAACTGCTTTACACTTCGTTGCCTTTGAGTTGTCCGCCTCTCATTACCAATAAATTTGCTGACATTGCTGAAAACCCTAATTCTTCAAAGTTGGCACAGAAATGATGCTACAATATGAGGCAGACAATAACCAACAACATGTTTCTTTCTATAATATAACATTGTAGCGGCGCCTGCTGGCGCACGCAGGTATCGAACCCGGCATTCGGAAGCCGTGGTCACATGACTCGGGAGGGGCTGCTTGTTTTTGCGCGGTTTTGCTTTCGCGCGGCAGTTCAGTGCTGACCACCGTTGTGGCCAGACGTGTTGTGAGAGCCTGTGAACTGAGAAGTTATTTTGTGAATAAAAATACGTTTGAAAACTCAGTTGTCGTTCTTGCGACCGCCAACTTGTTGACCCCGACCTGTCTGGCCGTCATTAGACAAGCAGATCATGCAGGAGGACTACGTTCCCGCAGAATCGGCCGGCGCGTGGCATGGCTCACTGGGCTTCAAATTGCCAACGTTTTGGCCCGATCAACCTCAGGTGTGGTTCGCCCACGTTGAGGCACAGTTTCACCTGCACCGTACCATAGCAGACGATACCATGTATTTCCATGTGGTGGGAGCTTTGCCACAAGACTGTGCCTCGAGGCTGTTGCCTTACATCAGGGACCCGCCGACCATCGCCAAGTATGAAGGGCTGAAGGCCCTGCTGCTACCCACTTTCGGTCTCAGTCACAGAGACAGAGCGGTGAAGATACTATACATGGACAGCATCGACGATCGGCGGCCATCGACCATCATGGCGAAGATGTTAGCCCTGATGGATGGGTACCGCCCAAGTCTGCTCTTCGAACAGGCGTTCCTGGAGCAGATGCCTGACGAAGTCTGACTGATGCTCGCTGGAGCTGATTTCAGCGACCCCCAGCACCTCGCTGCGAGAGCCGACGAATTGTGGGCACACAGACGGCGGGACGTTTGTGCCTTCACCCGCTCCCCTGTCACGGTGCAGGTGCAACCGAGACGGCTTCGGGCGGAAGAAGAAGCCCAGCCCAGCACCGATGAAGCATCGCCGCTTCCAGTGGTTTACAGCCGACGTCGTTGGTGCTACTACCATCAGTGCTACAGCCCAGAAGCCCGAAGATGCCGGAGCCCCGGTTCATTTCAGGGAAATGCCTTGGCCGATCGTCCATAGAGGTGAACGCGATCGGCCTAAACGAACGCCTCTATGTCCGTGATCACCATTCCAGCCACCGTTTCCTGGTGGACTTCAGTGCCATTGCCAGCATCCTGCCTCCGAGTGCCCGAGATACTCTCGGCCGTTAACGGGAGTGACATTCACACTCATGGTACGCGGACCCTGGACTTAAATTTTGACTCCCGCCCGTATAGGAGGAAGTTCACCGTTGCTGACGTCACCCAACAGATACTGGGGTCCGATTTACTGCGCGCGTTCTCCTGTTAGTCCATGTGCGAGGCGGACGCATGGTACCTGTGTCTGACCTGTGCCCAGCCAAGCCGCGTATTCCGTCCATGCCCCTACAGCAACTCGATGAGTTAGCTGAGATCCAGCAACCTTTCGCACCCTGATTGCTGATTTCCCAGGGTTGCCCCGGATCGATGGGGCCGCGCCCTGTCATGGTGTGGTTCACCACATTCCCACCGAGGGCCCACCGGTTCATGCTCACACGCGCCGCCTCCCGCACGATAAACTGCGCATCGCGCGAGACGAGTTCCAGCTTATGGAGGACATGGGGATTGTCCAACGGTCGGATAGCCCTTGGGCTTCCCCGCTGCACATGGTACCCAAAGCGTTCGGGGGTTGGAGACCTTGCGGTGATTACAGGCGTCTTAACGTCATAACCACGGCAGATCTGAACCCAGTCCCGAACAGCCAGGATTTCTCGGCTCATCTGGGGGCGCGCAACCTTTTTCTCAAAGGTCGACCTCATTCGTGGGTATAATCAAATTCCGGTCCATCCCGACGACGTCCCTAAGACGGCCATCATCACCCCTTTCGCCCTTTTCGAATGGCTTAGAATGCCTTTTGGCCTGAAGAACGCTGCCCAGGCGTTCCAACGGCTGCGCGAACATGGGTTGGTGATTAACCCCGCGAAGTGCCAGTTCGGATTGCGTTCCATTTCATTTTTGGGTCACAGCATCACCTGCCACAGCGCGCAGCCGCTGCCCGAGAAGGTCGACGCTATCCGTCACTTCCCGAGGCCTCTATCCGTCAAGGGCCTACAGGAGTTTATGGGAATGTTTAATTTCTACCACCGATTCGTCCCGTCAGCAGCCGCCATCATGCGGCCGTTGTTCCAATGTCTGGCTGGTAAGCCTAAGGATCTGGTCTGGTCCAAGGAGGCGGAGACGGCGTTCAAGGGGGCTAAGACAGCATTGGCTAACGCCACTATGATGGAACACCCTAGGACGTCAGCCCAAACGGCCCTCACCGTGGACGCATCCAACGTCGCGGTAGGTGCTGTCCTCGAACGAGTAGGCGCACATTCACCGCATTCACGGACCACAAGCCACTCACATTCGCTTTAACCAAGGTGTCCGATCCCTGGTCTGCCAGGCAGCAGAGGCACCTCACCTACATATCCGAATTCACATCTGATATTCGGCATGTGGCGGGGAAGCTGAATGTTGTGGCTGACGCGCTGTCTCGTCCGGCAGCCCCCGAGGTTTCCGCTTTAAGTCTAGGCGTGGATTATGAGGAGCTGGCCGCTGCCCAACAGGTAGATACCGGTATGGAGGTTTACTGCAATGCTGAATCAGGAGTTAAGCTGTCTAAGGTGCCCTGCGGCGCCGCCGGCGTGCGGGTCCTTTGCGATGTCTCCATGGCAAAGCCCGCCCCATTGTCCCGGTTGCCTGGAGGCGTCGGATTTTCGACACCATCCACAGCCTAGCGCACCCGTCCATTCAGGCCACCTCTGCCTTGGTCGCGGCCAAGTTCGTCTGGCATGGGTTACGGAAGCAGGTTGCAGCATGGGCCCGCTCTTGCATCTCCTGCCAGACTTCCAATGTACAGAGGCATGTGCGCCCGCAAATTTAAACAATAAACGCAATAAAACAAATTTAATTATTTTAGCGAGTTTTATCAGCATTAAGTAATTGGAGTGAAAATATATTGTGAGTTTTTGAGAGCAAATTTTAACATTTCCATTTTACCTCAAGGACTTCCATCAGAATGAAGTCACATTGTGGTAGATTTTGAAATGATCTTAGCATCTTCAGTCCAAATTATAACTGGCAATGCTCACCCATCACCTGCAATTCTCCAATCCTTCTGATGCTGGTATCATGTGAACATCCACGCCTGTGCTAGTTCCAGGTATTTCTCTCCTCCACCAATGTACATGCTGATGCCTGCTGTCATCAGAACCCAATATGCCAGAATGCCCTCTTTAAAAATCGCTACATTTTCTTTTCTTATGATAATTTTGGAACTCACTCCTTTCAGAAAGTGTGTAAATAACCCTTGTACTATGACAGATATGCACTTCTGTTATCTTTTACATTTAGCCTCTACAAAGCACTTTTCTGCTTTAGAATGGTAGAACTTAATCTACCAAATGCACAAATATACTGGTGCATGCAGGTTACACTCTAGTTTCCAAAATAGTGGTTTCAATTACATCAATGGACAGCTATTTTAGAAACAGTATGAAACACAAGTGCTGTTATGTCGCATGCTCAGCGCATGCCTGTGTAAGTGGCTAAGCATGGCTCCAATGCCATCTATAAATTCACTGACGGTGCCACTGTGCATTACGGGTGGAGAACTGTTAGCATACAGGAGAGAGATAGAACTAGTTGAGTGCTGCTGCAAAACCAGCCACTCGGTCAATGTCAACAACATCAAATAATTAATTGTTGACTTCAGAAAAGTAAGTCAGGAGACGATGCATCAGTTTTCATTGTGATAGACAGAGTTAGCAGCTTCAAATTCTTAGTTGTTAACATCTCAGTGATCTTCCTGGGCCCAGTGCACAGGTGTGCCAGCACCTCTACTTTCTAGGAAGTTTGAAGAGATTTGGCATGTCTCTGAATACTCAAACTTCTACAGATGCACAATAGAAAGTATTTTAGCAAGACAGGCAGGTTGAGATAAATAATTTTTTACTGGCAAACAAAAACGATAATTAAACTCGGTACACGCGTGCCTGGTCAGCTAATTCTAGAATAGCTCCTGCTGCTGGGAGGAGCGCTGACGACCGAACAGAAAGCCCATGAACGAACCCCCGCGGTCATGTGGTCAAGCCAACCAATGACGAGGGTTTGAACTTCCCCAAACCACCACTAGTTGCCGCTACAGTATCCTGATTGGTTGCATCATGTCAACTCCAACACACAGGAATGCACGAGGCTACAGAGAGTGGTGGATTCCATCATGGTCACAGCCCTCCACTCCATCGAAAGCATCTACATTATGGTTCACCATCCGGACTATGCCCTCATCTCACTGCTACCATCTGGCAGAAGGTATAGAAGCCTGAAGTTGCACTGTAAAAAGCATTTTATCGGGATGCATCACAGCATGGTTTGGGAACGTCCAACAAAGATCGCAAGAAATTGCAGAGAATTATGGACGCGGCCCAGATCATCACACAAACTAACCTCCCTTCCACCGACTCCATTTATACCTCATGCTTCCTCGGCAAGGCCACCACGCTTAATCAAGGCTTAGTCTTATCCCTGTCACTCTCTCTTCTCACCTCGCCCACCAGACAAGAGGTGAGAAGAGCAGGAGTGCAGTAACAGCAACAAATATAGAAGTACAGGAATGCACACTGCCAGATTCAGGGACAGTTTCTTCCCAGCTGTTATCATGCAACACAACCATTCTGTCAACAACTAGGGAGCAGTCCTGAGCTACTGTCTACTTCACTGGAGACCCTCAGACTATCTTTAATTGGACTTTACCTTGGACTAAATGTTATTCCCTTTATCATGTTTCTGTACATTGGATGGCTCAATTGTAATAATGTATTGTCTTTTCGCTGACTGGTCTTGATAATCTTAAATAATCTTGAATCTTGGTCAGCACCCAACAAAATCTTTTCACTGTACCACACGTGATCATAAACTAAAAAAAAAGAACAGGAGTGCAGTAACAGGTTCAGGTACAGTTATTTTCCTACAATTATCAGCTTCTTGAATCAATCTGCCCAATCCTAATCATAACTCGACAATGGGACACTGTGCTTCACCACCACGGACGTCTTTTTTTCTAATTGCGTTTTGGACTCATGTCCTTATTTTGCAGTCTTTCTTCTGCTAGAAATTGTATGTGCAAGTTATGTATAATAGATGTGTCATTTATGTTTTTGTGTGCTGTCTGAGTTTAATTGCCTGTGACACTGCTCCGAGCAAGATTTTCCATTGTACCTGTACCTCACTGTGCTTGTCCATTTGACACTATTGTCTATTTTATTTGGCTTGATGCAGATAAGGACACATGTCTACACCATGTTTAATAGAAAATAAACTGTATGGAATGATTATTGTAACTTAAATTCAACAGCATTAAATGACTGGCATTGCCATTTCTAAAGTGCTTGCAGGTGAATACGTAATTCCCTGATGGTTTATTCTGGCATATTTCACCAACCAATACAATTTAATACATGACTGTGGGAAAAAAAGTCAGAAAAATGGAAAAGAGGCATTTCGAGTGGCAGAAAGTTTAATTAAAAAAGAGAAAAAATCTCTGGATCTGAGAATATTGATTGAGGGAACGATAGAAATATATTTTTTTAAATTGGAAACTCAAATACCTCTCTCCCACAACTAGCTTGATGTCTCTGAAACCTTCAATGAAGCTCAAATCCAACAAAGAACACACTTGGTGTTCTGATTGGAACTTTATATTTGGAATTGCTATCAGATCATTATTTATCACGTGTAGAGAAATAACTATTTTGCTTGTTATGCAGGTAAATCATAAAATACACAAGTACAAAATGTATTGTAAAAAGAGAAAAGAAAGAGTGCAGAACATTAGCATTAATGCAGCTTCAACATTGACATCAGTAACTATAAACTAATTCATTGGTTCCTATTTTCTCACCAGCAGATGCAGGAAATTGCTCTGTTATTGCCGTTTACCCGTTGTCTGAACGTATCTTTTGTTTTTATACTCCTGTCCTTTCAATCTCAGACCTTCCTCCCCTTCCTGCTTAATTTCCTGTTGGTGGCTCTGTACTTGTTCCTGATCTGTTATGTCTTTAAATTCATCAAGTTCTACGAAAGATCATTGACTCCACATTTTTCTGTGCGGTTGGTCTCCGACCTGTGGAGTACTTCCAAAATGTTCCTGCATATTTGTTTTTAAACAGAGAAACACCACTGGCTTAAGTTCAATACAGTATTTTCCCCATATTAAGGTACTCTTAATTGCTTCATTGTTTTGTAAATATCTTGGACTCTCATGCATATTACCATTATTGAGTATCACAAAGTCACCCTTCCCATTTATTTTGAAAGACAACTCTGTGATTAACAATGAAGTTGGCTGGAAAACAGTATGCCATGATAAACAAGAACTCTAACAAGGGATATGGGGAACAGCTGGAACGGGGTACTGATTATGGATGATTGCTGATGATGTGTTATATATTCACAACATTATGTCTTTATTTCAGTTTTCCAGTAAGAGCAGATTTTATATTTCCCTTCAAACTAGATTAAATATCTGAAATACCAGTTAGAAAGTATACCAGTTAGAAACAAAGTGCTGAGAACACATTAACACTATATTTTAACAATAATGTATAATTTACATATTAGGTTCAGTTGTGACTCATTCTGGTGTACAAATATTAACATAGTTTAGTAGATCTCAGCCTCAACATTCCAACAACGCGAACTGCAATGAGGTCCCATGAGTTTCAACGTTAACTTGCCAATGTTTTTTTTTTCCAAATAGCTACTGAACTAACAAATTATTTTTAGATTTCCCAACCAACTAGACTGAACAAGCACGAAAGTAAAGTGCAGGAGGCAATTTCTTTACCACTATTTAATGAGATATTGCAAACACAACAATCAATGTATTCTGGAACTATTTGCACAAAAATTGAGTGCAGCAAATGGATATAATCAAACCAAGGTTAATCAATACTTCATGATTCTTGGCGAGTTCATGCTGAGGGATAGCTATGGCCTGCAGGCCTCTGCTGGTGGTTGGTATAGCCATTAAGACTACAAAAGTTTACAAATATATCCGCAATTTTTACTATGCCTGCTCCATGCTTGAAGACTGTGAGGAACCTGCACCTCCCACACATTCACTCCAGAAAACAGTTATGTGGTTGCAGCAACTTAATGGCATATTTTCCTGTCAATTTCTCTGCCATTTGTCATGTGGCTATGATTTTGTCTTGTTCTTAATGGTGAATTAAAGAAAGTATGATAAATGTCTATGCACTGAGTTTACATACCTTCTGTAATAATCATTTGTACTGAGCAATTCGTTTTAGTTTAGTTTTTAGATACAACGTGGAAACAGGCTCTTCGGCCCACCAAGCCCGCGCCGACCAGCGATCCCCGCACACCAGCACTATTCCACACACATTAGAGACAATTTACAACTTTACCATGCCAATTAGCCTACAAAACTGTACATCTTACGTCTTTGGAGTGTGGGAGGATACTGGAGCACCCAGAGAAAAACTGCACCCATGCAGCTCAAGGGGAGAATGTGCAAGCTCCATGCAGATAGCACCCGGAGACAGGATCGAACCCGGGTCTCTGGCACTGTAAGGCAGCAACTCTACCACTACACCATCATGCTGCCGAATTACTATATAAAGATTAAAAAATGCTCACTGAGTATTTACAATCTGATATAGCCAGTTTCAATATATACTTCAATAGGAGGTACACAAAAAAGCTGGTGAAACTCAGCGGGTGCAGCAGCATCTATGGAGCGAAGGAAATAGGCAACGTTTCGGGCCGAAACCCTTCTTCCGACTTGGTCTGAAGAAGGGTTTCGGCCTGAAACTTTGCCTATTTCCTTCGCTCCATAGATGCTGCTGCACCCGCTGAGTTTCTCCAGCTTTTTTGTGTACCTTCGATTTTCCAGCATCTGCAGTTCCTTCTTAAACACTAATATACTTCAATAGAAATAAGGTTGCTTCTAACATGGTGTCATTTTCAGCACATCAGAGTCCTGAACTGTCCATAGACCCACTTGTTGATAGTTGCCTATCTATTTAAAACTGAGCCAGACCATTTGACTCAAATTTATCTGCTGATATTGATGATCTACATGAGCTTCCTTCCATACTTTGTCTTCCTATCAATACATTCTTCTTTTCACCAGGATGCATTTTTTGTCCCAATTATGAATATATACACATTCTAATAGTAAATAAATATTTAATTCACTATGTGATATATTAGAGATTAACTGCTCTCATTTGCAAATAGAAATGTTCATCATACTCAACCCTATAAAACGCTTTAATTACTTTAATGATTATTATGAGGGTAACCCTCTGTAATTTCCCTTCTGGAGAACAGCTTGCTAAGATTTCCCAAAAGGCATACCCTTTCTCCGTTCTTGATTGTATCTTCTCCAGGTCAGCAAACAATATAGCTCATATTGCCACACTTCACAAAACAATAGACAATAGATAATAGGTGCAGGAGTAGACCATTCGGCACTTCAAGCCAGCACCACCATTCACTGTGATCATGGCTGATCATCCACAATCAGTACTCCATTGCTGCCTTCTCCCCATATCCCTTGACTCCGCTATCTTTAAGAGCTCTATCTAACTTTCTTGAAAGCATCCTTCTGAGGCAGAGAATTCCACAAATTCACAACTCTCTTGGAAAAAAAGTTTTTCCTCATCCCCGTTTGAAATGGCCTATCCCTTATTCTGAAACTGTGGCCCCTGGTTCTGGATCGCAAACATGGGAAACATGTTTCCTGCCTCTAGCTTGTCCAATTCCTTAATAATCTTATATGTTTCAATAAGAACCCCTCTCATCCTTATAAATTCCAAGCCCAGTCGCTCCATTCTTTCAACATATGACAAGGGTTTTTCCTCATCCCAGTCATAAATGACCTACCCCTTATTCTTAAACTGTGACCCCTAGTTCTGGGCTCCCCCAACATTGGGAATTTTTTCCTGCATCTACCCTGTCTAATAATTTTATATGTTTCTAGAAGATGCCCTCTCATCCTTCTAAATTTCAGTAAATACAAGCCCAGTCGACCCAATCTTTCATCATATGTCCCGCCATCCTGGAAATTAACCTGGTGAACCTATGCTACACTCCCTCAACAGCATGAATGTCCTTCCTCAAATTTGGAGACCAAAACTGCACACAATACTCCAGGTGTGGTCTCACTAGGTCCCTGTACAACTGCAGAAGGACCTCTTTACTCCTGTACTCAACTCCTCTCGTTATGAAGGCCAACATGCCATTAGCTTTCTTCACTGCCTGCTGTACCTGCTCGCTTAATTTCATTGACTGATGAACAAGGACACCCAAATCTCGTACTTCCTCTTTTCCTAACTTGACAACATTTAGATAATAATCTGCCTTCCGATTCTTGCCACCAGAGTGGATAACCTTCCATTTATCCACATTAAACTGCATCTGCCATACATCTGCCCACTCACCCAACCTGTCCAAGTCACCCTGCATCCTCATAGCATCCTCCTCACAGTTCACACTGCCACCCAGCTTTGTGTCATCTGCAAATTTGCTAATGTTACTTTTAATCCCTTCATCAAAATCATGAATGCATATTGTAAATAGCTGCGTTCCCAGCACTGAGCCTTGCGGTACCCCACTAGTCACTACCTGCCATTCTGAAAGAGACCTGTTAATCCCTACTCTTTGTTTCCTGTCTGCCAACCAATTTTCTATCCATGTCAGTACCCTTCCCCCAATACCATGTGCTCTAATTTTGCCCACTAAGCTCCTATGTGGAACCTTATCAAATGCTTTCTTAGAGTCCAGGTACACTACTTCCACTGGCTCCCCCTTGTCCATTTTCCTAGTTACATCTTCAAAAATTTCCAGAAGATTAGTCAAGCATGATTTCACCTTCGAAAATCCATGCTGACTCGGACCGATCCTGTTACTGCTATCCAAATGTTCAGTTATTTCATCTTTTATAATTGACATGCATCTTCCTCACCACCGATGTCGGGCTAACTGTTCTATAATTCCCTGTTTTCTCTCTCCCGCCTTTCTTAAAAAGTGGGATAACATTAGCTACCCTCCAATCCACAGGAACTGATCCCGAATCTATAGAACATTGGAAAATGAACACCAATGCATCCACGATTTCTAGAGCCACTTCCTTAAGTACCCTGGGATGCAAACCCGGCCCTGGGGATTTATCAGCCTTCAGTCCCATCAGTCTACCCAACACCATTTCCTGCCTAATGTGAATATCCTTCAGTTCAGATAGCTTTTACTATCCTCCTTTATTTTCTTGGCTAGCTTACCTTCGTGCCTCATCTTTTTTCCCTGTATTGACTTTTTAGATAACTTCTGTTGCTCTTAAAAAGTTGCCCAATCCTCTGGCTTCCCGATCATCTTTGCTATGTTATACTGCTTCTCTTTTATTTTTATACTATCCCTGACTTCCCTGGTCAGCCACAGTCACCTCTTATGTCACTTAGAATCTTTCGTCATCTTTGGAATTAACTGATCCTGCACCTTTTATATTATTCGCAGAAATACCTGCCATTGTTGTTCCACCGTTATCCCTGCTTGGTTCTCTTTCCAGTCAACTTTGGCCAGCTCCGCCCTCATGCCTCCATCGTCCCCTTTGCTCAACTGTAATACTGACACTTCCAATTTTCCCTTCTCCCTCTCAAATTGTAGATTAAAACTAATCGTATTATGGTCACTACCTCCTAATGGCTCCTTTACCTTGAGTTTCCTTATCAAATCCAGTTTATTACACAACATTAAATCCAGAATTGCCTTCTCCCTGGAAGGCTCCAGTACAAGCTGCTCTAAGAATCCATCTCGGAGGCACTCCACAAACTCCCTTTCTAGGGGTCCAGTACCAACCTGATTTTCCCAGTTTACCTGCATGTTGAAATCTCCCATAGTCATTATCCACATGCCAATTTTAACTCTTGATTTAACTTGCATCCTATATCCAGGCTACTGTTTGGGGGACTGTAGAAAAGGTTATTTTCACCCTTGCAATTCCTCAGTTCTATTCGTACTGACACTACATCTCCTAATTCTATGTCACCCCTCGCAAGGGACTGAATTTAATTCCTTACCAACAGAGCTATCCCACCTCTTCTGCCCACCCATCCGTCTTTTTGATAGGACGTATACCCCTGAATATTTAGTTCCCGGCTCTGGTCCTCTTGCAGCCATGTCTCTGTAATTCCCACAACATCATACTTGCCAATTTCTAACTGAGCCTCAAGCTCAACCTCTTTATTTCTTATACTTCACGCATTCATATGCAACACTTTAACTTCGGTATTCACCTCCCCTCTCACACCGGTCACTACTGGCCCTGACCTTACTCTCTTATCCCTTCTCGAACTTTCCTTCCCATTAATTCGGGAGTATTTTGTAACTTTTCCTGTACTCACTTACCCTTTAACTCTATCTTGTTACTCCCAATTTTTTCAACCCCTCCCTCCCCACCCGCTATTTAGTTTAAACCCGCATGTGTAGCACTAACAAACCTGCCTAACTTGTCTGCAAAACAGGCAAGTTTATTCCACCATTGCTTCATAGTTTGCATATACATGGTTAATGCCTAAGTTGCAAACATACTAAGTGAGTGCATCAATTCTATATGGTTACTTCTCCTTTTAGTGGCACCTCATCTGACATTTCAGATCCAACTGTGCTGCACCCACAGCTGAATGTTGTCTCCCCAACACATTTCCAGGCATTGTTCACCTCATGATGTACTGGAAGGAGAGGTGTGACCTGTTTTACTTATCAGCATGGAATCCAGTATAAAAAATGGAAATATTTTTGTTAAATGTAAATGAATGCTGTCAAACAATTTGCAAATAGCCCAAAGTCCTGCATGAGTGGAAAATTGGACAAGTGACGTTCTGACATCAGCAGACAAAACTCATCAGTAAACAAGAAACCAGAAACAGTCATAGCCTCAGTTACAGGCACTGGTTGTCTAGTGCTTCTTCCCAGCAGTCTAGCCTAGACAGTCTAGACCACACAATTTCAGGTTTGGCCCCATGGCTCAATCTTTGTCTTCATCAACCTGTAACAGCAAAACACAACACACTAGAAAGCATCCAACTTTATCTCTCTTCCTTCTCTCAAGTTCAGATGCCTGGGCTTTATAAGGAGTCAGCTGACAAGGTTCAAGTGGCCAACCAATATTGGCTCATTGGACCCAGCTGTTACCAATAATGCTGAGGATTGGCCTCTCCTGGCCTGTCAGCCAGTTAACGGGATCAGAGCGATATCCAAGGGAGAGGGTGCTGTCACAACTGGTTTATTTTGTTCCAAGTTGTCGACTGGCATATGGTGGAAATGCCACATTTAATTTGCTTGGGAGAGGATGAGTTAGTAGGAATTATTATACTTGTTTGGGAATTGGATAAAGACAAGATTGATTCACATAATTCACAATCCCTGTAGCATCCTTGTGTTCAGCGCACAGCTGTTACCACCAAGAAAGGCAACTATGGATGGTTGCAATTGATTAATATGTTTCTCAGCTTAAGAACATGTGGAAAGAAATTAAAATGTTGCATTGAAGAGACACAATTCCTTATGTTGCAATAGTTTACAAATAAAATATAATGAAGAGGAAATTGGTTTTATAATTTTCCCTCTCGTATAGTTTTGGAATAGCCTTTTACGAAAATAACACACCACCATTTCAATTTGTTTCTCACAAATAGAACTAAATGCTTATCTAGAAAAAACAAGAAATTATTGTTGCTAGGTTCAGATTGGGATAATAAAATGCTGTGCACAATGAGAATACGATGCCTTTTAAGGTAAATGAAATATTGTTCCAAGGATATCAGCTTGTGCGGGGTGTCAATGGTACAATGTAGGAATAAATAAAAGTTGTGTAATTATCGTTTGAATTGCTTTGGTGGATCAGCATTGTGGAACCTTTCCTCAGAAAATAAAATAAGCTGGATGGAGTCCAATCAATTGTACACAATGCATGGAAAGAATTAGCTTCATGGGCCAAAGAGTCATTTCTCATGTGCTTTCTTGTATTACTATCAGCTTAGTTCCAAATATTACATTCTGAGCCAGTTCAATGACTCATAACAATTCTACATCTAGCCTATAGCTTCTATTTCAGATTATGTTATGCTCTATGAAGCACCAGGATACCTTTGGAGCAAACCGACCCTTGGGCAGTTCACTTTGGAAAAACGGGAGTGGTATAAAACAATTGCCAGACTGATGGGCTTTAAATACAGCTATCTTCAGCGTCAGGATAAAATGCCATTGCCCAGCAGATTAAAGCTGTTGACAGCTTGATAAAGTGGAAAGAGCACAACATTGCAGTCCTAACTGACAGAACACTGGCACTGAGGACCTTTCACTAAGAGCTTGTAATCCTGTGACCATTTGATGAACCACAGTATAATAGAACTCTTCTTAGGCCCCTTCGGTCGTGGCTGGCCATGGGTGTCTCCAGGGTGCTATTCCCCATATGGAGGACACCTGTGCGTGACTTTGTTTAATGTGGGGAGACTGGTGCATAGACAGCCACCCCACCGTCATATATGGATCAGAATCCAGTGGCATGGAGTCCAAGTCGACCGGAGATTCTTTTCTGCTGCAGCCTTCATCCGCCTTCCCAGCCGTTGTGACACTCCACTAAGGTCAGCCTGTTCCACCATTGACATCTTGGTTGGATTGCTCTTTGTCAGAGACCTCCTCCTTGACCTTACTGTCATGGGTGGCCCAACCAGGAGCATAGATCCAGACAGCATTGCTCTCAGGATCTCAGGTCCACACAAGCTTCTCCACTACGAAAGGTGACAATCCACGGAGAACTCAAACTTACTTAATTTGTCGCTTTGCTTGGCTATGATACGCATGCAAAAATAACCACATATTATTGTATAAAAATGGTGAACTTCATAGGGCCATGTTTTATAGGGGGTGCAAAACATTGTTCTGAGATAGGACACTGTTACATATGCTACATATTCATTGTAGCAGTCCCTATATCATAACAATCATAGCAGAAACAATACAACATACAGAGCATGCATTTGATGATCGCAGGGAGTGTCCAGCATACGGGACTACCTGCAACTCCTGTGGGAGGCCTAACCACTGGAAGAAAATGTGTAGGTCAACAAAATCATACAGCACCAAGCCAAAGCAGCAATGGTCAAAGAACGATAGAAATACGAGAAGGAAACAAATACACGCACACGTCCAACAGGAAGAGGAGATAACCTCAGATACCTCTGAGGAAGAATTCCTTGCCGTTGGGACCATTGACGTCCACGAAATGGGAAACAACAAACCACATAGCAACAGAGATGAAGCATATACTATAATACAACTACAGAAAAAAGTGGGAAAGAAAAGAACAACGATTAATCTAAGGCTCAAAATTGATACTGGAGCCCAGAGCAATATCTTACCAGTCAATCTTTACGGAAAGATATTCCCTGAACACATGACAAAAGATGGCAGCGTCAGGAAAGGAATCCTTAGAAGTAGCGATGTAGTCCTAGCTGCATACGGAGGTTCCATAATCCCACAGCTAGGCAAAACAATCATAGCAGGAACATACAAAGGGAAAGAAGTGAAATGCCCCTTCTACATCACTAAATCGAAAGGACCTGCTATTCTCGGCCTGGACACGTGCCAAAGACTGAAGATTGTGTCAATCAACCATGAAATCAAGACAAACTCCTGCAGAATTGACAGAAACATACCCATCAAAAACCGGCCGCCCATCAGGAACAAAGAAGAATTGATGGACATGTACCCAGAGTGTTTTGACGATACCGTTGGTTGTTTTGAGGAATACGAATACCATATCACAGTAGACCCCAGTGTGAAACCAGTGATCCACCCACCCCGCCGTGTTCCCCTTGAACTGAAAGAGAGGCTAAGGGAACAACTAAACGAAATGGAAGAAAAGGGCATCATCACAGCAATAACTAAACCAACTGATTGGGTAAATTCAATTGTTATCAAAGAAAAGCCAAACGGAAAACTAAGGATATGCCTTGATCCCAGGGATCTGAACAATGCATTGAAGCGCGACCATTATCCAACTCCAACCCTTGAAGAGATCACACCAGCACTGGCCGGTTCCAAGGTGTTCAGCAAGCTGGATGCTAGCAATGGATATTGGAACATCAAAATAGACCGGAAGTCATCAATGCTCACCACTTTCAACACGCCATTTGGCAGATTCAGATTCAACAGGCTCCCATTCGGGCTGAAGGTGAGTCAAGATGTCTTCCAGCGGAAAATAGATGAAACATACAAAGGCTGTAAAGGGGCAATCGGGATAGCAGATGATATCCAAGTATACGGCAGAGATGAAAACACGCATGATTACAACCTCCATGAGGCTATGGAAAAAACTCGAAGAGCCGGCATAAAGCTCAATGCAGACAAATGCATAATCAAAGAAAGGGAGTGCAAATTCTTTGGACTGATTTACTCTGCAGAAGGAGTGAAACCGGACCCTACAAAAGTGGATGCTATCAACCACATGGAGGAACCCAAAGACAAGAAACAGCTAAGAAGTTTCCTAGGGCTCATACAATACATGGGAGTCTTCATACCTAAGCTTGCTAATCACACAGCAAATCTCCGTGAATTGATGAAAGACGACGCTGAATTTGATTGGTGTGCTTCACATAGCCAAGATTTTGGGAAATTAAAACAACTCATCAGCAAAGAAACGATCCTGCAGTACTATGACAGACAGAAACCTGTAACACTCCAAGTTGATGCCTCCATGAGAGGAGTTGGAGCAGTACTGATACAAAATGGCCGACCTATTGCGTATGCATCCAAAGCACTCACTCCTACAGAATCAAGGTACGCAAACATAGAGAGAGAACTCTTAGCAGTAGTCTATGGCTGCGAGAAATTTCACACTTACCTATATGGAAGGTATTTCGACATCGAAACAGACCACCGCCCTCTAGAACAAATCGAAAAAAAAAACCTCACCAAAGCACCAGCCAGACTACAGAGACTATTACTGAGGCTACAGAGCTACGACTACAACATCAGATACAAGCCAGGAAAAGACCTGCTGCTAGCTGACGCCCTATCCAGACTATCAACACATGACAAACAAGAGATGGAAGGGCTGAGCATAAAGATCCACCACATTGTGAGTGTGACAAGCGTGAAGCTGGAACAGATCAAAGAGGAAACAGCCAGAGATGAAGAACTCCAGCTCCTCACCCAAATGGTAATACAGGGGTGGCCAGAAAAGAGACAACAAGTTCAGCCTATCCTCCGCGAATACTGGACCATCCGTGATGATATTTCGGTAGAGAATGGAGTCCTGATGGCCGGATCACGAATCATCATACCCAAGTCCATGAAAAAAGAAATCCTCGAAAAAATCCACCAGGGACACTTAGGAATGGAAAAGTGCAGACTCCGTGCTAAATCCGCTGTGTACTGGATAGGCATGTACAAGGACATAGAAAAGCTGGTATCTACATGCCACATATGCCAAAAATACAGGAATTCACAACAGAAGGAGGAAATGACACCCAGTGATATCCCAAGCCGGCCATGGCAAACCATCGGAGCAGACCTGTTCACAGAGAACCAGCAATGGTATTTGATTATGGCCTGCTACTACTCCAAATTCCCATTTGTGAGAAACATAAAGGACTTGAAAGCTAAAACAATTGTGTCAATTGTTAGAGGGTTGTTTGCAGAGCAAGGAATACCTGAGCAGATCGTATGTGACAATGGAACCCAATTCACATCTCGGGAATTCAGAGAGCTGGCCACCGAATACGGGTTCAAAATCACAACATCTTCACCACATTACCCAAAGGGCCATGGGTTTATTGAAAGGCAAGTACAGACAGCCAAGAAAACACTAATAAAATGCCGAGAGGCAAAGGAGGATCCAAACCTGGCACTTTTATCCTTACGGGCAACTCCACTAAAGGCTGACATGAAGTCTCCTGCAGAAATGCTAAATGGCAGGAAATACAAAACCACCCTGCCAAGCAAAATCCAACCCCCTATCGACCAAGAAGAAACAAGGGCAAAATTGGCAGCTGCCCAGGAGGAGGGGCTGAAACAATACAACAAAAATGCACAGTACTTGCCAGAACTATTTCAAGGCCAAAACGTACATGCTCAGGATCCAACAACAAAGAAATGGACCCCAGCACAAATCACCAACAGGGCTGGAACCCCAAAATCATACATCATAGAGACAGAACCGGGCAGGCAGTTGAGACGAAACAGAATTCACATCCGCCCGACACCTGAAATGTCAACACCTGCAACTTCAAAGACAACACCAGCAACTCCTAGGACACCACCCACAGCAGCAGCAACACCTGCCATTGATGACAACACATTCTCACAAACTGCTACCAGTGAGTCATATAGTCAACCAGCACCAACCAATGGCCAGGAAACAACTCAACAAGTTACCAATACATCGAGTGCAACACTGCAGGCAACAACCAGATCTACTAGATCCAGGAGCAACATCTTACCCCCAGCGCGTTATCGCTAGCACTGGAAGGGACAAGTCACGCCAAGACATGACTCTTGACTGGCTACGCACTACCTGAAAGAAAACAAGCTGCCATTATATATTTTGTTGTGTAGTATAGTAGAAAGCAGAATGCCATGAATGTGGGCAGAATAATCCCACGGTATCTGCTACAGGATTGCCACCCTCGCTCTGGCAATCCTCTAGTGTCACTAATTTTTGTTCCTTTCTTTTGAGAAGGGGGGATGTTACATATGCTACATATTCATTGTAGCAGTCCCAACCTCCTGCACTACTTTGCACTACTTTGTATCAGGCACACTCACCACACACACACACACTGTGATTAGGTATGTAAGCACTTTTCAGTATCACTACGCCACACAGGCAAAGGAGCTGATTAAAGGAGTAAATTAAGGCAACTGAAACAACCTGAATTGTGTCGTTATTATCAGGAAATCAAACCCGAAGACACAACAGACACTGACCTCTGGTGAAGTAAAATAAGCATGAGCACCATGATTAAAAAATGCAATAAAATGCTCAGTTTCATGATTTAAACTTTTTTAAATTTGTTAAAAATGAGTTAATTGGTGACATTGACATTTCTTACAATATTGCGACTATTGCGACTATTGCCACAGTCAAACAAAGGCAAATATTTGTAATTAAAAGTAAATATTTACTGTATTACCCAAATGCTGACCTCTATTATTTTTCATAATGAGAAAGGGTTTAAGCTAAGCTGAAGAAGAAGCAGAAGGACATAGCCCTGGAGTTCTGCCCTGGGCAGATCTTCAGTGAGCACTACGACTTGAACTTCACGGAGGAGCAGTGAGTCAGGTGCATTTCCTTACTAACCAGGCTAGCACTGAACTGCATTATCTATGGAGAAGATGGCTCCCATGTTGTTCTTTCCATTGTATCAAATAATGCCAGAGGTTGTCGTGCAAGATGAATGTGAAACTGTGTGAGAGAGTACTGGACCATGATTGCTTTGCACTTCAGGATCCAAGCTGCCATAGTCACTTTCAGAGTGAAACCAAACGCAGATAGGAGGAACAGCACTTCCTATTTCACTTGGGCAGCTTACAACCCAATATATGAATATTGATTTTGCTTATTTCAAGCAACCCTTGCTTTCCCTCTCTCTCTGTTCCTCCCCCACCCTAGTTCTCCAACTAGTTTCACAGTTTAATAACCATATAACCATATAACAATTACAGCACGGAAACAGGCCATCTCGGCCCTACAAGTCCGTGCCGAACAACTTTTTTCCCTTAGTCCCACCTGCCTGCACTCATACCATAACCCTCCATTCCCTTCTCATCCATATGCCTATCCAATTTATTTTTAAATAATACCAACGAACCTGCCGCCACCACTTCCACTGGAAGCTCATTCCACACCACTACCACTCTCTGAGTAAAGAAGTTCCCCCTCATGTTACCCCTAAACTTCTGTCCCTTAATTCTGAAGTCATGTCCTCTTGTTTGAATCTTCCCTATTCTCAAAGGGAAAAGCTTGTCCACATCAACTCTGTCTATCCCTCTCATCATTTTAAAGACCTCTATCAAGTCCCCCCTTAACCTTCTGCGCTCCAGAGAATAAAGACCTAACTTATTCAACCTATCTCTGTAACTTAGTTGTATGCCCCGTTGTCACCTCCCCCTCAGCCAACAATGAACCATTCTACATTTCCTTGATCAGCGACTGCTTTGATCTGACATTTTCACACCTTGCTGTTCCATATCTCTAGTTTCCTCCTCCCCTGATTCTCAGTCTGAAGAAGGGTCTCAAACCGAAACATCACCCATTCCTTCTCTCCAGAGATGCTGCCTGTCCCATTGAGTTATTCCAACGTTTTGTGTCTATCTGCCATAGATTACACATAATTTGGTCTGCAATATATTTATCAAAAGCCTGGGACCTTGTCAATAGACTGAGATACTGCTTCTTGAAGCTGAAGCTTTGCAAGACATATTTCAAAATTTCTGGCACCTTTCGATCATCTTTATTCTATTCAGGCACATTACATTTCTAGATATAAACTCTGGACCCACTGCAGTTCGCGTACCGCCACAACAGATCAACGGTGGATGCGATCTCGCTGGCCCTCCACTCCGCACTGGACCACTTGGACAACAAAAACTCATATGTCAGGCTGTTATTCATTGATTACAGCTCGGCATTTAACACAATCATCCCCTCCAAACTGGTTACCAAACTCGCAGAACTGGGTCTCTGCGCATCCCTCTGCAACTGGATCCTTGACTTCCTCGTCCACAGACCACAGTCTGTTCGTATTGGTGGAAATGTGTCAGCCTCAATAACAATCAGCACGGGAGCACCTCAAGGCTGCGTGCTCAGCCCCCTGCTGTACTCACTCTATACCCATGACTGCGTAGCGAACCACAGTGCGAACTCCATCATCAAGTTCGCTGACGACACCACTATTGTGGGGCGTATCACTGATGGGGATGAGTCAGAGTACAGAAGAGAGATCGAGCAACTGTCCATATGGTGCCAGCGCAATAACCTGGCCCTCAACACCAGCAAAACCAAGGAACTGATTGTGGACTTTGGAAGGAGTAGGAGGGGGACCCACAGCCCCATTTATATCAACGGGTCGATGGTTGAAAGGGTCAAGAGCTTCAAATTCCTGGGCGTGCACATCTCTGAAGATCTTTCCTGGTCCGAGAACACTAATGCAATCATCAAAAAAGCACATCAGCGCCTCTACTTTCTGAGAAGATTACGGAGAGTCGGATTGTCAAGGAAGACTCTCTCTAACTTCTACAGGTGCACAGTCGAGAGCATGCTGACCGGTTGCATCGTGGCTTGGTTCGGCAATTTGAGCGCCCTGGAGAGGAAAAGACTACAAAAAGTAGTAAACACTGCCCAGTCCATCATCGGCTCTGACCTTCCTTCCATTGAGGGGATTTATCGCAGTCGCTGCCTCAAAAAGGCTGGCAGTATCATCAAAGACCCACACCATCCTGGCCACACACTCATCTCCCTGCTACCTTCAGGTAGAAGGTACAGGAGCCTGAAGACTGCAACAACCAGGTTCAGGAATAGCTACTTCCCCACAGCCATCAGGCTATTAAACCTGGCTCGGACAAAACTCTGATTATTACCAACCACTTTCTGTTATTTGCACTATCAGTTTATTTATTCATGTGTGTATATATTTATATCATGGTATATGGACACATTTATCTGTTTTGTAGTAAATGCCTACTATTTTCTGTGTGCTTAAGCAAAGCAAGAATTTCATTGTCCTATACAGGGACACATGACAATAAACTCACTTGAACTTGAACTTGAGCTGCACAGATAGGCAAAGATTCATAAAATTGTACATTCTAGAATTGTAAAGTCCCTTCAGCCCACCATGTTCATACCAACCATTTTACTTATTTACACCAGTCCCATAACTGTATTTGTCACACCGCCACACTGACACCAAGACTATAAACGATCAGGCCGTTGACCTGCTCACTTCCAGCTTTTAGAGCCAGAAATCCAACACTAAGCACCCAGAAATTGAACTGAAACCATATCCAGGCTAAAAAAAGAAAATGTTTTGTCAGGATTTAATTTGGTATGCAGTAAAATTTTGTAACAGGTCATAGTCTTTAAACATGAGCAGTTGCATAGTTGCACCACAAATTTGCACCAACCATGAGGTTTTTTACTGCCATTACATGGGTCATTTGGAAACCATTCTGCTTCCAATTTTGCTGGTGAATGCTGAATAGAAAACAGCTATGCTATACTGAAGGAGAAAGTCAGATTATCACCTAGGCATCAAAAGATGAGGCAGGGCGAGGGAAAGCTTCAGCCAGAGGAGGAGATAAAAGGGCCTGTCCCACTTGGGCGTCATTTGCGCGTCATTAACGCGACATCCTAAAAATTGGTTGGCGCATCGTGACGCGCGCATGACACGTGCGTGACGCGCGCATGGCACACGGTGAGACGTGATGGCGTATGTAGTGACACGCGGTAATGTGCGGCGCCCCGGGATTTTGGGAAGCTCAAAATCCTCGCACGCCGCCTGCATGACGTATCCCTAACGCACGATGACCTACGCTGACGTACTGACGGCGTACGTGTAGCACATGGTGACGCATGGTTACGCATGGTGACGTGCAAGCATGACCTATGCTAATTTATTTTGTGTCACCGTGCATCAACGTCCATAACCATGCGCCGCCGCGCTCTGCCCATACGCCGTTGGTGCGCCATTTGCGCATCATTTGAACGCCTCTCCACGTGACCACCCAGGAATAAAGCGCGCGAGTTTTGAAACATTTTACTGGAAAATTCTTTGCCAAGGAGATCGGACTAATTACGGAAGACATTGCGAATGGCTCCCAAAAGAAGCAGGACCCTCAAGCGCAAAGCCCAAAAGAAGCCAGCCATACAGGAGAAGAGCCAGGTGAAGCAGATTGTGATCCAAGAGGAGGAGGCTGCTGCTCCAGCCCCTGTTCCTGGCCATGCTCTTGCTCCTGCTCCTGCCCTACCCCTACCCCCACCCCTACTCCAGCTCCTGCCCCAGCTCCTGCCCCAGCTCCTGCCCCAGCTCCTGCCCCAGTTCCTGCTGCTGCTCCTGCTCCTGTTCCTGCTGCAGAATGGCTCTGATTTAGATCCGGACACTGATGCCTCAGCTGGACCAGTTAAGAAGAAGAAGAGGCTTATGGTGACCAAGCCTTACGATTTTAGCAGGGAAGAAGAGAGGGACCTAGTAGATTGGTATCAGGCCCACCCAGAGTTGTACGACAAAGCCCACAGGCATTTCAGGAGCACGGATCTAAGGAACTCGCTGCTTGAAAGCAAGGTGAAGGAGTTCCCTGGCTGCACTTGTAAGTACACACTTTGTTGTTTGTCTGCATTTCTGTGGTTCCAATTAAGATTACACTTTGTTCCACACTGATCTTCATTCATTCTATGTTTTCACAGATGACCAATTGTGCCAATGGTTCAAAAGCCAGAGGATAAGGTTTGGGAGGCTGTCGCACAGTTTGCACAAGTCTGGCTCCGCCAGTAAACCTGTGACTGAGAAGCAGCAGTGGATCATGGAGAATTGGGGGTTTGTGCAGAACCACATAAATCGAGTGGAGAGGAAGTAGAGCACCAAGAAGATGAATAGTAAAAAAAATATTTTGCCAATGATAATTTGTTGGTCACCTTGCTTGCCACCTTGCTGCCTGATGGTCTTGAACATTTGTGATACACATTTATTTTCTTCCAGTTTATCAAGGAGAAACGCCCGTGTGTTATCTCCAGTGAGGATGACGGTGAGGACGAGCCGGATCCTCTTGAGGAACCCTCTGGCACCACCACAGAGACCAATCAGGTGCACAACAAGTGGAAGTAGGCCAGCACAACTGCGGCTGAGGGTGAAGAATCTGGAGAACAAAGTCAGCGGGAGATATTCACAATGTAAGTGTTTTTGGGTGAATTATCAGCAAATTTCTCATTTAATCCATGTTTCTCCATCGCCTCCCAAAAATTACTTACCTGGATCGTACTCTTTTGTTGCAGCTGATGCAACAGGTGAAGACAACGACGGACACCGTAAGCGCCATGTTGCACCCAAGGACGTTACATGAGAGGAGGTTTTATGCCTTCTCAACGTTCTTGAGAGAAGAAATGCTCCAAATCCCGGAATCCGAATGGATTAGTTTCTCCTCGGAGTCCTTTGCCCTGGCAAGGGCCCACAGATTTCTGCAGCCAGTAAAATCTTTTAATCAAGGTTTATGGGATTTATAAAACTTTGCCTTTAATGCTTTGTATGAATTACTCACTATGAATTTGTTGGTGTTGCAGAGTCTGATGAGGCACATGACATTCATGGGACAGCCACAAATCGAGATGATGGCACCACAATATTCTCATCGGGTATACTATGAAACCTTTTCTGAATCTGACTCAGATTATCTGTCACACACAACTTGTGAAAGGTTGTGATTTATTTTATATTATTTGTTTGCCTCCCAGTTCGTATTGATAGGTTTATGTCTTTGATCCACAGGCACTGATGGGACCACGGCACAAGGCATACCCATCAGGGCACGCAGCTCAACGCCACATCAGGCACATCCAGCATTCGGCCTGGATACACTCACACCCACAGCATTCCCAGAGCGATTAGAGAGTCAGGAGAGTGTGAACTTGAGTCTGAATCTCTCGGATTATTTGGTTGACGATAGCCCAGGGGCAAAGTGCCCATAAAGGATGATGTTCTTTCAACTGCTGTAAAAATTAAAATCTTCTGTTGACTTGAGTTGTATATTAGAATTTTCTTTCTTGTTAAATCAGTTGTTTTTCAATATGTCATTTTTTGGCTTGTTGCACTAAATAAACAATTTATTTCTTAAAATGTTATTGGTCTTTGTATTTATTGTAAATAACTTCACTTACAACATGATTATTATACTTCAGTGTAACCTTTTTGCGTTGTGGAAAAAAGTTTGTTTGACTATCAATAAAATTCTTGTCATTTCTATGAAAATCTGATGTGTGATGATCTTCTCGTTTCTCAGTACAGGGTATTGTTAATCATGGAATTAATCATGGAATTAATCTCACACATATAAACCATGATTTATTAGATGAATAAAACACACACAGACATTGAACTGCATTGAAATGCAAAATGTGTCATATTATGTCATATAATGTGGTCAATAAGGAAAGACGGACACAAGCATTTCACTGCTTTTAAATTTGTGGCATTTCTATGAAAATCCGATGTGTAAAGTATTATTATCAGAGTTTTAATAATTTCACATACATAAATCCTCCATTAACATACATAAATCCTCCTTTTATTAGATCTGTTCCTGTAGTGGTGGTCCTCCGTTTGTGGTGTGGGATCTCAGCTGCTGATCCTCACCACATATTGTTCTGCCAGGGTACACTGCCTAGTTCGGAGTTGTAGTAAGCACAGAGATGGTCTCTCTGCTCCTTGGCTCTCTTTTTGCAGGTGTTCCCTGACAATCTCTCCAGTGCCACCATCGGTGCAGCCTGTCCTCCAGCTGTCCATGAACCTGGTGTGATGTTTCCTGTCAGTTTGTCCACCGTGTCGCCCTCCACCATGGCTGCTACTGCTGCATTTCCGGTGTGGATCATGTTGTGGAGGACACATGCTCCATAGGCAATGGCCTGCACATTCTCGGGCTCCTGCTCCATTGTAGTCAGCAAGCATCTGAATCTGCTAGCAAGGATACCAAAAGTATTTTCCACAATCCTCCTAGCCCTGTCAGCCTGTAATTAAAGATCCTCCACTCCCTTGACATTCGCCTGTGAGGGTATGGCTTCATCATCCATGTCCTGAGTGTGAAGGCATCATCACCAACCAGTGCGTAGGGGATGTCACGGTTGTCTTCTCCCAGCAGAGGTAGTGGATCAGGAAGGTCTGCTCTCCCTTCTTCCAGTGCTTGCCCAAGGGAGGTCTCTCTCCAGATCCTTCCATCTGCGCCACTGCCAGGTGTGCCCACATCCACAAACAGGAAGTTGTAGTTTGCATTCACTACAGCTAACAGTACGATGGAATGGAACTTCTTGTAGTTAAAGTACATAGAACCTCCCCTGGGTGGACACCAGATGGCCATATGCTTCCCGTCAACTGCCCCACATGTGTGCAGGAAGTACCATCTGGTTTGAAAGCCGTGCGCCACTCTCCTCCACTCGTCAGGTGTACTGGGGCAGTCAATTATTTCTTCTTCATATGCATTGGTGATGGTGTCACAGGTCTCTCGCGCAACCTTGCTGATGGTATTGTGGGCCACATGAAAGCTGTAGGAGAGGCTCTTGTACGAGTCTCCTGATGCAAGGGTGATGGCTAGGGTGATGGCTAGGTTCTCACTGGTTCCAGTGCCTTCCTCATGAAGGAGTCCTTTTTTTCCAGAAGAGGACCGACTCATGTCTTTAGCTCCAGGGGGAATCCCAGTGAAGTTTCTAAAGTCAGCCTCATCTTCCTGCTGCAGATCAGTCATCATGATCTCATACTGGCCTAAAGTGGGTCTCATCCGGAACAAGGCCCTCGTCCACACAGACCTCTTCCTGGGGTCTTTCTCCCCTTTCTTGTTGTACTCCTGCCTGTCTGATCTGTAAGCACGAGGGCTGCTGCTGCGAACAGAAGTCTTTGTTGTTGTTGTGGCAATGCAATCTGTAGTTCTTCCATGATGGTCATGATGCAGAATAGCACCCTGCAACCACCTTTTATATGGAAGCTGGGGATTCTAATGACGTCACGCGCACCAGATGACGTAACCTGTCGTATCGTGATGCACATTGGTGGCTGTGCTGACGCATGATGACGTGCGCTGTCCTATGTTGACGCACGGTGACGCGTGCCTGATGTACATCAGTCCCATGGTGCGAGCGGTGATGCGTTCCTGACGCACGGTGACGTATGCCTGACGCGTGGAAATCGGTGACGCGGAGTGACCTACTTGGCGCGCGACTGTCGTACTGCTAGATGATTTTCGCGCGACAGTCACTACCGGCCTGTCGCGTCAATGACGCGCAAATGACGCCCAAGTGCGACAGGCCCTAAAGAAAGGAAATCATCACCAGTATGTTTAATTGCCTGTACTCTTGGAAATTAACTTGTTCCAGCTTGATCCACATTTTCCACCAATATATAGGAGAATCATAGAGATTTACAGCTCAAAAACAGGCCCTTCATCCTAATGAATCCACACCGTCAATCAAGAACCCAGTTTTACACTACCCAGATCTATTTTATTTTTCCTTTATTCCCATCAGCTTCCACTAGATTCTTTCACTCACCTACACTCGGGGCAATTTACAGTGTCAAATATCCTACAAACCTGCACATTTTTTGAGCTGTGATGGAAACTGGAGCACCTGAAGGAAACCCACGTTGTTACAGGAAGGACATGGAAGCTCCACACAGATATCACTGCAGGTCAGGATTGAACCCCAGTAGATGAAGCTGAGAAGCAGCAGCTCTGCTGTGCAGCCCTTGTCCTATAACGTTGAGCAAACATTCCCACGCTGCAGCTGTAACTACAGAAGTATTTAATTTGCTGTAAGTAGCATTGTGATCAAAAAAGTCATGAATGATGCTACACAAGTTTTGTTTCATTTTGTTTTATTTAGTTTAGTTTAGTTAGATTAATTTAGTTTAGTTTAGTTTAATTTAAAGATACAGCATGGAAGCAGGCCCTTCGGCCCACCGAGTCCACACCAACCATTGATCACCTGTACACTAGTTCCGTGTTATCCCACTTTCGCATCCCACACACTAGGGGTGATTTACAGAAGCCAATTAACCTACAAACCTCTAAAAATAATTTCTTGTTTTTTTTTATGTCAGGACCCTTCTCACCCAACTAGCAAGTCCACCAACGAGCTCAAATGTTAAATTGTTGTGAATGCAGTGAATGTATTGACTGTGCTGACTTTACACTATAAACCTTGTGGTGATACTATTTTGAGATTAATAGGTTATGCAACTTTGCTACCACACAAGCTTAAAGCTGGTGTCCTTTTTCAGTATTCTGCTACACATTAAATTAAATCCTCACAAAACACTTCTATTTGTTAGTCTGTGATATGGATTCAGGGTGATTAGTGTCAGAGTTTTCACTCCAAAAGCTGTAAGTAAAATGAGACAATAATAGTACAAAGCTTGAATAGTAATTTAAATGATTTAAGACAAATAACTCCTCTCAGTAAAACAATAGCAATTACATCTGGGCCTGTCCCATTTAGGCAACTTTTTAGGCGACTGCAGGAGACTCTGCGGTCGCCACATGGTCGCCACATGTTCGCGGGTGGTTGCCGGGGAGTCGCCTTCATGGTCGTGAGCAGTTCCCGCATTCTGGGAACTAGTCGTGGCCTCATTATGGTCGCTGCAAATTTTTCAACATGCTGAAAAATTAGGGGCGACCAGAATGAAGCCGCCATGGAGCGTAGCAAGAATTCTCGTGCCGTAGGTGGGTCGCCAGGAGGTCCTAGTGGGTTGCCAGGAGGTCGAAGGTTCTCGTAGGTTCTCGTAATTACAGCGCCAACCTTCCTGTTCATCGTGGTGTGTGTCTGTATCACCTTGGCTCTCGACCATGTGAATTTCACTCAGACAGCGCTCTCCCCGCTTGCCCTGCCAGAGCCCAGCCTGTGAATGTGGAGCAGAACAACTGAAAGCCAACTATGTCACCTCTGGGTGCCCGGTCTACCACCCACCAAATGGAGCTCAGGGCCTGGCAGACATTGACGCAGATTCAACAACCTGGCTGCTCAACACCCGGCT
Source organism: Amblyraja radiata (assembly GCF_010909765.2). NCBI lineage: Eukaryota > Metazoa > Chordata > Chondrichthyes > Rajiformes > Rajidae > Amblyraja > Amblyraja radiata. The sequence continues at coordinate 28,377,941 of NC_045966.1, read as the reverse complement.
TGAGATCTAACTATTCCTTTGGTTTATGTTTCATTTGCAAGAAGAGGAAGACCACCAACTGATCTATGTGGCAGGATTCTCCTGAATGCCCCATTCAATTTATTAGTGGTTCTCTTAAACTTCCTCTTTCTATTCTCCCATGTAATCATTTGTTCTGCATTTTCCACATTAATTATTTTATTGATCTTAAAAACATTGATCAAGTCACACTTCAGTCTCCTCTCATCTAATTGATAACATATTACCTTTGTTCTGGTTTCATTCCAGTAAATCATCTTTGAGTTCATTAAATGCCTCTTAACCAACTATTTTACAGTATTTTAAGGGGATCCAAAGGTTTTCCCTGGTGAAACTGACCTAACCCGTGTTTGATGTAAGTTAATTGCAGCTTCTTTTGCTTTTAGTTCTGTCCTTCTGTCCCATGTAATGATTTTTAGGATCACACTAGACTAAGTGAGACCCGTTGGGTCCCAGTCACACGGGAGGCCTGAACGCCCAATGCAACCCATTCCGCAATGCAATATTCCACCACTCACCTGTTCCCCGAATGCAATGGCAGGAACGTTCTGTAGTCGGGGGACGAGGATGGCTTTAGGCGGGGAGCATCCTGCAGCCCGGGGAGGGGGACGGCTTCAGGCTGGAGGGGGGGGCTGTGGGCTGTGGGGGAGGGTAGTTGTGGGAGAGGGGGTGTGTGTGGAGGAGCGGGTGTGTGTGGGGGATGGGGGTGAGAGGGAGGGGGTTGTGTGGGGAAGGGGTGGTGTGGGGGATGGGAGGATGTTAGGGAGGGGGGGTGGGGTAGGGGGGGATGTGGGGGAGGAGGGGTTGTGTGGGGGAGGGGGTGTGAGGGAGGGGGGTGTGGGGAGGGGGGATGTGGAGGAGTGGGGGTGTTGGAGGGGGGTTTGTGTGGGAGAGGTGTGTGTGGTGGAGGAGGTGTGTGGGGAGGGGGGTTGTGGGTGAAGGGGGGTTGTGGGGGTGGGGCAGTGTGGAGGAGGGGAGGTGTGGGAGGGGGGGTGTGGGGGGGAGGGTGTAGGGGAGGGGCAGTGTAGGGGAGGGGCGGTGTAGGGGAGGGGAGAGGGGAGAAGGGGGTGTAGGGGAGGTGGGGTTGTAGGTGATGGGGGTGTAGTGGAGGAGGGGGCGTAGGGAAGGGGGATGTGTGGGGATGTGTGGGGGAGAGGGCGTGTGGGAGAGGGGGGGTGTGGGGGGAGAGGGCGTGTGGGTTTGTGTGGGAGGGGTGTGTGTGGTGGGAGGGATGTGTGGGGAGGGGGTTTGTTGTGTAGGGGGGTTGTGGGGAGTGTGTGGGGGGTGTGGGGATGGGGGGTTGTGGGAGGGGGGTGTGGGGAGGGGGGGTGTGGGAGGGGGTTGTGGGGAGGGGGGGGTTGGGGAGGGGGGATGTGGACTAGGGGGGTGTGTGGGAGAGGGGGGTGTAGGGGAGGGGGGGTTGTAGGAGAGGGGGTTGTATGGGAGGGGGGTGTAGGGGAGAAGGGGGTGTAGGGGAGGTGGGGTTGTTGGTGATGGGGGGGTGTAGTGGAGGAGGGGGTGTGGGGGAGGGAGATGTGGGGGAGGGGGGGGTGTGGGAGGCGTTGTGTGGGCCCGCCGGTTCCTGGCCCCGGCTCCGGACTCACTCAGCGGCTCCCGCCCCCAGCGCCTGTCGCACTCACAGCCCCTGCCCGCGAACACAGTCAGCTCCCGCCCGCAGAACACAGCCCACACTCCGCTCCTTCAGCTATATTCTCGGCGCCGGTGATTGACAGCGGGTACCGGAAGTGGCGTCACCAACCCGGCGAATAACAGACCAATAACTTTCACCAATTAGAACAAAACTTGGTGCGCTTGGATCAGAGGAGAACGCTGCGTAAAGTGGTGAAAAATCAGAGCGATAGAGGGTACCATTTTTGCACAAATTTAAAAACAATGCAAAGGACAAGATGAGCGTTTTAATAATAATATATAATAATAATAATAATAATAATAATAATAATACAATAATATAATATAATTATATTATATTAATATTATAATATTATATTATATTATTGTATTATTATTATTATTATTATTATTATTATTATTATACCCACCTTCATATCATCTATCTATCTATCTGTCTGTCTGTCTGTCTGTCTGTCTGTCTGTCTGTCTGTCTGTCTGTCTGTCTGTCTCTGTCTGTCTATGAGCTATCTTCTTAGATGGAAAATAGATAATAGATAGATAGATAGATAGATAGATAGATAGATAGATAGATAGATAGATAGATAGATAGATAGATAGATAGATAAACAGACAGACACACACACACACACAGGCACAGGCACAGGCACAGGCACAGACACAGACACAGACACAGACACAGACACAGACACAGACAGACAGACAGACAGACAGACAGACAGACAGACAGACAGATAGACAGATAGACAGATAGATAGATAGATAGATAGATAGATAGATAGATAGATAGATAGATAGATAGATAGATAGATAGATAGATAGAAAGAAAAAGATAGATAGATTGGCTGTTTTGATTATCTCAGCCATATCACCTCTTCCCACTACTGATCCTGCCATTCCAACTAAAATCATATTTTCAAGGAGTATTTGATCTTTTCAATCTTCCACCTAAATGTACTACTTACTGTCTGAAAAAATTCTGGAATGTTCCGTGCCAAACACTTTATGATCACATTTACAACACAGGTGACTTTTGCACTTGCTCTTGCACAATAGATTTCAGAATTAAATGGTTACTTTTAAGATTTAATAGTGTTGAACTTCGTTTTTAATATTGTCCAATTTCCAAATAAGTATAAATCTATTATGTTGGTCAGCAGTCTGGTTTGCTATGGCATACATTCAGTGCATTCAAGTTTGTAACACTTAAAAAAATGAGGCAAAGTTTATTCAGGAAATGAATTAAAGATATGGCTCCTAGAGCTGAAATATGAACATCTAAATTCAGACTGAATCTGAAATGTGACAGTTTTAATTGGTCTAGCAGTTTTCCTTTAGATTTATATTCTATTACAAATCATATAAGAAAAGTCTTAATGAAGCTTGAAATTTTGATACAATTGAAAAAGGAAACAGTTTCTCATATGCATGTTATCTGGGATATTGTATATTGATGTGATACTGAATCATAATATCGCTCTGTGAGCTGTAACTCAGTTGAAGACTCTTGTCTCAAAGAACCTTCCAGAAACCAGAGCACAAATGTTCACAGTTCAGCGCAATGCCAAAGGAATGTTACACTGTGAGAGATGCCACCTTTAAAACAATTAAACCAAGGAACCATCAGGTTTACTTGAAAGATATTTTGGCACTATTTTAAAGAAGAGCAGGAGAAAGCAATCGTTGATAACCTGACCAATACTCACCTCTCAGCCAACATAACTCATTGTGTCATTATAATTTCGCTGTTTGAAGTGGTGCCAAGTTCACTGCAATGTTTCCTACATTATAATAGTAACCACACTTGACAAGAGTATTTCATAGATTGTAAAGCAATGTGGGTAACCTAAGACTTTGAAAGCTACCCTTAAAATGCTGGTCTTTTATTCACCATCTGTGAGATTAAAGGGTACATTACACTGTAACAAGGGGAAAACGGGATAGAATTTGCACGGTTGGGGAGCAAGTTAATTTCTACCATTCTAGAAATGGAGGGCCATGCTTCCTATTTGAAAACATGTAATTTTATTAACCTATATTTCTTCTTTTGAGATTTACGTTGTGAACACAGGTTACTTCTCCTTTGTTAACCTATTGAAATAATTATTTTCCATGGAGAAGCCGTCTTCTTTATTTTCCTTCCAAGGGCGGCATACGTACAGTAGATACATAGACAATAGGTGCAGAAGGCCATTCGGCCCTTTGAGCCAGCACCGCCATTCAATGCGATCATGGCTGATCATCCACAATCAGTACCCCGTTCCTGCCTTCTCCCCATATCCCTTGATTCCGCTAGCCCTAAGAACTGTATCTAACTGTCTTGGGGCATGGTGGCGCAGAGTTGCTGCCTTACAGTGCCAGAGACCCAGTTCAATCCTGACTGTGCTGTCTGTATGGAGTTTGTTTATTCTCCCCGTGACCGCATGTGTTTTCCTCAGGAGCTCCAGTTTCCTCCCACACTCCAAAGATGTACACGTTTTTATGTTGATTGGCTTTGGTAGAGATTGTAAATTGCCTCTCGTGTGTAGGATAGTGCTAATGTACGGGGATCGCTGGTTGGCATGGACTTGGTGGGCCGAAGGGCATGCTTCCATGCTGTATCTCTAAACTAAACTCAACTAAACTTAACTAACCTAAACTAAACTTTACCACTGATGATGTAAAAAACTGATTTTCTGGAAAAATCCTCCTGCATATGGAGTTCTTAAAACTCCATATGCTTTCCAGAGTGACAATGATTCATGTCATCCTCTGATACAGTTTTCATAATCCTTGTCAAAATAATAAATAGAACCTATTAATGACTGGTTTGTAAGCATTCATGGATAATACAGACTACTTTAATAAGAATTTTAGCTATTCAAATTATTATCTATTATTAGATTGGAGAATTTCTTTCTGAGGAATTAACTGTTTGCCAGACTTGAAAGTGCAATCTACTGCTTTTGTGATCAGAGAATTTAATCTGAAACAGTACAAATAAGATGTGAAATCGGTTGTCGAGAAAAATGAGTTAAATGAAATATTTTAATTTGGTGCATTAACTACAGCATACAACAAGGGCCAAGTGCCTGTCTGTGCTACTGCACGTGCATGTGGATATTGGCATGGATTGGTTTCTTCAACAACTAAATCTTTCTATATTGTGGCATAACATTGCTGCTAGTCATTCCCTTTGACTCCAACAATTTGTAACAAAAGTATAGATTTTGTGTGTGGTGAATGAAGTTCATGGGTACAACCATTGTAAGCTTTAAAGTGGTGAGCATTTCAAAGCGATGATAGTATGTACAACCACTTTCTTTTAAAAATGCTGGGCCTACATCAAATCGAACAAGATAAATCTAAAAGTCTCTTTCAGATGCTTTTACCTATAATCAGCTTGCTGCTACCTAGTTTCTTGAACCAACGTTGAATAGATATTGATAGCTCCAGGATAGCTTCAGCAACCTGGTGTTCGACCCGGCGAGCCGCAGTTGTATCCCAACCGCAGGCCCAACTTGCTCGGAGAGGGAAGGCATCCGAGCCTGGCATCTGCTCATCCCATGGATTGGGATTTGGAAATTGGGTGGAAGGAGACGGCGACAGCGGCGGTCACTGGACAAAGAAAGAGAAGGGGGGTTTCTTACCTTCTGTGCCCTCGAGGTCGGCTGTGCGAGGCGGCCCCTGAGGAACGAGGGTTGAAGAGGGCCCAGCGTTGGCCCAGGACAAAGAGAAGGACATCGGATCGCGGTGCGACCAAATGGAGGTGATGGCTGCAACTGGCTTTGTGGCTAGCTGCAGCTGGGACTGTAAAATGCTGCCAAAATGGCACATCTTGCATATGTGGGCTGTTCTGTGCATAGTATACTAACCAGGGTGATTGTGTTTATGTACTGGGATAGTTTTGCTGAGCTACATGCACAAAATGTATTTCATTGTACCTAGTACATGTGACCATAAAGAAATCGTTGAACCGTTGAAGAAAGATTATTTTTAAATGTTAGCTCTGAGGATTCCTCTCTCCCCAAGGGGATGGCCTAAGGGAGAGATCATTATCATTCCTCATTCAGACCAGCAAATAAAAAATGACAGTCTGATCCAAACTATCGTGTCAGGACCTGGCATGCATATGCATAGAATAAAATGACATTATTTATGGACAAGTAATCCTGCTGCCTGGCCAGCACCAGAAGTGAGAATTGGAGGTGATAGCTCCAGTTCAACAACTAAAGGGCCTGTCCCACGAGCATGTGACTGCATGCGGCAAGCGCGACCTAACGTGGTACTGCCTCGCGGGGCCGGTCCCACTTCGATCGCCGGAGCCGTATGGAGTTGTGCGGAGCTGGTCCCGACATCGCGATGGGCTCCGAAAAACTGACACTGTCCAAAAATTCCGCACGGCAACGGCCTGGCGGCCCGCAGCCGCATTGTAGCCGTACGCACCGCCTCGACGGGCATGCGCAACGTCTTGACGCCGTACGCAGTGTCTTGATGCCGTACGTCACGCGCGAACTTCCCGCGGACTTCGCTCGAACTTCACGTCAAATCGTACGGGATCACTCGACCTCTGCGCGGCCCCCGTTTCCGGTTTGGTCGCGCTTGCAGCATACAGTCGCATGCTCGTGGGACAGGCCCTTAATGTCCCACTGCGGAGAAAATCCACCATCATTATCCTCTCAGGATCTATCTGTGACTCCAGAACATCTCATGTGGTTGATTATTTGATACTCTCTTGTTTAGCTTAATTTAGCTTAGTTTAGAGATGCAGCGTGGAAACAGGCCTTCTGGCCCACCGATTCTGCACCAACCAGAGATCCCCGCACATTAACACTACCCTACACACACTTGGGACAATTTTACATTCATACCAAGCCAATTAACCTACAAACCTACATTTTTGGAGTGCAGGAGGAAACCGAAAATCGTGGGAAAACCTACACGGTCACGGGGAGAACGTACAAACTCCCTGCAGACAGCACCTGTAGTCAGGATCGAACCCGGGCCTCTGGCATTTTAAAGCAGCAACTCTACCGCTGCGCCACCGTGCCGCACCAGCAACCTTACAGGCCTCCTAGCTGTGCCAATCTTGCTATGTTCAACGGAGGAAGAATAGAACTGAACGGATCACCTGGTGCAGCTTTCGGCACCAGATTTGGATACGGCAAAGTTACTCTCAGCCCTGTGGACCATGCACACTCTGATTCAAATGCACATTTTCTAGCTTTGTACTCTTTTGTTTAAATTTGTTTTATAAATGTATGCCGAATATATTCAACATTTATATGCATTATCTGACAGTGGGACAGATTCTGGATGGTGCAACCTGAACATTTGATATTGAAGTATATTTTATTGTGACCCAGTGGTTGAACAGTTATTACTAGTGTTGCACAATTTCAGTGACCCTGATTCAATCCTGACCTTGGTTGCTATCTGAGTGGCATTTGCATGTTCATCCCATGACCATATAGTTTTCCTTTGAACAGTTTAATACCCTTCTACTTGCCAAGTTAGATAGGTGATAGGAGAATTAGGAGGGGAGAATAGGTTGCAGAGAAATCAATGGGGAAAAGTGGAGGAAATGATGGAGGAAATGTGAAAGCTCTGAGAATTGGCATAGATTCAGTAGGACAATTGGTCTCCTTCTATGTCATAAGGCCATTTAAATATACATCATTGCTGTTTGTAAGCAAATGTTTTAATTGGTGATGTGGCACGACAGGAGACACAAGAAGCTGCAGATGCTAAAATCTTGACCAAAACACAGAGAACTGTAGGTATTCAGCAGATCAGGCAGCATCTGTGGAGGAAATGCACAGACGATGTTTGGATTGGGACCCTTCTTCCGACTCCATGGCCAAAGGGTGGGTATGAAGAGGTGTCCAAGAGATGACGCCTGGGCTCAGCATATTAGAGGTTATCCTGCCTGACTACAAACCACAACTCCCTTATCAGCAGGTTTGATGATGACACTGGGATTGTTAATGAATGAGTGGAGGGCTGCGCATTCAAAGAGGGTGATATTTGAGTGGGAAAGCGGAGTGGAGAAGTCAAGACGGTTGATGGTGTGGTCGTAGTTGGAAATTAAAGGATCAGAGAAGGTAAAATGCCATCAGGGAGAATTCAGGAGGAGGAGGAATGTTGGAGATGGGAGAGAGAGTCATAACCGGCAGGACGAGGTTCCAAAGCAAACCATTTTCTGTCCATTCCCTTCAAAGATGCTGCCTGACCTGCTGAGTTCCTCCAATACTTTGTATATGTTGCACTGCAGGTCATACTAATGACATTGGCAAGTTAATCACCCTCTCCTAAGTTAATGCAAAGTGAAAACATGTTTGAAAAGGTTTATTCTGTGGTCGGTTTTTGTCACATTAACCAAGGAGAAGGCACGCTCAATCAACGGTTGTGATTCTTTAAGATGTTCATTATGTGTTTCCCTTGATTTAAGCTTGGGAGAGGTCAATTAACATTCCTGTATACTATTGTAGTTAGAAATTTTTGTTCAAATTGTGCATTGTAGTTTGATCATCAGGCATAGATAGATTTGAACTTAACAAGGAGCTGGGAAACTTTAAAAAAAACAATTACATTTGGTCTTGCTCCATTGAAGTTTGCAAAGCAGCTGTAGTATGAAACTGTTTAAAAGTAAAATAAGTCAAGCATTTGAAAGTTAGCAAATTTCATCAAAAATATATAATTGCTTTTGATCACATAACTGGTTGCAGGTTCATTCTGAATTGTTGCAATTGGTTTACATTCCCGTTCGATTCATTTATCAGATACATCCAAATTGCAATTTTGGGATATGTGGTCAAATTCTAAAAGGCAGCTGCGATAGAAATGAACAAATAAATTGCCTTGGCATGTAAACATTCAGCTTCAGTTCATTGATTATAATGGTATATGTTCCATTGTGAAATATTGCAATCCTAAATCAATAGTAATAATTCTTGTACCATGTTAAAATCCAGAACAGGGAATTTTGGAAGTACGTAAAGGCAGCTTCAACGCGGAGCTGTTGAATTACTGTTTCTATCCAAGACCTTCATCAGAATTTAAAAAGTAAAAAGCCAAGAGCTGCAGAGAAGGGTTAGGTAGAGAAACAGGATAGTCTGCGATAAGACTAAGATTATCAAGTATCAATTGATTATAAAACCAGCAGTTAGACAGTGAAGAGGATGTGAATTAACTTGAATAAAGAAGTGCAGTTACATCTGTGGACATGGAAATAAAAAGAGATGGAGGTGCAAAAGACTGCAAATGCTTGAATCTTGTGGAAAACACAAAGTGTTGGAGGAACTCATCAGGTCAGGCCACATCTGGGCAGGGAATGGACAGGTGTTATTTTGGGTTGCGACTCTTCAGACTAATTGGAGTTAGGGGGGGATGGTTGGAAATGAGAGGTAGAGGAGAGACAACATCTGGCAAGCGGTAGGTAAAAGTGAATGGGGATGGGGGGTGGTTGATAGGCAGATGGGTGGAGTAAGTGACAAAGACTAAAGGTGAATAGGAGGCAAAAGAGTGTCAGATGAAGAGAGGAGAAGAGGTGTGAAATGTAAATCCAGAAGGAGGGATGTATGTGTAAAAGGACAGGGGAAGGGGAAAGAGGAATAAAAGGGAAATGGAGGACTAAGATATGGGTGGTGAGTGCATGAAAGGTCAGGATGACTGGGAGACATGTGCACTGCCACCAAGGCCTGATGCATCTTTAGGTTGCCAAGCACTTCAGCTCCTCTCCCCATTCCCATTTCTGATCTTGGCCTCCTACATTGCGAGAGCCCGCCTACATGCAAATTGGAGGAATGGCACCTCATATTCCACTTGGGAAGTTTACAACCCAACGGCATAAAGATTAGAATATCCAACTTCAATTAATACTTTGCCCACATCCTCTTTCTTTTCCATGCCCCTTTTCTCAGTGCCACCATCACCCTCCCACCCCAGGTCACCTCTGCCCCAAAAGGGATCCCAATGATCCAAAACCAGAACTCCAGCCGCCTGCACCAGCACCTCAGCCACACATTCATCTGAGCTATTCTTCCATTCCTGCCCTCACTAGAACATTCAGTTACTCTCTTTCTTCAGGATATGGTAACTCTTCGAATTTTTGTTACACTCCATTTTACATTTCAAGATCTAATTAGTGAGGAATGTATATTATTCAAATTTATTTTACCATTTTAGCCAGTTATGCAAAAACTATCCTTTCTGTCATGGATTATTTATCTAAAATTCTACAATGGTTTGTTTTCTAATTACATAATTATACACTAATTAGCTCCCTATTGAATGGATATGACTTTGCAAACCATCATTCTGTTAAAGTGTTCAAAAGGGTGTTACATTGACGACTGCTTTGGTGCCACCTCCTGCACCCACACACAACTGACTGACTTCATCCACTTCACCACCAACTTCCATCCGGCACTCCAATACACCTGGACGATTTCCGACACTTCCCTACCATTCCTTGACCTCACCATCTCCATCGCAGGGGACAGACTCCTGACCGACATACATTATAAACCCACTGACTCACATGGCTATCTGGACTACACGTCTTCCCACCCTGCCCCCTGTAAAGACTCCATCCCTTACTCCCAATTCCTCCGCCTACGCCGCATCTGTTCCCAGGATGAGACATTTCATACCAGGGCATCGGAAATGTCCTCGTTCTTCAGGGAACGGGGATTCCCCTCCGCCACCATAGATGAGGCTCACACCAGGGTCTCATCCATACCCCGCAACACTGCTCTCTCTCCCCATCCCCGCACACGCAACAAGGGCAGAGTCCCTCTGGTCCTCACCTTTCACCCCACCAGCCGGCAAATACAACACATAATCCTCCGCCATTTCCGCCACCTCCAACGTGACCCCACCACTCGCCACATCTTCCCATCTCCCCCCATGTCTGCCTTCCGCAAAGACCGCTCCCTCCGCAACTCCCTCGTCAATTCTTCCCTTCCCTCCCGCACCACCCCCTCCCCGGGCACTTTCCGTTGCAACCGCAAGAAATGCAACACCTGTCCCTTCACCTCCCCCCTCGACTCCATTCAAGGTCCCAAGCAGTCGTTCCAGGTGCGACAAAGGTTCACCTGTATCTCCTCCAACCTCATCTACTGCATCCGCTGCTCTAGATGTCAGCTAATTTACATCGGTGAGACCAAGCGTAGGTTGGGCGACCGTTTCGCCGAACACCTCCGCTCAGTCCGCCTTAACCTACATGACCTCCCGGTGGCTCAGCACTTCAACTCCCCCTCCCATTCCCAATCCGACCTCTCTGTCCTGGGTCTCCTCCATTGCCAGAGTGAGCAACAGCGGAAATTGGAGGAACAGCACCTCATATTCCGTCTGGGGTCCTTGCGCCCTTATGGCATCAACATTGAATTCCCCCAATTTGGCTAGCCTGTGCTGTCCCCTCCCCTTCCTTCACCCTCTAGCTGTCTCCTCCCACCCTCCCATCCGCCCGCCCTCGGGCTCCTCCTCCTCCCTTTTTCCTTCTTTCTTTCCCCACCCCCCATCAGTCTGAAGAAGGGTTTCGGCCCGAAACGTCGCCTATTTCCTTCGCTCCATAGATGCTGCTGCACCCGCTGAGTTCCTCCAGCAATTTTGTGTACCATTCTGTTAAAGTGATTAATTTAAGCTTCCAATTTCCGTTGTTTGATAGTCTGCAAATTATTTAAAATATCAAGCAAGTCCTGAATACCCAAGAACTGAAAATTAGATTAGAAACATGTTCAAAATGTTTGATAATTAAACACTTTGAGAAATTTGATTTGAGAAAATACAAAAAATAAGAGGTATTTTTTCTGATCTTAATGTGTTGCCGTTATTTTGTTTAACCTGTAAGATACCTGAAAGCTCCATAGTTCCCACCAAAGTTCACTGAACACATGTAAAGGTGTTGCACTTGAGTGAGCTCATTGTAAGCAGTATTTCACAGTTGACCTATTGCAAAGACTTGCAGAGCCAGCATTTAACCTTGCAACTGCAACCTAGGCTGATACCCTTAAAGGCTAAGACTGCTATACAACAACACTCTTCCAGTTAATGGGAAGTATTGCAGTTTAAAGTACATGTGCTGAAAAGAGGGGAGAATATGAGAGAGTATACTGCATAGGCTGATGAAGAATACAATGACAGAAATGAGCACTTTGTTCAATGGGTCTAAGGAGACCTTTCAGGATTACAGCCAGGTGTTCTTGCAGAATTCTGCCAGGAAGGCCTATGGCATGTCTAACTTTGGGAAAGACTGCAATGCCTGTGACCTAGTCCCTACACATCCTGAAGCTGAAGAAACATTAGTTAATGTATTCTCTTCATGCACACAAATTTATTGGTGATTTCTTGAATACAGCAACGAAAAGGTGACTGTGAAATATGAAAGAGGTGAGTGAAATGTGACAAAGGCAAATCCCGAATTGTCCTGAGAGTAGGAAGCAAAGGCATAAACTCTGCAAACAAAGCAGTCCAGGCATATGTTTATGTACCCATATTTGAGGTTACAGCAAGTGAGAAATATTGCTAAAACAATGAAGACATCAATTACAATCTACGTTTTGGCCCTTTAAGTATCCCGGTTTCAGAGAAATAAGATTAGTGAAAGTGGATTGTGAGTAAGCTAAAACTGTCACTTTCCTATCATTGTGCTCAAAAATCACCATGAAGATGGTGATTTTGGTGTTGCACAGTTATCAATGTTATTTGGGGAAGCTTAGCAGCAAAAAACAAAGGTTTCAGGGCATATGAAAATGCAGCAGAAAATATCAGGCATTTAATTTCCAAAACAGTGATGACACCCAGAAATGGGTACAATATTGCGTTACTCTGGATTAAGCTAATTTCCAACTACACAGCTGTGGTTTTTAACAGATGTGCAAAGTGAATTTTTGGCCATTAACTCTGTTTAGTTTAGTTTAATTTTGTTTAGTTTAGTTTAGGTTTGTGCGTTAATTCGGTGGGCGGCGCGACTTTCGTCAGCAGCGGCCTCTGCAGTCCGTCTGCGTTTTTATTATTTTATGTCTTATGTTTTTATGTAGTTTTTGTTATTTTTGTTGGGGTATGTGTGTGGGGGGGTGGGGGTGGTGTGGGGGGGGGGGGGGGGGGGGGTAACTTTTAAATCTCTCCCTGCACGGGAGACCCGACCTTTTCTTTGTCGGGTCTCCGTTGTCGTTGGGGCTGCAACGAGGAGCGGCCTCCAACAGGAAGACCGGGGGCTGTGGTGCCGACTACTCACCTCACCGTCGCGGAGCTGGCCGAGTCCGGAGCGGGTGGAGCTGTGGTGGACGCTGCTGCGACCCGACCCCCGGAGATTCGGTGGCAGCAACTGCGGGTTTGGCGGGCGGCACCGGGAGCCCGCGGGTCCCTGGAGGGAGACCGCTTTTCAGGGCTTCCGCAACGGCGACTTCTCCCGCCCGAGTTGCGGGGTTGAAGAGCACCTGAGCGGGGCCTTACAGCACCGCCCCGCGCGGCTTGGAATGGCTGCGGGACAATTCGCCATCGCCCGCCGGGGGCTTTGACTTTGACTTTGACTCTGACATCGGGGGGGGGAGAGTGCAGTGGAGAGATAAGTTTTTTTGGCCTTCCATCACAGCAATGTGATGGATGTTTGTGTAAACTGTGTTGTGTCTTGGGTCTATTTGTTTGTAATGTATGGCTGCAGAAACGACATTTCGTTTGGACCTCAAGGGGTCCAAATGACAATAAATTGAATTGTATGTATGTATGTATGTTTAGTTTAGTTTAGTTTAGCGATACAGGGTGGAAACAGGCTCTTCAGCCCACCGAGTCCACGCCAAGCAACGATCACTCATCCACTAGTTCTATCCTACACACTCGGGACAATTTACAGAAGCCAATTAACCACAGGTCTTTGGAATGTAGCAGGAAACCGGCGCACCCGGGGGAAACCCACGTAGTCACAGAGAGAACGTGAAAACTTCGCACAGACAGCACCCAAGGTCAGGAACGAACCCGTATCCCTGGTGCTGTGAGTCAGCAACTCTACCAGTGCACCACTGTGCCATCTCCTTTTCCTTCTCCATAGATGTTGCCTCATCGATAGAGTAACAATAGGATTTTCTGATATTGTTTCAGATATCTAGCAACAACACTTATTGTATGCAATACTTTGATTATTTCATCAGTATGTTGGTATATGTATGTTTTTTTAACATGTTTTTTATTTGTTAGAACACTATATGTAGTGGCCTGGTTGAGTGAGTAATATTTCTTTTGCATGATAACATATTTGGTTGCAATCAAATGCTTCCTAATATTTCTTACTTTAAAAACCATACTGAAAGAATTAAGAGAGGCAACAGAGAGCAGAATAAACAGGTAGAATAGGGAGATAGAAACATAGAAAATAGGTGCAGGAGTAGGCCATTCGGCCCTTCGAGCCTGCACCGCCATTCAATATGATCATGGCTGATCATCCAACTCAGTATCCTGTACCTGCTTTCTCTCCATACCCCCTAATCCCATTAGCCACAAGGACTACATCTAACTCCCTCTTAAATATAGCCAATGAACTGGCCTCAACTACATTCTGTGGCAGAGAATTCCAGAGATTCACCACTCTCTGTGTAAAAAATGTTTTTCTCATCTCAGTCCTAAAAGATTTCCCCTTTATCCTTAAACTGTGACCCTTGTTCTGGACTTCCCCAACATTGGGAACAATCTTCCTGCATCTAGCCTGTCCAACCCCTTAAGAATTTTGTACGTTTCTATAAGATACCCCCTCAACTTCTAAATTCTAGCGAGTACAAGCCAAGTCTATCCAAAACCACACAAAACCAAAACTGGAAGCTAGTTATTGGCGAATAAGAAATTCTTCTTACCCGCAATGGCTCATTCCATAATTTTGTTGATGACTGATAACTCATTAACTGGATTAGATCAATCCTGGTTTTTGTGATCTGTGCAATTTTCCACATTGTCAGATGCATGTTGTAATTGTACAGGAACAGCTAGGCTAGAGGTGCAGCTCATTCAGAAGTACAGGTCTCCGTACCACTGCATGTATGTTGTATTTTCCAATAGCCTTTCCTGTATTGTGTTTTTAGCCATTTCTTGATATGAAATGGAGTGAACTGAATTGGCTGCAGACTGATTTCCCCGATGAGTAGGAAGGAACTGGAGATGCTGGTTTAAACCAAAGATAGACACAAAAAGCTGGAGTAACGCAACGGGACAGGCAGCATCTCTGGAGAGAAGGGGTGGGTAACGTTCCTCAGACTGAAGAAGGGTCTTGACCCGAAACTTCACCTATTCCTTCTCTCCAGAGATGCTGCCTGTCCAGCTGAGTTACTCCAGCATTTTTGTCTATCTTCTGACCTCACTGATGATGGGGATCTCAGTGGGAAGTCAAGATGAATAATGCATTTGCTTCTCTGAGCTGATCGAGTTTGTCAATTATTCATCTTTGACTTAAGCACCACTGGACCACTGGGAGTATTATTGAAACTCCTCCATCAATTTAGTGATTTTATTGTTCACCACCAACTACAACTACCTATGGTAGAATTGTGGAACTTTGACTTGATCCATTGTTTGTGGGCGTGCTTAAACCTAATTGATTTATACTGTTTTTTGCTGTTCAGCATGCATGCAGGCTCATGTTGCAACTTCTCTATTTTGGCTTCTCATTTTTAGGTATGCCTGGTCCTCCTCCCAACATAGCCTTCTGGCAACCCTGTTGAACTTTGGTTGATCCCTTTGTTTAGGTTAATTTAGAGATACAGTGTGGAAACAGGCCCTTCGGCCCACCAAGTCCGTGCCGACCAGTGATCCCCACACACAATTTACAATTTTACCAAGCCAATTAACCTACAAACCTAAACGTTATTGGAGTGAGGGAGGAAACTGGAGATCCCGGAGAAATCGCATGTGATCATGGGGAGAATACAGGGTAGTCAGGATCAAACTCTGGGTCTCTGGTGCTGTAAGGCAGCAACTTTATCGCTGTGTAACTGTGCTGCCGTTATTCCACTTAGCAAAATAAAATGGAGGGTTCCTCAATGTAAAGATGGGACTTTATTTTCACAGGGATGTAGAATAATGTATCCTGTACAGATACACCTACCACAGGGAGATCAATGAGAATGAAGTCAAGTAGCTTTATATTGTGTTGATTCAAGCATCACCTATTACAAACTCAATCTGGCAGCTGTGTCCAGTGTAGCAGTTGTGCTACTAAGTTAGGCTCAATAATGTACACTGAAGTACCCTCTCCCCTCTCCCACTCTCAGAGTATATCTGTGTCCTTACGAGTTTCAACACTTCTTCAGTGTTGTTCAACTTGGAGGAAGACTGAGGGAGGTTAGTAAACAGGATCAGATTTTCTCAAACATATTTGACCTGATACAGTGAGAGTTTCTGGGGTCCACTATCAACATGCAGGACTTCCAGGATTACTTGTTCCCATCTGCACACCACTATGTCATCCCTTCCTGTTGATCTGTCCTGCCAGTGGGATAGGAGTTCCCTGAGAAAGTAATGGAGAAATCTGTCATGTTGCCCCTAGTTACAGCTATGTAAGACTACTCAAAAGGATAGCTTTCCTCGCTCAAGAGAACAATTTTGGAGCATCAAATGGGCAGGGAGGTTGAGATCAGACTTGGTGATTACATTGGTGATAGGATGATTACATTACTGTTAAATAGTTTGTTAGCCTGTTTTTGTAGTCAGCCACATTGGTGGAATGGAATTCCATAATGGCCAGACTGGGTAACAGATGTCCTACCTTGAAGGGCATTATTGAACTAAATGCGGTTTTACGACCACACATTAGTTTTGTGAAGATTATTAGTTCAGATTTTTTCAAAAGAATTGGATTGTTACCATGTTGGGATTTAAACCCTGCCTCTGGATGCCCCTTAGTTACTTTTCTGGCAACATAACCACTGTACCAACACTGCACTCCACACTGTATTGTTGGAAAATGTGAAATGGAACAGGCGATATTCATCTAATTTTTGGATGATGTCTGACCGGTTGGTTATATCAAATGCTTAATTTATATTACAGAATTTTTTAGTCGATAATGAATATATGAATACAGCATTGTGTTTAGACCATACTGACTTTTAATCCATTATAATCATCTATGTCTTTGAATCCCTTGTGATCTGTCCTGCAAGATTACTGTCCTGATATTGAAGATACAATTGATGGCCAGATCTTCTGCCTCTCCCTTTTCTGACCTTTCATGCTAGATTTTCAGAGCTGTGAACTTTAATTTCTGAAATCCTCTCTTCTCGTAAAGTAATGCCAATTTTCATTGTGTCAAAAACAATATCTGAGTCATTCTGCTCACCCAAACAAAATAAATGATGTTACAAGCTGCTAAATGTTTCTGCTTTAAAAGTAAAGAGAATAAAAGATTCCCTGATTCAACGTTGAGAAGTAAAAGTGGAAGGTGCTGCAAATTATCAGTAGGTGTGGCGCAATCCAGTCAAGTTTATTGTTGTGTGCACAAGTATTGTGATGAAATCCTGCAAAATCCTGTCTTCAGCAGCATCACAGGCACATAGACCCAGACAACAAACAAACATATAAATTACACATATATGTTTCAAGGCAGTAAGAAGAAAAAATAATATTGCAAAATAGACATTAGTGCAAAACTCAATTAGAAAATTAACGACCTAGGTAGTGCACGAGGTTGTCCATAATGTTCCATTGCTGAGGAAGGATTAGAGATGTGCAGGTCAGTTCAAGAACCTGATTGTTGAAGGAAAGATGCCATTCCTGGACCTGGCAGTGTGGGACCTAATGCTTCTGTACCTCCTGCACGTTAATAGCAACGGGAAGAGGGCTTTACTTGGGTTCCTCTTGGTTAGATGCAGACCGTTCTATCTGCCCAGAGAGTTCACCTCCACTATTGTGACTGCAGCCTATATCCCTCCTGATGCTAATGCCAAGCTTGCAATGAAAGAGCTGCATACTTCCATTAGCAATCAACAGACGCACAACCCCGAGGCAGCCTTCATTGTTGCGGGTGACTTCAATCACTCTAACCTGAAGACTGTACTCCCCAAATTCCACCAACATGTCTCCTTCCCCACTAGAGTAGACAATACACTGGACAAAGTCTACACCAATGTGGCTAAAGCTTACAAAGCCATCCCCCTCCCCCACCTTGGTCAGTCTGATCACGTCTCATTGTTCCTGATCCCTAAGTACTCCCCACTCATCAGACGGGTTAAACCAACTGTGAGGACAGTTAAAGTCTGGTCAGAGGAAGCGGACTTCACACTTCAGCAGTGTTTTGGAAACACTGACTGGAAGGCATTTGCAGCCCAGGCCACCCTTGACTCCCACACGGACATTGATTCCTACACATCCTCTATTCTGGACTTTATAAACTCCACCATCAATAGTGTCACCTCCCTCAAACAGGTGACCATATTCCCGAATCAGAAGCCATGGATGAACAGCGAGGTCAGGCTACTGCTGAAAGCACGGGACACCGCTTTCAGGTCAGGCGATGCTCGAGCCTACAGCTCATCCAGGGCTAACCTGAAGAGGGGCATCAAGAAGGCCAAGCACTGCCATAAGCTCAGGATTGAGGAGCACTTCAACAACAACTCCGACCCCCGACGCATGTGGCAAGGCATCCAGGCCATCACGGACTATAGACCCTCCAACACAAACCCCACATCCAGCGACGCCTCCTTCCTTGAGGAGCTTAGTCACTTCTATGGCCGCTTCGACAGGGACAATCTAGAGACAGCCATCAAGGCTGTGCTCCCTGCCGATCACCAACCCCTCACACTCACCCCCTACGACGTATACGTGGCACTGAGTAGAACTAATGCACGTAAGGCTGCTGGCCCTGACAGCATCCCCGGGCGCGTGCTCAGGGCCTGTGCTGCGCAGCTGACAGACGTCTGGACTGACATCTTCAACCTGTCACTTGCCCAAGCAGTTGTCCCCACGTGCCTTAAAACCACCTCCATCGTGCCAGTGCCAAAACACTCCACTGCGGCAAGCCTCAACGACTTCCGCCCAGTTGCACTTACTCCCATCATCACCAAGTGCTTCGAGAGGCTGGTCCTGGCACACCTCAGAAGCTGCCTACCCCCCACACTGGATCCCTATCAGTTTGCCTACCGCAAGAACAGGAGTACGGAGGATGCCATCTCAACGGCACTTCACTCTGCCCTCTCCCACCTCGACAACAGAGACACTTACGTAAGAATGCTGTTCATCGATTACAGCTCAGCATTCAACACCATTATACCATCTAAACTGATCACCAAACTCGGTAACCTGGGCATCGATCCCTCCCTCTGCAACTGGATACTGGACTTTCTAACCAACAGACCACAGTCTGTTAGGTTAGACAAGCACACCTCTTCAACCCTCACCCTGAACACCGGCGTTCCACAGGGCTGTGTGCTGAGCCCCCTCCTCTACTCCCTCTTCACCTATGACTGCATACCTGTACATGGTACTAACACCATCATCACGTATGCAGATGATACAACGGTGATTGGCCTCATCAGCAACAACGATGAGTCGGCCTACAGGGAGGAGGTCCAGCACTTAGCAGCATGGTGCGCTGACAACAACCTGGCCCTTAACTCCAAGAAGACCAAGGAGCACATTGTAGACTTCAGGAAGCCCATGGGCGGCACACACACCCCCATCCACATTAACGGGACGGAGGTGGAACGTGTTTCTAGCTACAGGTTCCTGGGTGTTAACATCTCCGATGACCTCTCTTGGACCCACAATACCTCAACTCTGATCAAGAAGGCTCACCAACGTCTCTTCTTCCTGAGGAGACTGAAGAAGGTCCATCTGTCTCCTCAGATCCTGGTGAACTTCTACCGCTGCACCATCGAGAGCATCCTTACCAACTGTATCACAGTATGGTATGGCAACTGCTCTGTCTCCGACCGGAAGGCATTGCAGAGGGTGGTGAAAATTGCCCAACGCATCACCGGTTCCTCGCTCCCCTCCATTGAGTCTGTCCAAAGCAAGCGTTGTCTGCGGAGGGCGCTCAGCATCGCCAAGGACTGCTCTCACCCCAACCATGGACTGTTTACCCTCCTACCATCCGGGAGGCGCTACAGGTCTCTCCGTTGCCGGACCAGCAGGTCCAGGAACAGCTTCTTCCCGGCGGCTGTCACTCTACTCAACAACGTACCTCGGTGACTGCCAATCACCCCCCCCCCCCCCCCCCCGGACACTCCTCCCACAGGAAAAACACTATGTCTGTATATATGCTAATGTAAATATTTATTCAAATCATATGCTATGTCGCTCTTCCAGGGAGATGCTAAATGCATTTCGTTGTCTCTGTACTGTACACGGACAATGACAATTAAAGTTGAATCTGAATCTGAATCTGAATTAACTTGCTCGGTGGGAATTCTTGATGGTTGATGCCACTTTATTGAGGCAGCATCATATATTGATGCTTCCGGTGGTGGGGAATGCACTTGAGGAGTGGAGAGAGAAACAGCATTGAAATGTCAGATAAACTACCTTCCATCGAGTCTAAATTCACAAGAGGCAGATTCACTCTTTGAACCAAGGCAAGGGAAGGAAGAGCAAAAGTTAAGACATGTAATTAGAGGATCGGCAGGAGCAATCAAATGAAGTAAAATGGATAATGAGGCGAGGCCAAAGGAATGGCTATGGAACAAGTAAAATAGACATGATGAGGCTAAAAGAGATGTAAGGCAATTCAGTTTTTTTCGTTTAGTTTAGTTTTAGAGATACTGCGCAGAAACAGGCTCTTCGGCCCTCCAAATCCGTGCTGACCAGCGATCCCCTCATCTTAACACTATCATACACACACAAGGAATAATTTATAATTTTACCAAGCCAATTAACCTCCAAACCTGTTTGTCTTTGGAGTGTGGGAGGAAACCGGAGCTCCCAGGGAAAACCTACGCAGGTCTCAGGGAGAACGTACAAACTCTGTAGAGACAGCACCCATGGTCAGGATAGAATCGGGGTTTCTGGCGCTGAAAGACACATCACTACCTCTGTGCCACCAGGAATTGTGCAGCCATTAGTTTTTTTAAAGCTGTATAATTAAAAGATGAAGTCCTAGAAATTCACTTGCTAATTGTAATGTTCATGTGTGCCATGAGAACAAAATCTATTACAAAATTGATTGCACTGAACTTACTAAGTGTATCCTAAAGTTCACCAGTTCCCTTCTGAATGTTTGTAGATATGATATACTGTGATATGAAGAGATCCAAACATGTCCAGAGATAACCAATTATGTTTTTGGTATTGGTTTATTGTAGTCACATGTACCAAGATCTAGTGAAAAGGTTTGTTTATGTGCTGCCCTGTGAAATCACACTATACATGAGTACATTCAAGTTATACGCAAGTAGAACAGGTAGTGCAAATGGAAAAATACAAAGTGTAGAATATACTGGCAAGTTCCACAATGTGGTAGGTTGGAAGATTGAGACCCCACCTCAGTTCAGGAGGACCCATCAGTAGTTTGATAACAGCAAAGAAAAAGCTGTTCCTGAATCTGGTGGTATCTGCTTTCATGATTTTGTATCTTCTGCCCGACTGAAGAGGAAAGAGAAGGGAATTCCTTGATAATGCCTTCCCGAGCCAGTGTGGTGAACCCAGCGTGGAGTTGCCATATCCTGAAAATGTTAAAGTTTAGCAGATGTGACAAAACTATGTCTCCATATAAACTCTGGCTCCAAGACGGTGATTTACAGCTGAAATAAATTGTATTTTCCCAGCTGCACATCACATTCCATAGCTATTGTTTTAACTAGCTGAGCAGTAAAACTGCAACACATGAATTAATGCTTAACCTAAATAACAGAGGAAGCTTACTATAATAGCACGGCTGGATGACAGATGCAATTTAACGTGCAACCATGATGCAATACATTTTAGAAAGGAAAATGCGGAATGAGAGCTTAAATTAAAAACCAAGATGTTAAAGCTGGTGGAGAAAATAGAAACAGATCAAAATATTGATCAAAGTCAGAAAATTGCATTTGAGTATTAAAAATAAATTTGCAAGTACATTTTTGCCCAGGAATGTAAATAAGGGTTACACCTAATCATCAGTCCATTTTTATCCTGTTCAAATTTCTTTCTCATCAATGATAATGAACAAGAAAACGTATTGGACTGTAAAATAAGAAGTTTGTTTATCGTTGTTTATCTTATGTATCAATTTCTTTCAGGCAAATAATCCAAGATAATTAAGGGCGATGTGGTGGTGCAGTGGTAGAGTTGCTGCCTTACAGTGCCAGAGACCCAGGCTCAATCCTGACTACGGTGTTTGCATGTTTTCCCTGTGACGGCATGGACTTTCTTCGGGTGCTTCGGTTTCCTCCCACTCTCCAAAGATGTTTAGGTTTGTAGGTTAATTGGCTTTGGTAAAATTGGTAAACTATCCCTAGTGTGTAGGATAGTGCTAGTGTACGGGCTGATTGCTGGTCGGCGTGGACTCGGTGGGCCAAAGGGCCTCTTCTGCGCTGTATTTCTAAACTAAACTAAAAATAATTGTTAAAATTTTTTAATTGTGGGTGTTCATTTTAGAGCATTTATTAATATTTTCATAATATATAATACAAATCCAGAGAAAGTGAGAAATTGTATGAATAATACACGCAACATTGGGACTACTTACTTGCAGGAATTATGGATGTTCAAATATAATGGAAGCTTTAGAATTATTGGGAGTTCTTTTTGGACAAGAAAATACTGAAGCACGAAGGCAAGAATATGATGCTTTTTTTCAGAGAAGAATAGGAAAATATTTCTAGCAGATAACATAAGGGACCACGCAGGGTAATAAAATTGATTTTAGACGATGGAATCCTAAAATCCAAGGCCAATGTGAAACATGCATACATCTCCACGCCTCATGTGTCTCCTATCTTTTTCTTTGCTTTGTGCTTCAAAGCTAAGTAACCCTTGGGTGCAAAGTGGAGACAAATCATCTTTATTATCTTTGTGGAATTCAATTTTGACAGTAATTAACAAAAGTTAGTGCTTGGTGCTGCTTTGATCAAATTTATTATCTTCTGCCAATTATTGGTCTCAGGTTGAGTTCCAATATGTACAAAATTCTACACTTTACTGTCTCGAAAATTCCAAGGATGCTTGAATTCACCTCATGATTTAAATTTAAATTCTTTTTTTTATACAGAGATGTTTGCCATGTGCAATCCTCCATTAATTGAGAATGAAACTTAATGTTAAAAACACAAGAACATTAGTTTAATAACTCTAACTGGTACTTTAACTGAAGATTAATTATATCACCATTTCCTCGTTCTATTTGTTGAGTCATAACCATTCTAATTGAAGGATAAAAAAATAATTTGAATTGGTAGAACTCAATTGTATTCTTGTGAATAAAAAATTAGCTGATTAATGAAATATCTATTACCTGAGGAGATAATTCATCCAAGATAAAAATAAAAAATCTTAAAACAAGTCATGAAGAGTTGAGCTCTTTAAAATGCAGCTTGTTTGACTGTCATATGCTGAGAGAATGGAGCAGCTGGGCTTGTACACTCTGGAGTTTAGAAGGATGAGAGGATATCTCATTGAAACATAGAAGATTGTTAAGGGTTTGGACACGCTAGAGGCAGGAAATGTGTTCCCAATGTTGGGGGAGTCCAGAACCAGGGGCCCTAGTTTAACAATAAGGAGTAAGCCATTTAGAACAGAGACAAGGAAACACTTTTTCTCACAGAGAGTGGTGAGTCTGTGGAATTCTCTGCCTCAGAGGGCAGTGGAGGTAGGTTCTCTGGATGCTTTCAAGAGAGAGATAGATAGGACTCTTAAAAATAGCGGAGTCATGGGGATATGAGGAGAAGGAAGGAACGGGGTACTGAGTGGGGATGATCAGGAAGATTATTCCTGATGTTGGGGAAGTCCAGAACTAGGGGTCACAGTTTAAGGATAAGAGGGAAGTCTTTTAAGACTGAGATGAGAAAATCATTTTTTACACAGAGAGTGGTGAATCTGTGGAATTCTCTGCCACAGAAGGTAGTTGAGGCCAGTTCATTGGCTATATTTAAGAAGGAGTTAGATGTGGCCCTTGTGGCTAAAGGGATCAGGGAGTATGGAGAGGCAGGGATGGGATACTGAGTTGGATGATCAGCCATGATCATATCGAATGGCGGTGCAGGCTCGAAGGGCCGAATGGCCTACTCCTGCACCTATTTTCTATGTTTCTATGTTTCTATCAGCCATGATCACATTGAATGGCGGTGCTGGCTCGAAGGGCCGAATGGTCTACTCCTGCATCTATTGTCTATAATCTATTGCACATCTTGCAAGGTGCCGGAAGACTGGAGGGTGGCAAATGTTGTGCCTCTTTTCAAGAAGGCCAGCAGGGAAATTGCTGGGAACTATAGGCCGGTGAGCTTAATATCTGTAGTTGGTAAGTTACTGGAGAGTATTCTGATGGACACGTTATACAATTGGATGAGCAAGGGCAAATTAGGGATAGTAAGCATGGTATTGTATGTGGGAGGCCATGTCTCACAAATCTGATTGATTTTTTTGAAGACGTGACCAAAAATGGTGATGAAGGCAGAGCTGTAGACGTTGTGTACATGGACTTAAGTAAGGTGTTCGACAAGGTTCCACCTGGTAGGCTGCTCTGGAAGGTTAGATCACATGGGATCCAAGGAGAGATAGCTGAATGGATAGCAAATTGACCATGGAAGGAAGCAGAGGGTGATGGTGAAAGGTTGTTTCTCAGACTGGAGGCCTGTGACTAGTGGTGTGCCTCAGGGTTCAGTGCTGGGCCCGTTACTATTTGTCATCTACTGTACATCAATGATTTGGATGAGAACATACAGGGCAAGATTAGCAAGTATGCTGATGATACAAAAGTTAGTGGTTTTGCAGATAGTGAAGATGGTTGTGAAAGCAGGATCTGGATCGATTGGCCAGGTGGGCGGAGGAATGGTTGATGGACTTTAATACAGAAAAGTGTGAGGTGTTACATTTTGGGACGTCGAACAAGGGCAGGACCTATACAGTAAATGGTAGGCCTCTGGGTAGTGTTGTAGAACAGAGGGATCTAGCAGTACAGACAAAGGGTTCAGAAAAAAATTACGAGGATGTTGCCAGAACTAGAGGGTGTGAGCTATAGGGAGAGGTTGAGTAGGCTGGGTCTCTATTCCCTGGAGGGCAGGAGGGTGAGGGGAGATCCTATAGAGGTGTACAAAATCATGAGAGGAATAGATTGGGTAGATGCATAGAGTTTTTTTACCCAGAGTAGGGGAATCGAGGACCAGAGGACGTAAGTTTGAGGTGAAGAGGAAAAGATTTAATAGGAATTCTAGAGGTAACTTCTTCACACAAAGGGTGGTGGGTGTATGGAACAAGCTGCCAGAGGAGGTAGATTAGGTTGGGACTATCCCATCATTTAAGAAACAATTGGGCGGTACATGAATAGGACAAGTTTGGAGGGATATGAGCACAATGTGAGGTGTAATAGTGCAATGCTAGTGGTTACACAACTTGTAATGGTGAGGCTGATGGTTACACGATGTGTAATGGTGACTGGCTGATGTACAAAACTGACAATTTTCACATTGGCTTATTTCAACTTCTGAGTTTGATACATCATTATTCTGATGTAAAATCGACAGCAAATTCTGGAGTTGGCAGTTACAAATGGAAATCTGAAGTTGCAGTTCAACTTATTCACCCCTCCTATTGCTGAATCTCCATGAAAGAATCAAGAATGAAATTAATTTAAATCAGGTTTATAGTAATTGCACACAAGATACCCACTAAACTAATCATAAACAGCTGGTGCTGGCGCCCTCATGTAGGTGAATTTTTAACAATGTCATAACGGAGGATAATAAATATTAGTGACCAAGACATCTTATTTATGTATCTTTAATTACATTACATCAGGTTTTAATTAGTTTTTTAAAATAAATAAATATCAGAGACATAATACAGAGTACAAAAGTTATCCACATTATACAACCTTCTCAAGGGTTTTTCCTCATCTCAGTCATAAATGACCTACCCTTATTCTTAAACTGTGACCCCTAGTTCTGGGCTTCTCCGACATCGGGAATGTTTTTCCTGCATCTACCCTGTCTAATAATGTTATATGTTTCTAGAAGATACCCTCTCATCCTTCAAAATTCCAGTGAATACAAGCCCAGTCGACCCAATCTTTTCTCATATGTCAGTCCCGCCATCCCGGAAATTAACCTGGTGAACCTATGCTGCACTCCCTCAATAGCAATAATGCCCTTCCTCAAATTAGGAGAACAAAATTGCACACAATACTCCAGGTGCGGTCTCACCAGGGCCCTGCACAACTGCAGTAGGACCTTCTTGCTTCTAAACTCTAATCCTCTCGCAATGAAGGCCAACATGCCATTAGCTTTTTTCACTGCCTGCTGTACCTGCATGCCTACTTTCAGTGTCTGATGTACAAACATACCCAGGTCTCGTTGCACGTCCCATTTTCCTAATCTGACACCATTCAGATAATAATCTGCCCTCCTGTGCTTGCCACCAAAGTGGAAAACCCCACATTGTTCCACATTATTCTGCATCTGCCATGCATCTGCCCACTCATCCAACCTATCCAACTCACCCTGCAGCCTCATAGCATCCTCATCACAGCCCACAAAGCCACCCAGCTTTGTGTCATCCGCAAACTTGGAGATGTCACATTTAATTCCCTCATCTAAATCGTTAATATATATTGTAAATAACTGGGGTCCCAGCACCGAGCCTGGTGGCACCCCACTAGTCACTGCCTGCCATTCTCAAAAGGACCCATTATTTCCTACTCTTTGCTCCCTGTCTGCCAACCAGTTCTCCATCCATGTCAATACCTGACCCCCAATACCATGTGCTCTAATTTTGCACACTAATCTCTTGTGTGGGACCTTGTCAAGGGCTTTTTGAAAGTTCAGATACACCACATCCACTAGCTCTCCCTTATCCATTCTACTTGTTACATCCTCAAAACATTCCAGAAGATTAGTCAAGCATGATTTCCCCTTCATAAATCCATGCTGACTTTGATCGATCCTGTCACTGCTTTCCAAATACCCTGCAATAACATCTTTAACAATCGACTCAAGCATCTTCCCTGCTACTGATGAAAGGCTAACTGGTCTATACGTCTCCGTTTTCTCTCTCCCTCCTTTCTTAAAAATTTGAGTTACATTGGCTACCTTCCAGTCCACAGGAACTGATCCAGAGTCGAGAGAACATTGCAAAATGTTCACCAATGCATCCAGATTTCTAGGGCCACTTCCTTGAGTACTGTGGTCCTCCCCCACAGAGCCTTGCCGATGGCTGCACCAAGCTTCGGTGCATCCCACAGCATTTACTCCTACATTGCCCAGTAACTTGCCCAAAACATGCCCAACATTGCCATCATCCAGATGGTCACCTGCCTGTGTGGCTGCATCAGGCTGTGTGTAGAGCCAAAGCACATGGGCACTGTGTCAATAGCTGCTGAGGTTTCACCTGTCCCCGGTGTTTCAAAGGATGGGCCTGGCACAGATGCCATGCAATGTGCCAGTCTGCTGGACATTGCCACACCATCTGTCCTTTGTGGAAAGGTTCATCTGGTCCAACACCTTTGACCATAAGTCCATCAGGCAGTGGTCAGCACAGAACATCCTGCAGGCACTGCAGGGAAAGGTCTCGATGGATCCTGTCGCATGGTTCCCTGAGTATACTGCCCAGCTGTCAGGTGAAATGCCTCATTGCCTGAACTCACCAACAAGCACCAAGACCTTGCTTGACTAGTGGTGAAAGGGGTGGCCCAGTCTGATCCTTCCTGCACCATTAGAACCTCACTATCAACGCACGTTGCCCTCGGGATAGCTTCTATGGAGAGAAAATGATTGCTCATCTCTTCGTAGATTGTGGATTTGCAAAGAGAATCTGGAGAAGATTGCGAATGTCCCTGTCACCGTTCATCTCAAACAGGTCCGTAACAGTGGACGTTGATTTATGGACTGTTCCTAGGGACGCATTAATAAACAGATGTCAAGTGCTGCTGGAAGGTCATCAACTCAGTCTTTGGTCTGTCTAAACCTTGTTGATCTTTTTACTGGTTTAAGGTCGGGTCTAACCTTTATTCTTAGCAAGCAGTGGAATATTGCCGCAGAGGGTCATTAAAGCAAGCACATGTTGGTCCGCGGTGCAGCACTGGTTTAATGAGACTTGCGGAAAACTTTTCTAGACCAAACTATTTTTATTGCTTTTCCGTCTGTCTTTTTTCTCTCGCCCTCATAAACTCATCCTTAATCTCAATTTGATTTTACTTTCTGCATGTGATTTCAAGCTGATTTAAAATGGTTGGTTTACATATCATGGTTTAGATACCATGGGGGGAGGGGGATTAAATTGGTTAAACCTGAAAAATGATGCAGGCAATTTAATGAGTAATTAACCCATCCTCATTGTGTGTAAAGTAGGCATCCTGCCAATCCTGTGCTACTTGCTAATTGTAATGATTGCTGCATGCAGTCCTTGGCATGCTGATCAGTGCCTGCGCTTAGCAACAGAGAGCCCAAATTTGTTATCAACTTGGGCTATTTAAAGCAAGCTTGCCACACTTAAAAAGTAAAGCGTATCTCTTATGGGGCGTGGTTTATCGTGACTGGTGTTGCCACTGGTATTCTGCACCTGAATCTCACCTGGAAAATGGAGCAGAATGACCTGAGATGGGAGACGATGGGCAGTATGGTCTTTGGAGGTTGTACTGGAGAAAGTTTAGAGATACAGCATGGAAACAGGCCCTTTGAACTACCAAGTTCATGCCAACCATTAATCACCCATTCACACTCGTTCTGTATTATCCCACTTTCTCACCCACTCAATTTTACAGGGGCCAATTAACCTACAAATCCACACATCTTTGGGATGTGGTAGCAAACTGGAGCACTCAGAGGCAACCCATGAGGACACAGAAATAACATGCAAACTCCACACAGATAGCTCCCGAGGTCAGGATCACACTCGGATCTATGGTATTATGAGGTACAGTTTAACAACTTTGCTATTGTGCTGCCCTATAAATGGAAGGGACAGATAAGAAAGGAATTGTATCCTCAAGCAAGTAGAAGAGGTAGCATGCATTCTAATTGTATGAGAGAAGGCAGCAGGATTAAATAGCCATGAGGCTAATGTCAAGATTTAACCTTAACCCTGGATGTTTCTCCTGAGAGACACACTGAGCAGAGTTAATAAGGCATAGGCATTGTGATATGCTTAAACTTAATGACTCCAATATTTACAAAGATTAATGGTTGCTTTGACCGCATCTCTCTGGCAAGAAGAAATAAAATGTCAGCATCACTCTTTGCATTGACGTCCTAATAGCCTCTCTGTACACCTATATACAGTAGCATTCCATTGAAATGGTCAGTATTTGCATGTACAACGATCAGGAAGTTTGGAACTCATCCATGTAACAATGTATCAATGCAGAGGCCCCAGTTTCCTGCCAGCTGATCACTGGATAGTTCCTAAATATGCTCTGATATTGTATCACCATGGAATTCAGTGGTTGACACCAAATCCCTGCAGTTTCCCAGTTAAGCTGGGAAATTTGCCTACTGAATCTACTTCAGGTTACATCTGGTGTGGATTCAGCAACTCCTCTTATTTCAATAAAAGAAAATAGTTTCAGGTTAAGATCCAGGAAAAGCATAACTTCACAATTAATTGGATTCCCTTATGTGTGTTTAACTGCTATTAAGTATCTTCTTTAAATGTCTTTAAATGTTTTAACTTATTTTCTCCATAAATTATTGTTTTAGATTACTTTTCATAGATTTTGTAGTTTTGTGAATGCTTTCAAATGTTAGAATGATGGCAACCATTTCCATTTGGGGGCAATGGCTGAGCCAGATGTTCAAAGGCTCCCTGGATGTGAAGATGGACCCAAAAAGCTGGACTAATTCAGCGGGACAGGCAGCATCTTTGGAGAGAAGGAATGGGTGAAATTTCAGGTCGAGACCCTTCTTCAGTCACTGTATGTGACACAGGAATGTTCTGCAAGGGTAGACAAAAGTGTTGGAGAAACTCAGCGGGTGCAGCAGCATCTATGGAGCGAAGGAAATAGGCAATGTTTCGGGCCAAAACCCTTCTTCAGACTGATGTAGGGTGGGGGGGGGGGGGGGGAGAAGAAAGGAGAAAGGAAGAGGAGGAGCCCGAGGGCCCGAGAGCCCAAGGGCCCGAGAGCCCGAGAGCCCGAGAGCCCGAGAGCCCGAGAGCCCGAGAGCCCGAGAGCCCGAGAGCTCTCCCTCAGCCCGAGGGCTGAGGGAGAGCTGAGAAGGGGAGGAGACAGCAAGGTCTCCCGGAAATTGGAGAAGCCAATGTTTATGCCGCTGGGGTGCAAACTGCCCAAGCTGAATATGAGGTGCTGCTCCTCCAATTTCCAGTGGTGCTCACTCTGGCCATGGAGGAGGCCCAGAACAGAAAGGTCGGATTCGGAATGGGAGAGGGAGTTGAAGTGCTGAGCCACCGGGAGATCAGGTTGGTTAATGCGGTCTCACCGATGTAGATCAGCTGACATCTAGAGCAGCGGATGCAATAGATGAGGGTGGAGGAGATGCAGGTGAACCTCTGTCGCACCTGGAACGACTGTTTGGGTCCTTGAATGCAGTCAAGGGGGGAGGTAAAGCGGTTCTGCAAGGGAACAGGAGTATGTGGGATAAACAGGTAGGGAGCTCACAAATAGCAGCTGGTATCTTAAGGAATAACCAGGAAAGAGCCAACTACATGAACATTTCATCTCCATGATCACTTTTACAGCCACAAGCCATGCTTTTCATACCATGCTGTGAGCTTAGAATTATGGTTGTGTCTGAATAGTTCTCCTCTTCAGTAACAAGAAGGAAACCTAAATTCTGGAAGTTCCAACAGTTCAAAGAGAATGGTTGTTCCTTTCACACAATGTATCCTGCTCTCCGTGGCCTCTGTTTGTTCTCTCAGTCAAGCTGTTTTGCAAAGTGAACGACGTCATTGCAAAGTCTAAACAAATTGCACAAATCCCTGTGGACATCTGCAGACAGCATTAGAAAGCAGAAAACACCAAGCACTTGTAGAAATACAGCACCAATCAGAAAATGTCAAACTGAAATTCATCTTATATAAAGGTCGATCCCTTTAAATTACGCTTCTGGGGTTGGCGTAAGGTGTGGTGTATTTTTCTCCGGTTACTAAGTAGACATTAAGTTCTTCATGTGAAAGTGAGGATGTTAACTAAAGTACTGACACCAAAACAGCAATGTTGGCATCAAAGGTACACAAAATTGCTGGAGGAACTCAGCGGGTGCAGCAGCATCTATGGAGCGAAGGAAATAGGCGACGTTTCGGGCCGAAACCCTTCTTCAGACTGATGGGGGGTGGGGAAAGAAAGAAGGAAAAAGGGGGGGGGAGGAGCCCGAGGGCGGGCGGATGGGAGGGTGGGAGGAGACAGCTAGAGGGTGAAGGAAGGGGAGGGGACAGCACAGGCTCGCCAAATTGGGGGAATTCAATGTTGATGCCATAAGGGCGCAAGGACCCCAGACGGAATATGAGGTGCTGTTCCTCCAATTTCCGCTGTTGCTCACTCTGGCAATGGAGGAGACCCAGGACAGAGAGGTCGGATTGGGAATGGGAGGGGGAGTTGAAGTGCTGAGCCACCGGGAGGTCAGGTAGGTTAAGGCGGACTGAGCGGAGGTGTTCGGCGAAACGGTCACCCAACCTACGCTTGGTCTCACCGATGTAAATTAGCTGACATCTAGAGCAGCGGATGCAGTAGATGAGGTTGGAGGAGATACAGGTGAACCTTTGTCGCACCTGGAACGACTGCTTGGGACCTTGAATGGAGTCGAGGGGGGAGGTGAAGGGACAGGTGTTGCATTTCTTGCGGTTGCAACGGAAAGTGCCCGGGGAGGGGGTGGTGCGGGAGGGAAGGGAAGAATTGACGAGGGAGTTGCGGAGGGAGCGGTCTTTGCGGAAGGCAGACATGGGGGGAGATGGGAAGATGTGGCGAGTGGTGGGGTCACGTTGGAGGTGGCGGAAATGGCGGAGGATTATGTGTTGTATTTGCCGGCTGGTGGGGTGAAAGGTGAGGACCAGAGGGACTCTGCCCTTGTTGCGTGTGCGGGGATGGGGAGAGAGAGCAGTGTTACGGGGTATGGATGAGACCCTGGTGTGAGCCTCATCTATGGTGGCGGAGGGGAATCCCCGTTCCCTGAAGAACGAGGACATTTCCGATGCCCTGGTATGAAATGTCTCATCCTGGGAACAGATGCGGCGTAGGCGGAGGAATTGGGAGTAGGGGATGGAGTCTTTACAGGGGGCAGGGTGGGAAGACGTGTAGTCCAGATAGCCATGTGAGTCAGTGGGTTTGTAATGTATGTCGGTCAGGAGTCTGTCCCCTGCGATGGAGATGGTGAGGTCAAGGAATGGTAGGGAAGTGTCGGAAATCGTCCAGGTGTATTGGAGTGCCGGATGGAAGTTGGTGGTGAAGTGGATGAAGTCAGTCAGTTGTGTGTGGGTGCAGGAGGTGGCACCAAAGCAGTCGTCAATGTAGCGGAGGTAGAGGTCGGGGATGGGGCCCTGGTACGCATCGAACAAGGATTGTTCAACGTACCCGACAAAGAGGCAGGCGTAGCTGGGGCCCATGCGTGTGCCCATAGCTACGCCTTGTGTTTGGAGGAAATGGGAGGAGTCAAATGTAAAGTTATTGAGGGTGAGGACCAACTCCGCTAAGCGGAGGAGAGTGTCAGTGGCTGGGTAAAGGTTGCTCCTCTGGTCGAGGAAGAACCGGAGGGCTCTGAGGCCATCCTGGTGGGGGATGGAGGTGTAGAGTGACCGGACATCCATGGTGAAGATGAGGGGGTGAGGGCCCAGAGAGTGGAATGCGTGGATGCGGCGGAGAGTGTCTGAGGTGTCTAGAACATAGATGGGGAGGGATTTGACCAAGGGGGATAGGATGGAGTCAAGGTATGTGGAGATGAGTTCGGTGGGGCACGAACACGCAGAGACAATGGGTCTGCCGGGAGAGCCGAGTTTGTGGATTTTGGGGAGAAGGTAAAAACGGGCCGTGCGGGGCTGGGGAACGATGAGTTTGGAGGCTTGGTCAGGTAGGGCGTGGGAATTGATGAAGTCGGTGATGGTGCTAGAAATGGTGGCCTGGTGCTCGTCAGTGGGGTCATGGTCCAAGGGTAAGTAGGAGGAGGTGTCCGAGAGTTGGCGCGTGGCCTCAGCTTTGTAGAGATCGACGTGCCAGACTACCACGGCACCTCCCTTGTTGGCTGGTTTGATGACCCAGTCTGGGTTTTTGCGGAGAGATTCGATGGCAGTGCGTTCAGAGGGGGAAAGATTGGAGTGAGACAGGGGAGTGGAGAAGTTGAGGCGGTTGACGTCGCGGCGGCAGTTCTGAATGAAGAGTTCCAGAGCCGGGACTTTCTGAGGGGGGTTCCACGAGGAGGGGGTGCGTTGGAGACGGGAAAAGGGGTCATCATTAGGGGGCGAGGGCTCCTTCCCATGGAATGTTGGCATCAAATCAAGATGTGCCTGTGGTACATTCTTGTGGTAGACATTACCTTCACAATAATGCACATAACGCCTCGACACCAACCACGGCACCCAATAATTGGGTGCGACACATTCAAATTTTGTGCCACAAATCTTTATCATCTTTCCTTAATTTTCTCACAAGATGCAATAATATTGCAATACTAACCTGCACTACTTACTTTATACATGGGACATAAATCACAGACTGTCAGGAGATGGTTCTATATGTGCGTCAGCATTTAGTTTCAATCATTATCTTATATAACATACGTTGGGCATTAACTGGAACCAGCAAAAATAAAAGGAGAGATTTGTCATGATTCTCAAGGCTGCTCATAATTGAATTTGTTATCTTAAAATTATAGATAAATTCTGGCCGCAGTTTTCAGCCATCACTTTCACCTCAGTAGTTCATAAACAAAGAGTAACAATCTGATAAGCTGCCAATATTGTTCCATGCACTTGCCATCAACCAAGAATGTAAGACTTCTTTGAGTGTTATCAATGGAACAGAAGCAGAGTTATGAATTAAGATCAAACATAACATTGAAACATTGTATGTACATATAAATTACACTGCTGATGATTAGTAGTGAAAGCATTTCATACAATTAATTTTGATATCCTGTGAGAAAACTACCACCTAGTCCTACATCTAACTCTGCAGGTTTAAATATTTCAACAGGATTTTATTTTGGGAAACAGCCTAAATTCAAAATTGCTTGAAGATTTCTTATCTGTGTGTGGCCATCTTAACTGAATAGAAGAACACCTTTCACACTGTTAACTAATTATCTTCTTCAGGAATTAGCGACAGGAAAAGAACTTAAATTAAAGCTGAATAGGGCAAGTAATGCAACAAGGTTGTTTGAGCTCGAATTGAATACTCATTCAACAAACACAAATAAAAGAAACTGAAGCAAAATTTAGAAACAAAAACTGCAGATGCTGTTTATACCAAAATTCAGGTAAAAAGTGCTTACACAGCTCAGCGGGTCAGGTAGCATCTCTGGAGAAAAAAGATGGGTGAGGTTTCAGGTCAGGGCCCTTCTTCAGACTGAAAGAAGGGGGTGGGGAGGGAGAGGTGTAAAGCTAGAAACGAGAAAAGACCAGGACCAATCAGGGCCAGCCACAAATGATCTCAGTTAGGCACAGACACTGGAGTAACTCAGTGGGTCAGTCAGGCAGCATCTCTGAACAAAAAGGATGGGTGAGGTTTCGGGACGGAATCCTTCTCCAGACTGGGGTATGAAGAAGGGTCATCCATCTTTTTCTCCAGAGATGCTGCCTTACCCGCTGAGTTT
This sequence comes from Amblyraja radiata, assembly GCF_010909765.2. NCBI lineage: Eukaryota > Metazoa > Chordata > Chondrichthyes > Rajiformes > Rajidae > Amblyraja > Amblyraja radiata. Next base: position 28,343,433 of record NC_045966.1, on the reverse strand, counting down.
CTCCAGCACTTTGTTTCTATCTTCAGTATATACCAGCATCTGCAGGTGCTTTCTACACAATGTCCTCGGTGCATGTTAAACCCATTGTTGGGCTGGGGAAGGTGTGATCTCAAGAAGAAAGCAATATGAAGAAATGTTAAAAGATTGGGATGGAGGAAGGGGGCAAGGAGGGTATGGGTGGGGGGGAAGTATAAGTTACTTAAAATGAGAGAATTCAATATTCATACCACTGGATTGTAAGCTTCCCAAGCTAAATATGAAGTGCTGTTCCTTCAATTCGCGTGTGGCCTCACTCTGGCAATGGAGGAGCCCCAGGACAGAAAGGTCAGTTTGGGAATGGGAAAGGGAGTTGAAATGGTAGTCAAACAGGAGATCCTGTAGTCCTGCACAGACTGAGCGTAAGAGCCTCCCCACCCCCTATTTTCAATCTCAAGAAATGTCCTGACCTGAAATGTCAAAGCAGAAACACCAAGAGACATTTTAAATGTTGGTTTGCAAAAACAGGCAGCTGATTTTAGTGATAATTTGTCTCTTTCTGTTTTTTATTGAGAATCTCCGATGATAAAATAGGTGATTTTACAGTTTAAGATTTGGTTGTATTAGATCAGAATACCAGAAAGAGCAAGACATTTTAGCAGAAAAGCTTCGTTTTTTAGTTTTATATATTGTGATAGTCAATTTATCAAGTTAATGATGTGATGCCAAATATAATAGACCAAGATACAGTGCCACACTGGTGAAAATCACAGATGAGTGATGAGCTTCTATTGAAGCCCAAGGAGGTTGCAGGGATTAATAAAAAAAACTTCAATTTACCCAAGAAAGATTGTGCATTTATATAGTGCCTTTTGTGACCTCTGAATGTTTCAAAACAGTCTCATGTGGTGGATGTTTAATTTGTGTTTATTGTATGTTTTGTTATTATTGGTTCTGTGTATGACTGCAGGCAACATAATTTCGTTCAGACCGAAAGGTCTGAATGACAATAAAAGATCTATCTATCTATCTATCTATCTATGTTCTGCCTCATCATGAATATAAGGCATGCCAAAGCATTCTGGAACGAATGGATTATTGTTGAAGCTGTTGTAAAAATTGGCGCAATTGAAAATTTGGACAGTATAATTTTGCAAATAATCTTAAATGAAGATACATTAATAATGCAGTTAATAATAATAATAATCACTTGATAATATCTAAGGAAGTTACATGGCAACTGTAGCAATTAAACTCTGCCTTTGAAGTTTAGTTCTAATCCTGAACTTTAGGAGACAGCATTCAAGAATATATGCTACCAAATTTTGATGGATTTTGAGGTTATTCTACCTTAATCTGAATTTTGGATGTTAACCAAGAAATCAGGAATATTCACTGCTTATCCCCAGAAATTGTTTTAGGATCCTTTGTTTCCATCCTACCACATATCAGGTATCAATTTAATGCTTCATTTAAATATAGAAAATGCAGTCTAGATTGTGTGCTCATCAATAGTTCCAAATATTAGATTTGTTGTGGATAGCTTCTGAGGTTTAGTGATGTTTGCCATTAATCCGTGAACAGTTTTCCATCGCTTCCAATTCAGGTTTGAAATTTGCAACCTAATTTCTATGTAAATAATACAATAGCTCAAGTGTTTCTCCACTACGAGTCCATGACATGCTAACTGAATAGTCCAGTTTCACACCTGTCTCTGAGTTTCTTTCTCTGACATTTTAATAACTGGTTTGAACGTCATATATCAAACACTCACATTGTTACAACCTATAATTGGGAAGCGATTGTCTGTTGTCTCGTGGATGTGGGCGAAGGTGTTTGAGAAGAAAGCAGGAGTTTCAGTGGACACTGGCAGCAAATCTATGGTGTGGAGAAGGGTGGTAAAGGAGATCAGGGGGCATGTACAGGTGAACATGGCAGCTATCTAACAAACAGCAGAAAGCCATTTTTCAGTTTGGTGTTATTAGCTCAGACACGACCTTTGACCAATTGATTGAGACAAAACCAGAAAAACAGGCAGACAAAGTCAACTTCGCACATTTGGTGAACTGTATTGTCTAAAAGAATGCAGTTGTACTGGCTCAAATTCCGCATGTGGGTTTCAAACCAGAAGGGAATGCCAAGGTGCATAGCTGAGCTTAAAGAAAAATATGCTGTGATTATACTACCATTACTATTATTAATATTTTCCTTTCTAATTCACAATGAGGAATAATATAAAACATATTGGCTGCATAATAATTGAATATAATACCGCTCCCTCCGCAACTCCCAGGTCAATTTGTCCCTTCCCACCCAAACCGCCCCCTCCCCTGGTACTTTGCCTTGCAACTGCAGGAAATGCTACACTTGTCACTTTACCTCCCCCCTCAACTCAATCCAAGGACCTAAGCAGTCTTTCCAGGTGAGGCAGAGGTTCACCTGCACCTCCTCCAACCTTATCTATTGCATCCGCTGATCTAGGTGTCAACTGCTCTACATCGGTGAGACCAAGCACAGGCTTGGCGATCGCTTCGCCCAACACCTACGCACAGTTTGCATTAACGAACCCGATCTCCCGGTGGCTCAGCGCTTCAACTCCCCCTCCCATTCCTTATCCGACCTTTCTGTCCTGGGCCTCCTCCATGGCCAGAGTGAGCCCCTCTGTGAATTGGAGGAGCAGCACCTCATATTTCGCTTGGGCACTTTACACCCCAGCGGTATGAACATTGACTTCTCTAATTTCAGGTAGTCCTTGCTTTCTCTCTCCTTCTCCTCCCCTTCCCAGCTCTCCCACAGCCCACTGTCTCCGCCTCTTCCTTTCTTCTTCCCGCCCCTCCCACCCCACATCAGTCTGAAGAAGGGTCTCGACCTGAAACGTCACCTATTTCCTTCGCTCCACAGATGTTGCATCACTCGCTGAGTTTCTCCAGCATTTTTGTCTATCTTCGATTTTTTTCCAGCATTTCTTTCTTAAGCATAATAATTGAATACCTTTACATCATAAACATTGACTTGAAATTGCTTAGACCTGAGCTATCTAAAATATAATATCACAGACTGGCAAAGTTAACAATTTCTTGTTTATTTTCTGTGTTTGATATCAATGGGTCATAATTTAGATATGTCTATATTTTGCTAATAGTCGGAGATCTCTTTTGGACATTTTATCTTTTATTTTGCCACAGATTTGTGAACTTTGTATCTCCTTAATCTATAAGATTGAAGGAACGTAAAATTTATATTTTGAAGAGTGAGATGGGAATAATAAGGTTGAATGGGTGAATGGAATATCATATCAAGTAGAGAATAGAAATAAATAGATCAACATATATATTGGATTAACTAAGAAAAAAAGGCAAAATTGCAATTGAAAATTTAAAACATAATATTGAAAAGTGTCTGATACTTTACTACTTGTAGAAATGGATCATCGCTGTTTATGTTGTTCCAATCTGGGTCAAAGCATTGATGGGTATTTCAGGGATGAAAACCTTAAACCTTTAAAATGGTAATGAGCCAAGAAATTCCAGCACTTTCTGTAGAGGGTTTAGCAGGTAGTTTCCCTGCAATTTAACAACCATGCAACTTAAGGGCTTGTCCCACTTATGCGTCCTTGGCTCGCAAATTACGCGATCTCGTGGTCGCTTGAGGCATACGGGCACCGTATGGCCACACGGGGCCGGTCCCACTTAGAAGCGCGGAGGGGTATGGAGTTGTGCGGGGCCGGTCCCGACATCGTGCGGGGCTTCGAAATTCTTGCAGTGAACTAAATCTTTGCACACCAACGGCCTGTCGTGGAACTGACGGCCAAAGTGGGACAAGCCCAAGACCCTGGCGCGACGCAACGTCTCACCTTCAACAGCAGCAGAAGCAGGCAAACAATCGTCAAGCTCGGCGTGGGGCTCATGGCCGTTGCGGTCCGGATCCACCCCCACTTCTACTCCCAGAGCGGGGCCAAGAAAATTGAAGATAGACACAAAATGTAGGAGTAACTCAGCGGCCACGGCAGCATCTCTGGAGAGAAGCAATGGGTGACGTTTCGGGTCAAGACCCTTCTTTTCAGACTGAAGAAGAGTCTCGACACGAAACGTCACCCATCCCTTCTCTCCAGAGATGCTGCCAGTCCCGCTGAGTTACTCCAGCTTTGTATCCATCTTCGAATGACATCACGCACTCCAGACGGCTGTGCGTACGCATGTAATCGCGCCCTACCTTAGCTCGATCGTCTTGGTTCAACGCAACCACGAGTTCGCGTAATTTGCGTGCCAAGGACACGTAAGTGGGACAGGCCCTTTACAGGAAAGTGAAGGTTAAAGGCCTTTTTGCATACTTTACACGTAGGAGACAGTACTCAAGAGCCTGTTCTCTTATGTAAAATGACTTGGCCTTTGTGTGTTATCAATCATTGCTGCGGATGAGAATGGAAGGGGAATACATGAACTAACAAGCGCACTCATGTACTACATTGGTTTAAACAGCAATGTGAAGCACAGAAGTACTTAGAGCCGCTGTTTCTAATTATTTCAGGATGTGTGTTTCACTGGAAAGGCCAGTATATTGCTGTTCCTAATAGCCCTGAAGAAGGTGAAGGTGAATCTCCTTCTTGAATTGCAGCAGTAAATGTTTGAAATTGCCTGCAATAAGCTCCCATGATATTTTATGAATGAAAGCAAAGCAAATGGTGACACATTATCCACGCAAAATTTCATCTAATATATTATATCTAATTTGATGCAGACATAAAATTATTCTTAATTATTTGGTCCGAATGCTACCTAACAAACAGAGCAGGTTGTGTATATTAGGTGTGTCTAACTGCCAGTTCTCATGGTGCGACCTGAAGCAAGATGTCACCCGAGTGAAGTGGTCGTGGTCCAGCACGAGTTCCGCACGATAAAGAGTTCCCACGATAAAGAGTTCCCACGGTACTCGGCATTTCTGTTATTTGTGCGAGTGACTTGTCCGTCTCCCGAACTTTCCCGTTAATCTTGAATGAACATCGTGGACTGTAGTGTTGTTAATCACGTGGCACAAATGATGTTACTTTTTTTCACACACTATATTGGTCTTTTTCACCCGAGCTCTTTAATGAGCTGAAGAATAATCTGTTTTTTTTTAGACAAATGTTGTTTGGTGTGATGCACCTTCTCTCAATATGTGCAAGAAGTCGTCTTTTTATTTTGTCAAATAGGAATAAAGACTGTGTCTCACATTGACCGTGATGATTGTCTTATTTTATTATCTATTGAGAGGTGAAACTTTCAGTCTGAAGAAGGCTCTCGACCCGAAACGCCACCCGTTCCTTCTCTCCAGAGATGCTGCCTGTCCCGCTGAGTTGCTCCAAGCAACTGGTGTCTATCTTCAAAGGACTGACCACCGGGCTGGATGTCGGGGCTGGCGTGTTGCGTTTCACAGACCGAACTTTCCAATTAATAGTAACAGATGGGCACTCCCTCTCAACCACATTCGCTTGCCTTCTCCCCATAATCTCCTGACAGCCGCACTAATCAGGAATGTATCTATCTCTGCCCCTATTCTTCACCCTTTTGACAGTAGTTTTGTTTTATTGGAGACGCGGAAGACAGCGGATGCTGGAATACTGAGCAAAACACGAAGTGCTGGAGGAACTCAGTGCATTTGTGTTTAAGAAGGAACTGCAGATGCTGGAAAATCGAAGGTACACAATAATGCTGGAGAAACTCAGCGGGTGCAGCAGCATCTATGGAACGAAGGAAATAAGCAACGATTCGGGCCGAAACGTTGCCTATTTCCTTCGTTCCATAGATGCTGCTGCACCCGCTGAGTTTCTCCAGCATTTGTGTGTGGGGGTGGGAGTTGGGGGGAGGGAGAGATAAGGCAGCCTGAAGAAAGGGTCGCATGTCCATTTCCCTCCGTAGATGCTGCCTGGCCCGCGGAGTTCCTCCAGTCTTAGAAACTGCTTTAGACAAAAAGAGACACAAACTGCTGGAGTAAAATAGCTCAGCAAGTGAGGTACCTGAACACTCAAAAATGAAAAAGAATGAAAATGTGATTATTTCACCTCCCTTCAACTATTTTGTGTTTCAGCATGAGAGGGATTATAACATTAGAGACATTCATCTTGTAGTGATGTGTTAATGAAGAATTGCAGACATCAATCTGATAGTAAAAAATATATTTATTTAACAATGAGGTAAAACAAGCACTGACAATCAAACTGCTCAGTTACTCACCGTTCGCAGGAGTTTCCACGGTACCCGCAAGAGTTATTACAGATATCGCACGGGCCACTGCGTTCATACAATGTTGCAACGCTCACCAAAAAGAGCTCAAGGCACTCTTGGAGAAATTCAAAAATGTTTGAATTTTCTCCCGACCTTACCAAGTCACACGACTACCTGCCGTTAGCGCCACGGAGGTCCTCGGTGGTCCACGAATGCCGTACTGCTATCGCAGAAGGTTCCCACGATGTTAAATCTTGTTAAGTCTTGCTTCAGGTCGCACAGTGAGAAAGCCCTTTAACTGTACCATTGTTGCATAACGGTTCAATCACATAGGATCCAGAATGAATTATCAATGGGATACAGAGTGGCTTGGTGAAATAAGTCAAAGGGTTGTCATAGAGGGTTGTTAATCAGATTGGAGGCCTGTGACCAATGGTATGCCATAGAGATCGGTGCTGGGTCCACTGTTATTTGTCATCTATACAATATGATTTGGATGAGAATCATATTGTATAGATTATTCTCTATTCAAGATAGTAAATTGGCAGATAACACCAACATTGGTGGTATTGTGGATAGTGAAGGTTCTCTAAGATTACAACAGGATCTGGATGAACTGGGCCAGGAAATAGCAGATGAAATTTAATTTGGACAATTATGAAGTGTTGCAGATAGACTTTGCAGGTAGGTGTTTTAGGAGTCTGAAGAAGGGTCTCGTCCTGATAAGTCACCCATTCTTTCTCTCCAGAGATGTTGCCTGTACCGCGGAGTTACTCCAGCATTTTGTGTCTACCTGTGATTTAAATCAGCATCTGCAGTTCTTTCCTACACATGAAGTTGAACAAAGGCAGGATTTTCACAGTAAATGATAGGGCTTTGAAGAGTGTTTTAGAACAGAGAGACCTTGAGAGACAGGTATGTAATCCCCTGAAACTGTCAACACAGGGAGACTGGATAATGAAGAAGATCTTTTCCAGGCACGCCTTCATCAGTTCTGGCATTGAGTAGAGGGATTGGAACATTATGTTGCAACTGTACAAGTCGTTGATGAGACCACACTTGGAGTATTGCCTATAGTTCTGTCACCTAGCTATCAGCACGATGTCATGAAGCTGGACAGTTTGCAGAAAAGATTCAGGGCAGCATTTGTTTGAGGGAGAGATCAGATAGGCTGGAAGACTAAAACTCGTGGACCTAGCTTTATGGTGAGAGGGCAAAGATTTAAAAATGACCTGAGGGACAACGTTGCCTATTTCCTTCGCTCCATAGATGCTGCATCACCCGCTGAGTTTCTCCAGCATTTTTGTCTACCTTCTATTTTCCAGCAACTGCAGTGCCTTCTTAAATAAATTGCAGAGAATTGTGGACATAGCTCAGACCATCACGCTAACCAACTTCCCTTCCATTGACTCCATCTTCACTTCACGCTGCCTCAGCTAAGCCACCAGCATTATCAAGGCCCAGTCTCATCCCGGCCACTCCCACTACTCCCTTCTCCCATCAGGCAATTGGTACAGAAGTTTGAAAACGTATACCTCTAGATTCAGGAACAGTTTCTTCCCAGCTGTTATCAGGCCTCTTACTGTCCTCTTACAAACTAGAGTGTGACCCTGAACGTCCATCTACCTCATTGGAAACTTTTAACTATCTTTAATCAGATTTCATCAGACTTTATCTTGCCCTATATATATTGTGCCCTTTCTCCTTCATCTGTACACTGTAGATGGTTTGATTGTAATCATGTATAGTGGCACAGTGGCATAGCGATTGAGTTATTGCATTACAACTCCAGAGACCTGAGTTTGATCATGACTACGGATGCTGACTGTATGGAGTTTGTACATTCTAGCTGTGACCATGTGTGTTTTCTCCGAGTTCTCCGGTTTTCTCCCACACTCCAAAGACGTACAGATTTGTAGGTTAATTGGCTTCGGTAAAATTGTAAATTGTCCCCAGTGTGTAGGATAGTGTGATTGCTGGTTCATGTGGACTTGGTGGGCTGAAGGGCCTGTTTCTGCAATGTATCACCAAAGTTTAAAGTATAGTCGTTTCTTTGACTGGATCGCACACGACAAAATCTTTTCACTGTAGCTCGATGCACATGGCAATAAACTAAAATAAACTCATAACTTCTTGACATGAATGATTTGTGATGAAGGGCACAGGTCCGCAGGAACTGGAGGACAGAGATTTGTCGTGCTTCCGTCACTGTTCCCATTTGAAACCAGCACCACTGCGTTGCTAATGTTTTCAACGATGATGATTGATGTAGAAATTACAGCTGTAATATAGTTCCCCCCATTTCAGGGCACCATAATGTTTGGGACGCATGGCTTAACAGGTGCTTGTAATTGCTCAGGTGTTTTTAATTGCCTCCTTAATGCAAGTATAAAAAAATCTCTCAGCACCTAGTCTTTCCTCCAGTCTTTCCATCACCTTTGGAAACTTTTATTGCTGTTTATCAACATGAGGACCTAAGTTGTGCCAATGAAAGTCAAAGAAGCCGTTATGAGACTGAGAATCAAGAATAAAACTTAGTGACATCAGCCAAACCTTAGGCTTACCAAAATCAGCTGTTTGGACCATCATTAAGAAGAAAGAGAGCACTGGTGAGCTTACTAATTGCAAAGGGACTGGCAGGCCAAGGAAGACCTCCACAGTTGATGACAGACTGATTCTCTCTATAATAAAGAAAAAAAAACAAACACCTGTCCCAAGTGTACTTCCAGAAGATTGACTCTGATCCATGTGGTGTCCCCTCTTTTATACTGTATCGGACCCGTGACTCTAATTATATGATAGGAGGGGAGGGGAAGGGAGGGGAGGGGAGGGGAGGGGAGGGGGGGAAGCCAATCACAAGTAAAGATCATATAATACATTTATTGACAATTCCCTAACCCAATCACAAAGTACCCCATTACATTGTTTCCACAGAAGACAGTTCACCAAAGTAAAGAAACATTTCCCCAGGTAGTATAAACAATTTGAACAAGGCTCCATTCTTTGACCAATCACAAGATAACAGCACAAAGACTGCAACATAATTAACAATACTTTACAACACCCCATTCTATAACCAATCCTGATCATGCATTTGCAATCCTGCTCAGCTCTTTCTGCAAAACCCTCATACTTATTAACAATAGAGAGGACATCTGGGCATCACCTTGTACTTAACTTCCTCCCAGGGTCCAAACACCCTGGAGCCATGACACTCATGGCCCTGCAGATTTTTACAGAAAGAGAACAAGCAGGCTTTGCAAATGCAGAGATTCTCCATTTTGTGACATACTTATTTGGCTAATATAATCATACCTCTCTTTTATCATATTATGATAACCAAAACAAAACAATAACCCCATTCTAGCCAGATATCCTAACATGAAGATGCTGATGTAATTTCTCAGCATTTCACCAAGCTGCCCGAGTTTTCATGAGCGTAGCTTCATGATTCCTGTCGAATGAGTCTCCACCTCCCGAGTTTTCATGGGCATGAATCCCCTCCATCCATCCTGTCAGGTGCATCTGTTTTTGACTCTTCGTAGAGTATGATGTTTCTAAGAGAATCTTGAATAAAATAAGTTAGCAGCCCACTGATACTCTTGCAGTGGTGGAGATGCACCCATGCATTTCTATCTTCTACATCAGATCCACATCAGCCAGTCTCCTCTCCATCCACAAGTCCAACCTCCGCAGTTTTGGGGACAAAGCCTTCTCCAGGGCAGCTCCCAGGCTCTGGAACTCCCTCCCCCAACTGATCCGCAATTCCGTGTCCCTCACCATCTTCCAGTCCCGCCTCAAGACCCATCTCTTCACCTCTGCCTATCCTTAGTCCCACGTCCCCCTCCATTTTCATCTGTGCATTAATTGCCTCATATTGTGTTTTGAATTGAATTCTGTCTTTACTTTGTGTACTAGTCATGTCTCTACTATTTATTTCATTCCCCTTACATGTTTTTCCTCTACCTGCTAAATTTTTGTAAGGTGTCCTTGAGACTCTTGAAAGGCGCCCATAAATAAAATTTATTATTATTATTATTATTATTACATTCATTGAAGTTGGACTCGTTAGGAGAACCTGGTAAGGTCCTTCCCAGCGAACCTCCAACCTTTTCTTTACCCAGTTCTTTATAAGGACATAGTCTCCAGGCTCCACCTTAGTAGAAGCAGGCAACAAAGGCAACTCACCATACGCTGCTCTCACCCTACAATGTGATTCTCTCAGAGCTTGAGTCAAAGCCAGAATGTAGTCGGTCATGTCCGCAGTCATATGATGGAAATTTATAACTTTCATCACATTTTGATTCCAAGGTGTTCTTAGGGGTTTACCACGCCCACACCTCCAGACATAGGAACAGCTTCATCCCCAGAGCTATGGCTGCTCTGAACCGGCTCTGCTGAGTCCCCCCCCCCCCCCATGAACTGTCTCCCTCGGATGGTCACATTACACATCGACCCGGCACAGACCTATTTGCACTTTATGCTGTTTTACTGTTTTTTTTATAAATTATGTTTCTCTGGGTATCCAAATTTTTAGTTCATTAAGTTATGACATTGGGTGGAAGCTGCATACCAAATCTCGTTGCACCTCTGTGCAATGACAATAAAATATATTATTATTATGATTATTATGATTATTATGATTATGATTATGATTATGATTATTATGATTATTATGATTATTATTATTATTATTATTATTATTATTATTATTATTATTATTATTATTATAAACCATTTCAGCTGTGCGCAGTCTAGATATCCCTGCAGGCATGATTCTCATTTGAAATAAAGCTATGGGGAGTAATTTAATCCAACCAATTCCAGTTTCCGCCTTCAATTTAGCAAATTTAGTTTTCAGGTCTGATTTGACCTTTCTACAAGTCCAGCAGCCTGTGGTCGATAAGCACAGTGTAATTGCTGCTGGATGCCCAACTGTTCACAAAACTCTTTATTAACTTGTCCAATAAAATGTGGACCATTGTCTTAACTAAGTCGAATAGGGATGCCAAATCTAGGGACAATTTATTTCATTAACACCTTGATCACAGTAGCCACTTTGTTATCAAGGGTTGGATAAGCTTCGATCCACCAGCTGAATACATCGACTATGACAAGTACATATCTGTATCCCTGGCACCTTTCTAACTCGATATAATCCATTTGTAATGTCTCAAAAGGACCTATGGGCAACAGTGTCTTTCCATCTCCACAACCTATTCCTTTTCCAGGATTGTATTTTTGGTAAACCAGGCAACTTACTTTTTGAGCTAATGTTTGTAACCTTGGATGCCACCAAGTAGGCTAAATAATGTCTCCTACTGCTCCTGCACCGCAATGAGTTGCATAGTGCATGCACTCTATAACCCACACTGCCAGAGAATTTGGCATGCAAGTTTGCCCTGCCAGAGTGGTCCATAATCCTGTCATACAATCCAGTGTACACCCAAGTTGCCTCCGTCATTCTTTATCCTTTTCAATGGCCTCCTCCTGCAACTGAACATCTCTTGGATGGTTGGCATCGGCTTCTCGGAGGGGGACCTGTTACTTAAACCTTTAGTCTGCCTCATCATCTTTGGTACCACCACCTTACGTTCCCGGGATATTTCTTTTGCTGCCTGGTCGGCACTACGATTATCAATGTCTGTTGGGGTCTGTCCTCTTGTGTGTGCACTACATTTCATAACTGAAATTTGTCTGGGTAGCATCAGGGCTTTTAATAAATCTGTCACCAATTGTTTGTGTGATATTTCAGTCCCCGCCGAGTTAAGAAGCCCTCTATTTCTCCATAATTGTCCGAAATCATGTACTACTCCAAATGCATATCTAGAATCTGTATTTATATTTACCCGTAAAATGCCATAATGCAAGCCCTAATTAAAGCAAATAATTCAGCCTGTTGTGCTGAATAAGGTTACTCAAAGGCAGCTGCTTCGACGTTTTCCCCATCTTCATTAATAATTGCATACCCAGACAATTTCTCACCCCAGGGTCCAATGGCTGCACTCCCATCCACGTACAATGTCATGTCAAGGTACTTTATAGGTGCATCCCTCAAGTTCTCCCTCACAGATGTCTCCTCCTCGATTATAAACAAACAGTCATGTCCCGCCTCTGACTGGGGATGAAACAAGAAAATATGCCGGATTAATTGTTGTACAATGCCTAAACTGTAGCTTTAGGTTATTTAATAAGTACATTTCATATTTGTTCTGATGAGCCATTGTAAGGTGCTGAGTCTGGAGTTGCCCTAACAAGGCTGCCACTAAATGCAAACTATATACTACTATCTCCTGCTGTAGGGTCAAATTTGCAGCAGACTGTAAACTATTATAAATGGCAGTCAGAATGTGTGTACCCTTGCTACTGGGTCGTGTTTAGATGAATAATAGGCCACTGGTCTATGCCTAACCCCATGTTTTTGAGTAAGGACTGCCGTTGAACATTCAGAGGGATAGTGCAATAAAGTTGGAAGGGTCTGTCATAAAGTGGTCTTCCCAATGCTGGAGAGTGCATCACCGATTTCTTCAGGTTCTCAAAAGCCTCGTGCTTCCTTAGTTAGTTGAAATTCACCCTCTTTACTTGTATAGGGTGTCAACTCTTTAGTTTCTAAAGCTATGTTAGGAATTCAAGGTCTACAGTAATTAACCAGCACAAGCCATTGCCTCATTTGTTTTGCTTCTTTGGAATTGGGAATTCACATATTGGTTCGAGTCTGCTTTTTTCTAGACTCCTTTCTATTGCCGAAATTATGACTCCTAAAAATTTTACTTTCTCCTGAGCCATCAGTACTTTTGACTGGGAGACCACATATCCCAAATTAGCTCGATGATTTAGTAATTGTGCAGTATCTTCACGGTTGCTTGGTTCATCTCTGCTGGCCACTAATAAGTAATCGAAAATAAAGTAGGCAAATTGATGAATCTGTGAGGCAATCTGGTCCAGGTGTATTGCTGGCCCTTATATGTGAAAGCAAACAAATATTGGCTGTTCTTATGGAGAGACAAGGAAAAGAATGCATTTTGCAGGTCGACTATTGAGAAGATACTTGCTTGGGCTGGGATTAAAGCTAAGATGTGAGCAGGGTTTGGCACCAGAGCATGGAGCAGTTCTACAACTGAGTTAATCGATTTTAGGTCTTGGACCAATCTGTACTAGCCCTCCTTTCCTGGTTTCGGAACTGCAAGGATTGGTGTGTTGCAAATGGACTGGCATTTTACATTTAACTAGCAATCCCCAAATTAATTTGTCTATGCTGTTAATGGCCTGTGGTTTCAATGGATACAAAGGCAGTGTTACCTCTTTCTGGAGAGCTACTTGGATGGGATCAATGCGAACACATCCTACCTGAGCTGCATCTTCTGCCCATACTTGCGGGTCCACATACTCACATACTCACATACCTCACTCCCCAGATGCTGGTGTAGCCGGGTAACAACTGTCCTTGGGGCCTGATAGAACTTAACAACATACTGGTTAGGCAAATTTTACTCTTCGTACTTATTCGGGCCTGCCATAGTAATTGCCCTTTTCACGATTGCTCCTACTTCTTTTGCACTTGCTGGATAGTTTACTTTTCTGGTAATATGTGGAGCAACCTTTGCAGTTTGTTTCCATAAATTCACAGGTACCTCGGCATATTCTGCAGTGCCTTCCTTTCCTTCAACTAGTGCCAAAATTCTTATTTTCCAGTCCTTTCATTCATATGGTCTAAAGAAGGCTTCTAGCTCTTAATTCTTACCACTCCTGTAAGCCAGTGTAATATGTAGTGGAGGCTCTTCATCCAAATCTAAAGACCACCATTGGGGGGTCACTGTTGAATAACATCGCCTTTCGGGAGCCCAGGGGGTCACTACTATTTCACCATCGCCGCATTCAATCTTCAATTGAAATGCACAGAGCAAATCTCTAGCCATTAAATTGCAATCTAATCCAGTTGTTATCACTAATTTATGCTTTATTGCTTTACCTCTGTACACCACCTCAACTGGCTTAGAGATAGGATACTGGCAGACTTGTCCTTGAAAACCGGACAAGTTCTGAACATCTTGTGATTCGGGGAGATTGTAAATTGACTGGAGTGATGACATGGATGCCATGGTACATGTTTTCCCTTATACTTGTAATAACAGCACAGGTTCTTTATCAGATTTGCATCCAGTCACCACTAAATTTGCTAATCATAGACGTGAAAATGGGTTAGTTTGAGAGAAGGATATTTGCCTTCTCTGTCCCTGATTTTCCTGTCAGCTCCCACTTTACTCTCTCTGATCTCATTGATCTCTGAAATCTCTTAGATTCCTCTGATCTTGGAAATCTTTTCGGTGACCCCCTCTTTCATTCCTTCCTCTGGTTGGGCACTCCCTACTCCAGTGACCTGACCCTCACAAGTATAGCACTGATCTTGTCCCAGTATTCTATTATTTCCCCAAATTGGTCTCAGTGAAATCGGCTCTAAGGCAGACATATCATCATAAAAGTGATCTGGATAATCTGAGGCCCTAATTTCTCTCATTCCATACTTCACTAATGTTTTAGGACTCCACGGTCCTAAGTCAGATTTTGGCGACTTCCTTTGTAATTACATATTATGTTTTAGTTTTTACTGCAGGCTGACTTTCCTGCTTTTTGATATCCTTCCAGTGATACCTCACTGCCCAAACCATCTGACTGGAAGTGTTTTCCAACCAGTCCATATTATAGGTTTTAATTGTTTCGGCCACATTCGTTGGAAGGCAGTTCAATAAAATTGCGCAGTACTGAGGAGAATTTGCTACATTCCTAAAATTCAGATCTCCTGACTGATCCATTTATAACTCCGAGAATCTTAGTAAAATCTCATCTGCTCCCTCTCCTTTCTTTGGTCTCACATCCAGAATCCTAGCAATATCTATCGGCTTCTGAAGAGTATTCGCAAGGGCGGTTAAAACTGTATCTTCTCTTGCACTATTATCAGCGATCACATTCATGAGTTGGGCGTCCTAAAGGGGCTGTCCCACTGTACGAGCTTATTCAAGAGTTCTCCCGAGTTTAAAAAAAATCAAACTCGTGGTAAGCACGTAGAATGTACGTTGCTGGCATGTCGGAGCTCAGGACGTCTCCTAGCGGCTCGTAACGCTAACGGCAGGTATTCTGGAAACGCGGTAAGCTCGGGAAGACGCGTGAAGATTTTTTAGCATGTTGAAAAATGTCCACGAGAGCCCCGAGTAACAACGAGCAGCTATTACTGTAATTCTCCGAGTTCGAATCAGGGGAAACTCGGGAGAACTCTTGAATTAGCTCGTACAGTGAGATAGCCCCATTAGGTTTCTAAGAATCTGGTATGCTCTGCTGGATCACAACCCATAAATCTCGGGAGTCTGCGTGATACACGTGCATTATGGTTCTAAGGTAATCCACAAAGGATGCAGGTGATTTCTTTCTGTCAGGTATCTTACTCAGTACTGCCATTTTGGGTTTCCATGGGGTATATACATCAATAGTTCGGGAATTGTTTGCACCTACTGCACTAGCCGGATCAAAGGCTGATTAGGCATTTCCCAGACTGGGAACTGCCTACGAGATACTTGCTCTGCTCTCATGATATTGGCCATATCGGGATATCCCTCAGTGTCTCCTGTTACTGTCTCACCCTCCGATATGTCTTCCTCTTCACTAGGGGGATTACGGTACTTCTTAAAGGAACCTCTTTGATCTCTCGCTACTCATCTAATTCGTCCACGCTTATGCACACAAAAGTATTCTGGGGGTTGTACTATGTCTCTAATAACCTCTTTCTCCTTAAATACGGGAGCTATCTTCTTTGTTTTACTCCTGGTACTGTGTGCTACTGGACTACCTACCAATAGTGGAGCGGTTGGAGTCAAAGAATCCTGTACTGGTGTTGCTGCTGTTTGTAAAGCAGGCTTTACTGTAGAATCAACAGGTGGCGTTAAAGGTGCTGCAGGCTCTAAGTGTCTGTTGTGTGCGCAAGCTATACAATGTGTGGATGGAGTACGGGGAACGCAAGAGGAATAAGGTGGAGGCTGCGAACATCTCCTAATCCTAACACTTTCCCAATCTTCCAAATAATTGTCTTCTCCTTCAAAGCCAATGCCAATCCTTAAATTCTAGATCTACTGGTGCCGGTTTCCCTTCAGGAGATTTCTTTCTGTCCCGTTCCTTATGCTCTCTAATACATCCACACCCCTTTCTCGTGGTATCTGGAGGTCGGTTTACTTTATCATCTCTTAGTTCTATTCCAAGCTTTGAAGCTGCTTCCTGCCAATTCACCATTCTCACAGCCTCTCTACTCAATTTCTGCTCTTCATAGTACTTTCTCCATAAAGCAATCAACTCCTTTGTTGCATCACTATTACTACAATGCCAAATAATCTGTTTGATATACAGTGGCTTGCAAAAGTATTCATACCCCTTGAACTTTTCCACATTTTGTCACATTACAACCACAAACGTAAATTAATTTTATTGGGATTTTATGTGATAGACCAACACAAAGTGGTGCATAATTGTGAAGTGGAAGGAAAATGATACATGGTTTTCAAATTTTGTTACAAATAAAAAACTGAAAAGTGTGGCGTGCAAAAGTATTCAGCCCCCCTGAGTCAATGCTTTGTAGAACCACCTTTCGCTGCAATTACAGCTGCAAGTCTTTTGGGGTATGTCTCTACCAGCTTTGCACATCTAGAGACTGAAATTTTTGCCCATTCTTCTTTGCAAAATAGCTCAAGCTCAGTCAGATTGGATGGAGAGTGTCTGTGAACATCAATTTTCAAGTCATGCCAGAGATTCTCAATTGGATTTAGGTCTGGACTTTGACTGGGCCATTCTAACACATGAATATGCTTTGATCTAAACCATTCCATTGTAGCTCTGGCTGTATGTTTAGGGTCGTTGTCCTGCTGGAAGGTGAACCTCCGCCCCAGTCTCAAGTCTTTTGCAGACTCTAACAGGTTTTCTTCCAAGATTGCCCTGTATTTGGCTCCATCCATCTTCCCATCAACTCTGACCAGCTTCCCTGTCCCTGCTGAAGAAAAGCATCCCCACAGCATGGTGCTGAAGAAAAGCATCCCCTCAGCATGGTGCAGTGTTAGTTTTCCGCCACACATAGCTTTTTGCATTTAGGCCAAATTTTGGTCTCATCTGACCAGAGCACCTTCCTCCACATGTTTGCTGTGTCCCCCACATGGCTTGTGGCAAACTGCAAACGGGACTTCTTATGGCTTTTTTTCAACAATGGCTTTCTTCTTGCCACTCTTCCATAAAGGCCCGATTTGTGGAGTGCACGACTAATAGTTGTCCTGTGGACAGATTCTCCCACCTGAGCTGTGGATCTCTGCAGCTCCTCCAGAGTTACTTGGCTGCTTCTTTGATCAATGCTCTCCTTGCCCGGCCTCTCAGTTTAGGTGGACGGCCATGTCTTGGTAGGTTTGCAGTTGTGCCATACTCTTTCCATTTTCGGATGATGGATTGAACAGTGCTCGGTGAGATGTTCAAAGCTTGGGATATTTTTTTATAACCTAACCCTGCTTTAAACTTCTCCACAACTTTATCCCTGACCTGTCTGGTGTGTTCCTCGGGCTTCATGATGCTGTTTGTTCACTAATTTCTCTAACAAACATCTGAGGCCTTCACAGAACAGCTGTATTTATACTGAGATTAGATTACACACAAGTGTACTTACTACAAGTGTACAATTTACTAATTAGGTGACTTCTGAAGGCAATTGGTTGCACTGGAGTTTATTTAGGGGTACCAGAGTAAAGGGGGCTGAATACTTTTGCACACCACACTTTTCAGTTTTTTATTTGTAAAAAAATTTGAAAACCATGTATAATTTTCCTTCCACTTCACAATTATGCGCCACTTTGTGTTGGTCTATCACATAAAATCCCAATAAAATACATTTACGTTTGCGGTTGTAACGTGACAAAATGAGGAAAAGTTTAAGGGGTATGAATACTTTTGCAAGCCACTGTACTTCCTTCAATGTTCCAACCCTTCCTTCGGGTCACAACTCGCCTCCTGGTTTCTTATTCAGCGCTCCTGAAAAGTTCCTTAATCTCTCAGCCTTTTGTGGAAACTTGCTACACACTAGCTGTAACGGGCTCTCGGGATCCTCAATTGTATCTCGCTCGATCTGATTTACCATTGTTGCCAACAATGGACACAAACTCTCAACGATTCACATAATATTCCAATAATTCACACTATACCCGTGACTTCCACAAACTTAACAAGCTCGTTCCCAAACAACGGCAAAAAGTTCCGTAGCGCGTCGGCAAGTCTCGCACTTCTCAAAACACAATCACACAATCAAATCTCCTTTCAAACCTGGGTACCCAAAAAACCTTCACAGTCTCACATATATTCACACAAGCTTTCACAATTTCAAGTAACAATCCTTGGCTGACAAACAAGACAATCAAACACACTTCAGCAGCCAATCTCCTACAATCAAAACACCTTATTTTATACACAGACAAATGATCTCGTAACACGCAAGCAAAATCTTACTTAGACAAGAAATTATTGCACGTATTACTATCATACAAAGACACACTCTAATATAGAACACAAGCATTCGTCTAATATCTCATTCGTTAATATCGCACGCTATATTTAAGAGGGAGTTAGATGTGGCCCTTGTGGCTAAAGGGATCAGGGGGTATGGAAAGAAGGCAGGTATAGGATACTGAGTTGGATGAACAGCCATGATCATATTGAATGGCGGTGCAGGCTCGAAAGGCCGAATGGCCTACTCCTGTACCTATTTTCTATGTTTCTATGTTTCTATGTATAGTCCAAAAACAAATCACAGTATATTTTTAACCCCAAATCGTGCTGTTTTCGACCAACGGAACCCCTCCCTTGGATACAGTAGGCTTTCCCCTCAAAGTACTTGTTCACTGAGTGGTACGTTCCCTTCAAGATACTCTTTTCTAACAGGTACTCATTCCTCTTCTAAGTTTATATACTTAGTGGTACACAGGCCTGGCAGAGCATCACCAGAGAAGACACCAACATTATGGTGCCCTGAAATGGGGGGACTATGTATAAACACTGCTGTCATTTCTACATGGTAAAACCAAAATGTATAAAAATGGCCTTTATTAAAATCTGACAATGTGCCCTTTAACCATGTGATTTTTTTTCTATTACTATTCTCAAATTGTGGAATTAGAGGCAAATAAATAAATGATGGGTCTTTGTCCCAAACATTATGGAGGTCACGGTAGCTGGCACAGGATGGAGTTCCCACATTTCTGACTGTTATCTCCATAGAAGTTACAACTCTACACTCCAAATCAGTCATGAGTGTATTGGCCAACCACTTTCAAATTAATTATTTCATCTTTTAGACTACATACCAACTTGACTAAATGCGTGAACCAGAAACTCCCTAAACCTACGATAATTTAATCCATCTTGAGTCGAATAATATAAGCATTCAGTATCTCCCAGCATGTGCTCCACACAATCTCAAAAAGGATGAAGTATTTTTCCAATTTCTGAAATGTCACTGCAAAGATATCTGTAAGTTTCTGCAGGACTAAATGAACATCAAATAGTACAGCACAGAAACTGTACCTTCAGCCTGCCATGACAATTCCAACCAAGATGCTGGTCTAAATTAATCCCATCCAACTGAAGATGGTCTGTATAAATGCTATTTAAACAATCCTAGTGCATGTGCTTTTACCATCCTCCCCTCCCCTCCCCCTGCCGCCCCTCCCCTCTGGCAGAGCGACACAAGTAACAAACTTGCCATGTACATCTTTGAATTTCCCCCCACTCTCTGCCATCTAGTATATGATGTTTCCACTCTGGGTAAAAGATTCTGACTATCAACCCGAGCTACACCTCTTTTAATTGTATTTACTTTAATCAGGTAGCCCCTCAGCTTCCTGTGTTGTAGAGAAAACAATCCAAATTTGTCCTATCTTCACAGCTAATATATTTCAACACAGGCAGCATCCTATTTGACCCTCTTCAAACTCTCTTCAAATTCTCCACATCATTCCTCTATTGCGGTGATCAGAACTCTACACAATAATCTCAATATGGATTAATCAAAGTTTTATACAACTAGAGCATATTTTCCCAACTTTTATGCTCAGTACCATGATTTTCAAAATGAAATGCACCTTCTTTGCCACCCAATCCATTTGTTTTGCTACTTTCAAGGAGTTATGAACTGCACACCAAGATCTCTCTTTACATCAATTCTCCTGATATGTGTAGGAAAGAACTGCAGATGCTGGTTTAAATCAAAGGTAGACATAAAATGCTGGAGTAACTTAGCGGGACAGGCATCATCTCTGGAGAGAAGGAATGGGCGACGTTTCGGGTCGAGACCCCTCTTCAGATCTCCTGAGTATACTATTGTAAAATTTTCCCTTGCAGTTGATCACCCAAAATGCATCACCGCACAGTATTTAACTATCGCATTGAAGCCAATTTCTATAGGTAAAATTGCTTTTGTTCATTCCTTTGCTTCAACATTCAGTGCTTGCATATTTTTAACTCTTGTCTCGAGAAATTGTTGAAAAATATCTCTGTCCTCTCCACATAGTATTGTGAAAGATTCACATCTCTTGCAATCAAGTTCAAGTGAGTTCAATTGAGTTTATTGTCGTGTGTCCCTGTATAGGACAATGAAATTCTTGCTTTGCTTAAGCACACAGAAAATAGTAGGCATTTACTACAAAACAGATACATGTGTCCACATACCATGATATAAATATATACACACATGAATAAATAAACTGATAAAGTGCAAATAGCAGAAAGTGGTTATTAATAATCAGAGTTTTGTCCGAGCCAGGTTTAATAGCCTGATGGCTGTGGGGAAGTAGCTATTCCTGAACCTGGTTGTTGCAGTCTTCAGGCTCCTGTACCTTCTACCTGAAGGTAGCAGGGAGATGAGTGTGTGGCCCGGATGGTGTGGGTCTTTGATGATACTGCCAGCCTTTTTGAGGCAGCGACTGCGATAAATCCCCTCGATGGAAGGAAGGTCAGAGCCGATGATGGACTGGGCAGTGTTTACTACTTTTTGCAGTCTTTTCCTCTCCAGGGCACTCAAATTGCCGAACCAAGCCACGATGCAACTGGTCAGCATGCTCTACTGTGCACCTGTAGACGTTAGAGAGAGTCTTCCTTGACAAACCGACTCTCCGTAATCTTCTCAGGAAGTAGAGGCGCTGGTGAGCTTTTTTGATAATTGCGTTAGTGTTCTCGGACCAGAAAAGATCTTCAGAGATGTGCACGCCCAGGAATTTGAAGTTCTTGACCCTTTCAACAATCGACCTGTTGATATAAATGGGGCTGTGGGTCCCCCTCCTACTTCCAAAGTCCACAATCAGTTCCTTGGTTTTGCTGGTGTTGAGGGCCAGGTTATTGCGCTGGCACCATATGGACAGTTGTTCGATCTCCCTTCTATACTCTGACTCATCCCCATCAGTGATACGTCCCACAACAGTGGTGTCGTCAGCGAACTTGATGATGGAGTTCGCACTGTGGTTGGCTACGCAGTCATGGGTATAGAGTGAGTACAGCAGGGGGCTGAGCACGCAGCCTTGAGGTGTCCCGTGCTGATTGTTATCGAGGCTGACACATTTCCACCAATACGAACAGACTGTGGTCTGTGGATGAGGAAGTCGAGGATCCAGTTGCAGAGGGATGCGCAGAGACCCAGTTCTGCAAGTTTGGTAACCAGTTTGGAGGGGATGATTGTGTTGAATGCCGAGCTGTAATCGATGAATAACAGCCTGACATATCAGTTTTTGTTGTCCAAGTGATCCAGTGCGGAGTGGAGGGCCAGCGAGATCGCATCCACCGTTGATCTGTTGTGGCGGTAAGCAAACTGCAGTGGGGTCAGGAGCAATCAGGAGTCTCTATCAACACTGACAGGAGACTCAGGACTTGTATTTTGTTTTATTTAAGCTGTTTTTTAGATGTTTCAGATTTTTCAGAGCCAGATAAAAATTGAAACAAAACTGCAGATCCTGGATATATAGGTCAGTCAGTATCCATCAAATTAGGTGTTCAAGAAGGAACTGCAGATGCTAGAAGATCGAAGGTACACAAAATGCTGGAGAAACTCAGCGGGTGCAGCAGCATCTATGGAGCGAAGGAAATAGGCGACGTTTCGGGCCGAAACCCTTCTTCAGACTGATAGGGGGTGGGGGGGGGGGGGGGGGGGGGGGAGAAGGAAGGAAAAAGGGAGCAACTCAAGGCTGCGTGCTCAGCCCCCTGCTGTACTCACTCTATACCCATGACTGCGTAGCCAACCACAGTGCGAACTCCATCATCAAGTTCGCTGACGACACCACTGTTGTGGGACGTATCACTGATGGGGATGAGTCAGAATATAGAAGGGAGATCGAGCAACTGTCCATATGGTGCCAGCGCAATAACCATCAAATTAGGTAATGTTTTAGGTTAAGTAATTTTTGTCACATGTTGCAGTGTCAACACATTGGAAAAAACCTCTCTTAAAAGGTGTGATGCTCTCTTTCTGATGTATGTAAACTACTTTGACCCCCATTGCCGATTCAAATACATCCTAAAGTCAGCCTTGGATATTATTGGAGTTCTGGTAAATTCTAATCACAATAACTAGCTCAATACACAATGGCTTCAGACAAAGGTGTTTATTCAGTCTTCAGGAGCCTGAAGACTGCAATGACCAGGTTCAGGAATAGCTACTTCCCCACAGCTATCAGGCTATTAAAATTGGCTCAGACAAAACTCTGAACATTAATAGCCCATTATCTGTTATTTGCACTTTATCAGTTTATTTATTCATGTGTGTATGTATTTATATAATGGTATATGGACACACTGATCTGTTTTGTAGTAAATGCCTACTATGTTCTGTTGTGCTGAAGCAAAGCAAGAATTTCATTGTCCTATCAGGGACACATGACAATAAACTCTATTGAATCTTGAATCAATCCCGAATAGCTACAAATTCTCTAAAACTTTACAATATATGTTGTTGCTATTCCTTCTGATCAGATGATTAATCTAAATTACTATACACAAATATATCGCTAACATGAAGTAACGAAGGTGGATCTACCATCCCTTCAGGGATATTTACAAATGGGCAATTAATTGTCCCTTTGCAAGTGGTGTTCATATGTCATGAATGACTTAACAAACAAATCATGGCTATATTCAAAGAGCTTCACAAAATTGTGTATTGTGTAATAATTTTTTTTTTTAATCATTAAATTGTTCTTCTGAATGCCTGAAGAAAGGTTAGTATTTATAGGTGCACATTCTCATGTGGAAGAATTTTTTATTCCAAAACGATTTTTCCAAAAAAAATAAACGGTGTCTTTACAGATGATAAAAAGTTTTCCCATGCTACAATGTGCTTTTCTTTGAAAAACACATTTAACTAGTAGCTCACAAAAAAACACCAAATCAATTCCACCAGATATATTTTGAAGCCTTGTTTTTATGAAAATATCTGCTTGTGCTATCTTATTGATTCAAGAGATAAGATTAGATAGGACTGTTTGTATTATTAGCAGACAGGCTGTTCACCTAGTCATGTGATAGTTCGTTGCTCAGTCATGTATTTTCCTTACTACAAAGTCGAGCATTGTGCAACAAATTAACAGAAAAGTTAGGAAAATCAACAGGAGACCTTCATCACCAATTCTTTGCTGCTGTAGATTTTTCTCACCATCCCCTGATATTGGCTACACTTCTGTGCCCAAGAACACAGAAATAATAAAAGACCCTGTGAAACATCCACCTTCTCTATTAATTTCCAAGTCTCTTCCAGCTTCAGGCCAGGAGGGAAACTATTAGTTTTTCTATTTAAGGATTCTCAGAAGCCTTTGGGCTTCACTCATTTCCTTGAAAGAGTTTCATGACCCACTCTTGCATTTTGTTTAAGCTACCATGGAAGTAAGGTTGCAGATAAGGTGGTTTTATCTTCATCCGGTCAGGAGCATGGTTCACAAGTAAAAGCAATTCTCCTAGGATGCAGAGGCATTCAGAAACATTCCATGTTTGGCATTTTTGACTATCATCTTTGATTTTGCCAATGTTTGGCATCCTTTAATAGTTTTGTGTGAAAGAGGTATTGCCTATCGCTGGCACTTGATATAATTTATGTCTGGAAGATCCTGCCCTTTGCATGGCTTAACCGAGAAAAACTAGGGCAATTTGGTATGGAGGCTTTATGACTGGACCTGCACAGTGTAAATGCAGATGTCAGGCAGGGAACAGTAGATATGGGCAGCACCCACTGCAATTAAATTCTGTACATTAAAACTTAGCTTGGAATACAGACTTGGAGACATGTTTTGAATATAATTTCAAATCAAGAAACCTGTGGTAATTCCCATTCAGCTTATTTTGTGTTAGGTGAGTTACTATTGCCATGGGATGTTTCAAATTTACGAATTCAGCTTCTGCTGAAGAGCAAAAACATAATTTATGATAAAATTCTGATAATAACCATATAATCACTGTGCAATTGTTTGTAAATCCCAATGGTTGGGTATCTGGCTCTCCGGATGTTGATTGCTGTATTCCTAACAAATCAGTTCACTGGAGTCTCTCCCTGACAAGGCATTTGCACATATCACGGCTCCTGTTTCTTCTTGACATTCTAGAGCAACAGTTCCCATGCTCCCTTTAAACTCGTGGGGCTTTGTGGGACCCTATTTCATACATTTCCTTTATATTAATTGGGGCCATACTATCTGCGCTCCTTTTAAACTTATCAGGGCCCTAGTTCCCACATTGCCTTTAAATTAACTGGGGCCTTTTTTCCCTCATGCTCTCTTGAAACTTACCAGGTTTATTGGAAAATGAATTTAAGTTTAGGTTCAGCTTTAGGCTTATTATTGTTAAGTGTATTGAGGTACAGTGAAAAGCTTTGATTTGCATACCATTTAATGAAATTAGAGGCAAGGCATTTGTATGGATGGAAGATTGGCTGACTGGCAGAAGGCAATGAGTGGGAATAAAGGAGGCCTTTTCTGGTTGGCAGCGGGTACTGTAACTAGTGATGTTCCGCAGGGTGTTGGGTCCGTTATTTTCACGTGATATGTTAATGATCTGGATGAGGGAATTGATGGCTGTGTGGCCAAGTTTGTGGATGATATGAATATAGGTGGAAGAGCACAGGATGTAGGGAGGCTGCAGGAGTACTTGGACAGGTTGAGAGAGTGGGCAAAGAAATGCCAAAACGAATATTGCATAACAAATTGTACGGTCATTCACATTAGTAGAATGGTTAAAGGCATTGACTACAATCTATATGGGAGAAGATTCAGAAATCAGAGGTGCAAGGGGCTTGGGAATGCTGGTGTAGGATTCCCAAAAGGTTAATTTGCTATTTTAATCAGTAGTAAGGAAGGCAAATGTAATGTTATCGTTCAATACTAGGGGACTAGAATATAAAAGCAAGGTTGTAATGGTGAGGCTGGTGTGACTAAATTTGGAATACTATGAGCGGTTTTGGGCAACATATCTGAGGATGGATTTGCTAGCTTAGGAGAGATTCTAGAAGAGGTTTATGAGAATGATCCTGGGGATGATTAGATGAACATTTGAGGAGTGTTTGAAGGCTCTGGGCTTGTACTCGCTGGAGTTTAGAAGGAAGAAGGGAGATCTCATTGAAACATGAAACGCCTAGATAGATTGGATGAGGAAAGGATGTTTCCAGTAATAGGAGAGTGTATGTAGGACCAGAAAGCACACCCTCAGAATAAAAACAGAGATGAGGAGAAATATATTTTGCCAGAAGCTGGTGAATCTTTGGAATTCACTGCCACAGATGCCATGGAGGCTAAGACATTTGGGTATTTTTAAGGCACAAATTGATATGTTCTTGATTAAAAAGGGCATCAAAGGTTACAGGGAGAAGGCAGGAAAATTAGGTTGAGAGGAAGAAATAGATCAGCCATGATTCAATAAAAGAGTAGACTTAATGAGCTGAATTGCCTAATTCTGCTCCTATGTCTTAAGGTCTTTTTCTTTGCTTTCTTATTGGAAGTTGCACATTTAGTACCTAAACAATATTTTTACCAAGTGTATTTGGAACAATTTATTTTTGGAAAGATAATACAAAATATGTGAGAGCTGGATGTAAAGAGCATTCAAGCTGCATAGCAACATTTTAAAGTTATCTTAACATGATTTAGTTTGGTTTAGTTGAGAGATACAGTGTAGAAATAAGCTCTTTGGCCCACTGAGTCTGTGCCAACCAGTGATCACCCCATACGCTAGCTCTCTTCTACACACTAGGGACAATTTTCAGAAGCTAATTAACCTACAAACCTTCACATCTTTGGAATATGGGCGTAAACTGGTCCACCTGGAGAAAACCCACGCGATCACAGGGAGAATGTACAAACTCCATGCGGCCAGCATCCATAGTCAGGATTGAACCCAGGTCTCTCACAGTTTAACCCAGGTTTGATCCTGACTTTAGATTGTCATTATTCTTCAACTTTGTAGTTGAAATACCAATTTTGAAGTAAGATTTGTTTCACTTTATATTCCACTATCACCTTGATAATATACATATTTTTGAATTCAGGTCCAGCAAATAGCTCTGTTTGGCTACAGTCACCATTTTTTTAATGAAACTTCACAATCACAACGTAAGTGACATAGAGAAATAAAAAAAATCAAATTTCAACAAACATGAAAACATCAAACAATTCAAGTGATTTTATTTTTTTGTTACAATGATCATTATTGCTCTCCAGGTGGTGATCAAATGGAAGAGGAAATACTTGGACCAGTAGATATTCAAGTCAGCAGTGCATTCTGTCTTAATCATTATACCTCTCTACAAATCCACAGTGTTTCTTCTCCATTCCATTTAGATTTGTTCAAGGCACATATTAATTATGAACAATTCATGATATTGCTTTACGTTTCTGGGTTATAAATAACAGGTCCTTTCTGCCATCGGAGTGTTGGTGTGTTATAGGCTATGTTATATTGCCCAGTAAAATAAAAGAGGCAACTGATATTCTGAGAGTTGTAGTCACTAAATTCAGGAAATTGAACTAAGACATAAACTCATACCAAATAGGTTTATGTCCCACCATGGAGAAGATACAATTTATGAGTATAGATTTTGGCACCGTCATTCCTAGTTGAAGGGTTGTCAGTTTCCTCAGCTTATCATGACCTCCTAACAATTTATGCCTTTCCAATGCTAGATTGAACTTCACTTAAAGGCTCTCCTGAGAGTAAGACTATAGACACCAAGGTGATTTGAAACTGATGAGTAAATCAACTGGCGGGGCAGAATTTTGATTTTTTTTAGAGGTCATGTTATGGTCATCATTTATATCTCCAGTTATTTATATCATTTGTGCAATGACCTTACTCTGAAAAATGTTCAGTACTTTGACTGTCATTTTGGCCATCCAATTTGATGGTTAGAAATTGAAAACACTAAACTGACCTAAAATGATTTCAGAACTGTGCATCTAAAAATAGCTTGTAAATGAATATAGATTGCATTCTGATTTTTTTTTTTTTAATACCTTATGAAATGGATCTGGATATATCAAAACTGAAACCTTGTCACAATTTTTACTTATGATTTCATACAATGGTTTGATGATGGGTTTCAATGAAACTTTATCACCAAGGGGACTGCAATAATTGATTTCACCTTATGGATATTCTCACTGGTGATATTTCAGTGATTATTTTTCTGAGCACACACCTTTTCAGAATGGGGTGCAAATAATTATTTTACAAAGACCACTATAGCAGTAAATGGCTTTCGTGAAGTTGGCGTAAATCATTAGATGCCTACGATCTTTCCAAGATCGTAGGCATCTTGGAAAGGCATATTTAAATATCACGTGTGAGCTATTTGCAGCATATACGTATAAACCAAATGGAGGGCTCTGTTTCTGTATAAATTAAATCCTTGTTGAAGTTTTGGAAGGACTGATATTGTGAGCATAAGGCATTTGACAAAATACCTCAAATAAACCATTCGGCAAAAGTAGTCCCTTGGATTAAAAGTACAATAATAGTGCAAATACAAAATTGGTTAATGGCAGGAAGCAGCAAAAGCAATTAACATTTTATTTTCAATTTGGATGAAAATCCACAGCGTATCCATAGCCGTGATCGAATGGTGGAGCAGACTTACTGGGTCGACTGGCCTAATTCTGCTCCTATGTCTTATGATCTTATCATTCTAGGAGTTGGCATTAGGTCCATCATGATCTACAATCATATTCTGCATCCAATTATAAAGTCAGAATTTAAAACTATGCAGACAGTAGAAAATTATGAAATAAATAATGAGAAGGATAATATCAAATGGTAGGAAGTGTCAGAAATGGTCAAAAACATGGTCGGTGAAATTTGACATGGAAATGGAGGAGATCCCGTGTTGGCGGAAAGAATGACTAAATGGTATGCAGGAAACGAGAGACCTTGAAATATATGAGCACACACCTTTGAAGATGAAAGAACAAACTATTGAGAAAGCATAATGGATCGACTGTATTAACTGTGGAACAGGATACAAAGATAAGGAAGGTACTTAAATCGAAGATAGACACAAAATGCTGGAGTAACTCAGCGGATGCAGAAGGGATTCTTCTCTCCAGAGATGCTGCCTGTCCCGCTATGTTACTCCAGTATTTTGTGTCTATCGAGGAAGGTACTTAACTTGTAATTAACAGCACCAAAGTTCTGCAATGGTTTTAATTGACCATTAATGCACAAATGCAACAGTTAATGATGCTCAAAGGATTATTAACAATAAAAAACATTTTCCAAATAGCTGCACACCATTCAACGAAATGGTGCTGTGCAACTCGTGGGGAATCTTCTCCTTGTCACATGTTGCTGGACGATTCACTCATGATTTAAGCACACTTAAACTTGACCATATGTAGCAGTAAATTCAAGTCTGATACAAATGAGATACGTGGAGCAAAGACTGCATGTATTTGTGTTCCTATGCTATTCAAAACTAATGGAAAACTAATCTCAATAATATGTTTCTACATTATTCAACCTTTCCTAGTACTTTTAAGCTGATTAGTTTGTCACGTGTACCAAGGTACAATGAAAAGCTTTTATTGTGTGCTAGCCAGTCAGAGGAAAGACAATGCACCATTACAACGAGCCGTCCACAGTGTACAGATATATGTTCACGCATGAAGTGAACTATTTTGTGTAGTCGGTGGTTATAGTGCAGTGTTATTTTTATGTCTATATCTTAAAAGTTTGTCTTTTTAACTTTCTTTCTGATTTGATTATCAACCCATGGATTTAATTTGTCTACATCAAACAATAATGAAGAATCATAGAGACAAAGATCCGCAAATGTTGGTTTACCAAAAAAGGTACAAAGTGCTGGAGTAACTCAGTGGGTCAGGCAGTATCCCTAGAGAACATGGTTAGGTGATGATTCAGGTCAGGACCCTTCGTCAGACTGATTGTAGGGAGTGTGTCAAAAGCCAGAAGAGAGGAGGAACAGGACAAAGTGTGGCAGGTAATAGGTGAACACATGTGAGGTAGGGGGGTGGTTGATAGGCAGATTCGTGGACATCGGCCAGAGATGACAACAAAGTTGTGAGACAAAAGGATTGAAGAGTTGCAGGTCTGGGTCAGAACATGGTCATAGAACAGGCGGGCAGCTGGAATAACAGAGAGGGAGCAGTAAAAGAAGGTCTCTCCTGTAGGGGAGAGGGTGAGAACTTATTCAAAGCAAGCATACCTTGATGAGATCTCACAGTGGGGCAGTCAAAATGTAGCAACAAGGAACTGTAGATGCTGCTTTACATAAAAACCCACAAAATGCTGGAGTAACAGCGGGTCGGGCAGCATCTCTAGAAAACAGGGATATGCGACAATTCAGGTTGGAACTCTTCTTCAGGTATTGTAGGGAGGGGGAGGAGAGAAAGCTAGAAGATTTTGAAACTCAAGCTTTAACTGGATATCAGGATATCTACATACTCTATTTCAACTTGATTCCATCTACATTTCTTCTGTGGTACGAATTGTCTGCATGAAAAAACAGTTGAACAAACAGAATTTGATGTTTTGATGTGCATTTTATAGACCAAAATGTAGTGTGCTCTAATCCAGGGTTGTATGGATTGGGTGATATCAGGTCTAAAGATAGATTTGACAAACCTTGATTATTTTCTCCGGAGCATTGGGAAGACAATCATAACCTTTTCCCCAGGAAGAAAATGTCAAATACTAGGCGGCCTAGCTATAAGTTCTTAGGGAGAAAGTTTAAAGGAGGTGTACAAGACAATTAGTCTTTTTATATATGGTAGGTGCCTGGGATGTGCAGCCACGAATGGTGGTGGAAGCAGACACGATAGTGGCATTTAAGAGGTTTTTGTTTGGACATAATATTTGCATTTACGATGTTTTTATTTAGACACATGTAGGCACGGAAGTATATGGATATGCAGGTAGAAAGGATTTGTTTATGCAGGAATGCCCAGGAACGAAGTTTTCAAAAGTGGTGAACACTGCTCAGGGCACTGCTCTTCCCACCATTAAAGGGATCTTTCGGAGTCGCAGCATCAAAAAAACAACCAGCATCATCAAAGACACGTCACCCTGGCCACACTCTCATTTCATTCCTGCTACCGGGAAGAAGGTTAAGGAACCTGAAAACTTTAATGTGCATGTTCAAGAGCACTTATTGCCAACAACTATCAGGCTATTAAATACTACAACCTCCAAATAAGCTCGGAACTATATATACTAGGGGGCATTATTTTTGACTTTGCACTATCATTGTTTGTTTTACTTATATACTGAACTTCCTTTTTGATGTTTATTATGGTATTTACAGAGTATTATATTCACATATCGGTTGTGCTGCTGCAAATAAGAATTTCATTGTTCCATTTTGGGACACATGATAGTAAAGCACTCTTATCTCTTGACACTCATCTTTGGCACAGACATCATGGACTGAATAGCCTGTGCTGAACTGTTCTATGTTCTAGTTTCATAGGGACATTAACATTAATAAAATGACTGAATGATATAAAGAGATATAATGGACAATGACTAAAGTTTATGAAAACAGAACATTTTAAGAATCTTCCACAAGGAGGAAAATTGATGGCAAGGCATAGAGATGTTGGTAGCGAGTTCCACAGCTCAGTGTCAGGAGATTGAAGACAATATTGCCAAATGTGGAATGACGGAATATCGGGATTCTTGGGATGTCAGAAACAGAAGAACACGGATATCTCAGGGAATTGTGGGGGGTTATGTACTTCGAGAGACAGGGAGGATTGAGTCCATGCCCTGATTTGAAAACAAAAATGTGATTTTTAAAATCAATGTCTCCTGACAAGACGCCAGCAAGCACAATGAAAAGGTTGGGTGGAGCTTGCTGAGAGTTTAGAGGCAGGCAGCAGGTTTTGGATGAGTTCAACATGATGCAGGGTGAGGAATGAAAGGATGACCAGGAGATCCCTGGGTAGTCAACAAGCAGTAATAATATGCTGTAATGAAAGCAAACGCAAAAGGTGATAACAAACTAAAAACAAAATTCCAAAAAAAGGTTGTTCTTTGCAAGCTCACTTCTGTTAGAAACTATCGAATATCCATGTGAAAATCGAATAGGAGCACTGACTTCTCTGAACAGGTAATAATGAGTCTACTTAGCTGAAGCACTTGTAGAACAGCTGATCCTTTGATGATCCTAACCAAGATAAAAAAAAGTTATGCTGGAACATCAGATAATGGATTTTACTCAGGCAGTTGAAAGGTTCAATAATGCGTAATTTGTTTTCCAATGTAACCTTGTCTCAAAATATGATGAGAAAATAAAGGTAGCAAAGTGTTTCCACGAAGAAGAAGAATATGATAGAATATTGAATTTCTTGCTGATGATGATGATATGCTGAAAATAATTAATAAAAGGTACACATGCTGGCATGATTTCTAAAAAAAGATTATTGAACCTGTCATTTTATAATGCCACATCAACTGTCCTGATCTTATCACAATTTTCTCACGAGTGAGACCTTTAAGCTTTACAATTTAAAATCATAAGTACTTGAAATTATGTTTTGCAGATAGCAGTACAAAATTGACATAGGTTTTCCAATGCAAGAGTTACAGACTGCATTACGGTCTATAATGGAAAGCTGACGAGTTTACTTTTGAATTTTGAATTCTCTGTGCTCTCTGATGGGTCAAGTGATTAGATTTGTGTCTCTGCAAAATTCCCATTTTTCAAACATATTTGGAAGTATATGATAGATATATTTTAATCAAATAAATATATGCGTCCCATAAAAGATTAAGAAATTATTAATTTGTTAATCTGTAGATGTACAAACTTTAAAAAAATGTAAAGAAATGTGCAGAAGGCTGGATGAAATATGAGCTATTAGCATCGTGAAACTGTTTTGAAAAACTATTTCCTCTTTTCAGCAGCTCATTAGAATCATTTGTCAGAAAGTCATACACTGACAATAATGTGGTCTGAAAATAATTAATAGCATCTTACTACTTGGTAATTGGGTAAAAAAAAAATCCATTATCCTTCTTGTGCTCAACTATTCGTGCATAAAACAATCCATTGCTGATGTGAAGACCAAAAATATTGGTGGAATTGAAAGGAACTTAATTAATACAACAGACAAGATTTGTTTTTTGATTTACATTACAGCCTCAATGGATTTACCTATTAATCAGTGTCAGTAGAAAACAAATTTGTTTGACTGTCCAAATTTAACAAAGACCTTAATTTTTGAATTTGAGGACTGAAATCATTTGCTTTCATATTATTATTACATTGACAAGTAAATTATCATTATGGATTGTAATACAATGTTTGAGACTTTATTCTTCTGCCAATGAACGATTGATATTATTAAATAAACGCAGACATGTTTCTGCACAGTCTGTGATCAAAGACTATTATAGTTTAACTGGAACATCATCCTATTTGCATGAATACAAGCTGTTGGACTAAAACAGCTTGCATATCACAACTCAAACGTTTTTTCTGCTCCATCAGACATATTCAGAGTTTTATTAAGTTTTAAAACCTCTGAAGTCATATTTTTATTGTTAATTTCAGAACTTGTTTCAATTACTTATCTCCTGCTTTCTCTCCTTAGCTTTTGGAAATAGCTAGCCAAAGTTTGGTTCTACAGTTTCAGGTAGTCTTTCAGCCTAAGTTTAGTTTTTACATTTAGCGTACTTAATTCAGCAAAATCACACAAAATACTTTGCAAAAGTATATAACATAGAAACATTTGGCATGATTTCTGTGCCGAATTCTATGCCACATTAAATTAATGCCTTCTGCCTGCATGTATCCATATCCCTCTATTCCCATAATATTCATGTTCATCTAAGAACCTCTTAAATGCCACTATTATATCTGTTTCTACCACCATCCACGGCTGCGTTGTAGGCTCCCTCACATTCTGCAGAAAAAAACATGCCCTGCACATCTCCTTTAAATGTTCTCCCTCTGAATTTAAAGATATAGCCTCCAGTATTTGATTTTTCCACTCTTGTGAAAAAGGTTTGGACCATCAGCTTATCTATGTCTCACAAAATATTATGAACTTCTAGTAGGTCTGCCTTCAGCTTGCAACAGTCCAGAAAAGATTAATCCAAGCTTGTCCAACTTCTCCTTATAGCTAATACCCTCCCATCCATGCAGCATTGGCAAACTTCCCGTGCACCCTCTGCAAAGCTTCCACGTCCATTCCTGTAATGAGGTGACCAGAACTGCACACAATACTCCAAATGTGGCCTCAGTGCCTTGACCGACACCAGCAATCATACTGTACAAACCTTTTTACCACTCTATCTACTTGAGTTGCTGCTTTTAAGGAGCTATGAACTTGGATCCCAAGATCAAGTGTAGACCCCTATGTGTACACGATTCTAAATGGGAAGCGGATTCAGAAATCAGAGGTGCAATGGGACTTGGGAGTGCTAGAGCAGGATTCCCAAAATATGAATTTGAAGGTTGAGTCGGCAGTAAGGAAGGCAAATGCAAGGTTAGCATTCATTTTGAGAGGATTAGAATATAAAAGCAAGGATGTAATACTGAAGCTTTATAAAGCACTGGTCGGACCACATTTGGAATATTTTGAGCAGTTGTGGGCCCCATATCAGAGGATGAATATGCTGGCATTGGAGAGGGTCTAGAGAATGTTTACGAAAATGATTGCGGGGATGAATGGCATAACATATGAGGAAAGTTTGATGGCTCTGGCCCTGTACTCGCTGGAGTTTAGAAAGATGTGGGGGGATCTCGTTAAAACCAATTGAAATAATGAAAGGCCTAGATGGAGAGGATGTTTCCAGTAGTGGGCGAGTTAGGACCAGAGGACACAAACTCAGAATTAAAGAGCGTACCTTTGGAAAGGAAATGAAAAGGAAATTCTTTAGCCTGAGGGTGGTGAACATGTGGAATTCATTGGCACAGATGGTTGTGGAGGCCAAGTCATTAGGTTGTTTTAAAGTGAAGATTTATAGGTTCTAGATTAATAAGTGTGTCAATTTTTGCGGGGAGAAGGCAGGAGAATGGGGTTGAGATGGAAAAATAATCAGCCACAATCAAATGGCGGAACAGACTCAATGGGCCAAATGGCCTAATTATGCTCTTATGTCTTCTGATCTTCTAATCCCTCTGCACATCAATACTGCTAAGGCTCCACCATTACCAAAAATAAAATGATTGATTTTGACCCGCAAAATAAGACGTTAGGGCAAATTACTAAATGTTTGAGAATAAGAGACGGGGGGTTTCTTAAATGTGCATATTTTAATGCTAGGAGCATTGTAAGAAAGGTGGATGAGCTTAGAGTCTGGATAGACACCTGGAAGTATGATGTTGTGGCAATCAGTGAAACATGGTTGCAGGAGGGCTGTGATTGGAAACTAAATATTCCAGGATTTTGTTGCTTCAGGTGTGATAGAATTGGAGGGGCAAGAGGTGGAGGTGTTGCATTGCTAGTCAGGGAAGATATTACAGCAGTGCTTTGGCAGGATAGATTGGAGGGCTCATCTAGGGAGGCTATTTGGGTGGAACTGAGAAGTGGGAAAGGTGTAGCAACACTTATAGGGATGTATTATAGACCGCCAAATGGGGAACGAGAATTGGAAGAGCAAATATGTAAGGAGATAGCAGATATTAGTAGTAAGCACAAGGTAGTGATTGTGGGAGATTTCAACTTTCCACACATAGACTGGGAAACACATTCTGTAAATGGGCTGGATGGTTTGGAGTTTGTAAAATGTGTGCAGGATAGTTTTTTGCAGCAATACATAGAGGTATCTACTAGAGGAGGGGCAGTGCTGGACCTCCTGTTAGGAAATGAGACGGGACAGGTGGCGGAGGTATGCGTTGGGGAGCACTTCAGGTCCAGTGATCACAATACCATTAGTTTCAATATAATTATGGAGAGGGTCAGAACTGGACCTAGGGTTGAGATTTTTGATTGGAGAAAGGCTAACTTTGATGAGATGCGAGATGATTTAAAAGGAGTGAACTGGGACATTTTGTTTTATGGGAAAGATGTAGAAGAGAAATGGAGGACATTTAAAGGGGAAATTTTAAGAGTACAGAATCTTTATGTTCCTGTTCGGTTGAAAGGAAACAGTCAAAATTGGAAAGAGCCCTGGTTTTCAAGGGAAATTGGACATCTTGTTCGGAAAAAGAGGGAGATCTACAATAATTATAGGCAGCATGAAGTAAATGAGGTGCTTAATATGAGGAGTATAAGGAATGTAAAAAGAATCTTAAGAAATAAATTAGTAAAGCTAAAAGAAGATATGAGGTTGCTTTGGCAAGTAAGGTGAAAGTAAATCCAAAGGGTTTCTACAGCTATATTAATAGCAAAAGGATAACGAGGGATAAAATTGGTCCATTGGAGAAACAGAGTGGACAGCTATCTGCAGAGCCAAAAGAGATGGGGGAGATATTGAACAATTTATTTTCTTTGGTATTCACCAAGGAGAAGGATATTGAATTATGTGAGGTAAGGGAAACTAGTAGAGTAGCTATGGATACTATGAGGTTCAAAGTAAAAGAAGTACTGACACTTTTGAAAAATATAAAAGTGGATAAGTCTCCAGGTCCTGACAGGATATTCCCTAGGACATTGAGGGAAGTTAGTGTAGAAATAGCCGGGGCTATGACAGAAATATTTCAAATGTCATTAGAAACGGGAATAGTCCCCGAGGATTGGCGTACTGCGCATGTTGTTCCATTGTTTAAAAAGGGTTCTAAGAGTAAACCTAGCAATTATAGACCTGTTAGTTTGACTTCAGTGGTGGGCAAATTAATGGAAAAGATACTTAGAGATAATATATATAAGCATCTGGATAAACAGGGTCTGATTAGGAACAGTCAACATGGATTTGTGCCTGGAAGGTCATGTTTGACTAATCTTCTTGAATTTTTTGAAGAGGTTATTAGGGAAATTGACGAGGGTAAAGCAGTGGATGTTGTCTATATGGACTTTAGTAAGGCCTTTGACAAGGTTCCTCATGGAAGGTTGGTTAAGAAGGTTCAACTGTTGGGTATAAATGCAGGAATAGCAAGATGGATTCAACAGTGGCTGAATGGGAGAAGCCAGAGGGTAATGGTGGATGGCTGTTTGTCGGGTTGGAGGCAGGTGACTAGTGGGGTGCCTCAGGGATCTGTGTTGGATCCTTTGTTGTTTGTCATGTACATCAATGATCTGGATGAAGGTGTGGTAAATTGGATTAGTAAGTATGCAGATGATACCAAGACAGGGGGTGTTGTGGATAATGAAGAGGATTTCCAAAGTCTACAGAGTGATTTAGGCCATTTGGAAGAATGGGCTGAAAGATGGCAGATGGAGTTTAATGCTGATAAATGTGAGGTGCTACACCTTGGCAGGACAAATCCAAATAGGACGTACATGGTAAATGGTAGGGAATTGATGAATACAGTTGAACAGAGGGATCTTGGAATAACCGTGCACAGTTCCTTGAAGGTGGAATCTCATATAGATAGGGTGGTAAAGAAAGCTTTTGGTATGCTAGCCTTTATAAATCAGAGCATTGAGTATTGAGCAGAGCAGAGCTGGGATGTAATGTTAAAATTGTACAAGGCATTGGTGAGACCAAATCTGGAGTATGGTGTACAATTTTGGTCGCCCAATTATAGGAAGGATGTCAACAAAATAGAGAGAGTACAGAGGAGATTTACTAGAATGTTGCCTGGGTTTCAACAACTAAGTTACAGAGATAGGTTGAATAAGTTAGGTCTTTATTCTCTGGAGTGCAGAAGGTTAAGGGGGGACTTGATAGACGTCTTTAAAATGATGAGAGGGATAGACAGAGTTGATGGGGACAAGCTTTTTCCTTTGAGAATAGGGAAGATTCAAACAAGAGGACATGACTTCAGAATTAAGGGACAGGAGTTTAGGGGTAACATGAGGGGGAACCTCTTTACTCAGAGAGTGGTAGCGGTGTGGAATGAGCTTCCAGTGGAAGTGGTGGAGGCAGGTTCGTTGGTATCATTTAAAAATAAATTGGATAGGCATATGGATGAGAAGGGAATGGAGGGTTATGGTATGAGTGCAGGCAGGTGGGACTAAGGGAAAAAAAGTTGTTCGGCACGGACTTGTAGGGCCGAGATGGCCTGTTTCCGTGCTGTAATTGTTATATGGTTATATGGTTATATGGTTTGCTAATAGGGTTTAAGACTAATTTTCAAGTGAATAGCAGAGAGGCCAAAATATTTGAAGGAATTTCAGAATTCATGACCTTGGCTACTGAAGCTGCAGCCACACACTATGCAGTAATAAATTCAGGATTGTTTGTGAGATCAGAATTAGAGAAGAACGGATATCATGGAGGGTTATAGAGATGGAAGAGATAGCATAGAGCAGACATGGTCAAGGGACATTTAAAAAATAGGGGTCAGAATTTTGAAATCAAGGAATCACATGTTTGGTGGGTCAGCAAGGACAGGGTGCTGGATGAATGGGACAATGTAGCTTAGGACATTTATAGCAGTTTCAAAAAACCTAAATTTAATGGGAAGTGGAGCAGGGGCTGGGCAATGTTGCAAAAGGCTAATCTGGAGGCAACAAAAGCAATGAAGGATTTAAAATGCAGATCATAGAAACATAGAAACATAGAAAATAGGTGCAGGAGTAGGCCATTCGAGCCTGCACCGCCATTCGATATGATCATGGCTGATCATCCAACTCAGTTTCCCATCCCTGCCTTCTATCCATACCCCCTGATCCCTTTAGCCACAAGGGCCACATCTAACTCCCTCTTAAATATAGCCAATGAACTGGCCTTAACTACCTTCTGTGGCGGAGAATTCCACAGATTCACCACTCTCTGTGTAAAAAGTGATTTTCTCATCTCGGTCCTAAAAGACTTCCCTCTTATCCTTAAACTGTGACCCCTAGTTCTGGACTTCCCCAACATTGGGAATAATCTTCCTGCATCTAGCCTGTCCAACCCCTTAAGAACTTTGTAAGTTTCTATAAGATCCCCTCTCAATCTTCTAAATTCTAGCGTGTACAAGCCAAGTCTATCTAGTCTTTCTTCATATTAAAGTCCTGCCATCCCAGAAATCCCTGGTGAACCTTCTTTGCACTCCCTCTATGGCAAGAATGTCTTTCCTCAGATTAGGAGATCAAAACTGTATGCAATACTCCAGGTGTCGTCTCACCAAGACCCTGTACAACTGCAGTAGAACCTCCCTGCTCTGATACTCAAATCCTTTTGCTATGAATGCTAACATACCATTTGCTTTCTTCACTGCCTGCTGCACCTGCATTCCTACTTTTAATGACTGGTGTGCCATGACACCCAGGTCTCGTTGCATCTCCCCCTTTCCTAATCGGCCACCATTCAGATAATTGTCTACTTCTGAGATCAGCTGAGTTGGGGTGATGCAGTTATGATGGTGAATGATATGATGGTGAAAATCAACGTTTTTTGTTTTGTGAAGAAATATGATTTGAAGCTCATTCCATCACCAAATAAAACATAAATGTTGTGAAAGACAACATCAGCAATGAATTGACCACAGTAAACATCTGTCCCTTCTTTGACTACATTTCACATGTTCATGATATCCAGGATATTCAAGAACAGTTACTGAATGACAATGGAAAGTGCCATACCTCAGATGATGGCCTGGAGAGTCCTGTATATTGACCATCAATGAAAACTTACCATCTACCCACAAAGACCTGATACAAAATGGGAGAGCTGGGAAAACTAGTCTTCCAACCCCAAGAATCCACTCTGTGAGGGGAATGGCCCATCAGTAGCTTATGCAGTGAAAGGCTTTCGAAAAATATTTAAAGTGTGTATACTAGTTATGGATATTTAAAAGAGAGGTCTTGAATAACTTTAAAAATCTTCAAACTAAATACATTTAAATGAAATCCTAAGATACCAGAAATGAATCAAAGACAATAAAATAAAGTAAAATAAAGACCAAAAGAAAACAAACCATTTGCCAGCACTTTTGACTCAAGTTCAGCAATACCATTTAAATGAATGGGGTTGCACTACCTACACCAGCCTTGGCCCCTCTGACCTGTCAATGGACTGGGAGGGCAGATATTTAGTTTAGTTGTACAGCATGGAAACAGGGAGCCCAGGGAGACCACACTGACCATCGATCACTTGTTCACATTAGTTCTATGTTATCCCACTTTCTCATCCATCTCTACACACTAGGAGCAATTTACAGCAGCCAATTAACCCACATGTCTTTGGGATGTGAGAGGAAACCGAAGCACAAGAGAAAACAAAGCGTGCAACAAAGGTAAAACAGTTAAGTGAAGCGTGCAACAAAGGTAAAACAGACTTCAATCTACATATAGATTGGGTGAATCCAATTATCAGGGGTGCTGAGGAAGAGGATTTCTTGGAATGTATGTGGAATAGTTTTCTAAACCAACATGTAGGGGAACCAACGAGAGAGCAGGCTATTCTAGACTGGGTATTGAGTAATGAGGAAGGGTACCAGTCTTGCTGTGCGTGGCCCCTTGGGCAAGAATAACCATAATATGGTTGAGTTCTTCATTAGGATGGAGAGTGACATTGTTAATTCAGAAACAATGGTTCTGAACTTAAAGAAAGGTAACTTTGAGGGTATGAGACGTGAATTGGCCCAGATAGGCTGGCAATTGATTCTTAGAGGGTTGACGGTGGATATGCAATGGAAGGCATTTAAAGACTGCATGGATGAACTACAACAATTGTTCATCCCAGATTGCAAAATAATAAATCAGGGAAGGTAGTGCATCCGTGGATAACAAGGGAAATCAGGGATAGTATCAAAACAAAAGATGAAGCATACAAATTAGCCAGAAAAAGCAGCCTACCAGAGGACTGGGAGAAATTCAGTCCAGCAGAGGAGGACAAAGGGCTTAATTAGGAAAGGGAAAATAGATTATGAAAGAAAACTGGCAGGGAACATAAAAGCTGACTGCAAAGGTTTTTATAGATATGTGAAGAGAAAAAGATTAGTTAAAACAAATGTAGGTCCCTTGCAGTCAGCAACAGGTGAATTGATCATGGGGAACAAGGACATGGCAGACCAATTGAATAACTACTTTGGTTCTGTCTTCACTAAGGAAGACATAAATAATCTGCCGGAAATAGCAGGGGACCGGGGGTCAAATGAGATGGAGGAACTGAGTGAAATCCAGGTTAGACGGGAAGTGGTGATAGGTAAATTGAATGGATTGAAGGCCGATAAATCCCCAGGGCCAGATAGGCTGCATCCCAGAGTACTTAAGGAAGTAGCCCCAGAAATAGTGGATGCATTAGTGATAATTTTTCAAAACTCTTTAGATTCTGGAGTAGTTCCTGAGGATTGGAGGGTAGCTAATGTAACCCCACTTTTTAAAAAGAGAGGGAGAGAGAAAACGGGGAATTACAGACCAGTTAGTCTAACATCAGTAGTGGGGAAAATGCTAGAGTCAGTTATTAAAGATGGGATAGCAGCACATTTGGAAAGCGGTGAAATCATTGGACAAAGTCAGCACAAATTTATGAAAGGTACATCATGTCTGACGAATCTTATAGAATTTTTCGAGGATGTAACTAGTAGAGTGGGTAAGGGAGAACCA
The DNA here is from genome assembly GCF_010909765.2 of Amblyraja radiata. Taxonomy (NCBI): domain Eukaryota; kingdom Metazoa; phylum Chordata; class Chondrichthyes; order Rajiformes; family Rajidae; genus Amblyraja; species Amblyraja radiata. The sequence continues at coordinate 28,302,128 of NC_045966.1, read as the reverse complement.
GTGGATGTGTTATATCTGGACTCTCAGAAAGCTTTCGACAAGGTCCCACATAAGAGATTAGTATGCAAACTTAAAGCACACGGTATTGGGGGTTCGGTATTGATGTGGATAGAGAACTGGCTGACAGACAGGAAGCAAAGAGTAGGAGTAAACGTGTCCTTTTCAGAATGGCAGGCTGTGACTAGTGGGGTACCGCAAGGCTCAGTACTGGGACCCCAGCTATTTACAATATATATTAATGATTTTGACAAGGGAATTGAGTGCAACATCTCCAAGTATGCGGATGACACGAAGCTGGGGGGCAGTGTTAGCTGTGAAGAGAATGCTAGGAGGCTGCAAGGTGACTTGGATAGGTTGGGGGAATGGGCAAATGCATGGCAGATGCAGTATAATGTGGATAAATGCAGGAAGATTGTTCCCGATGTTGGGGAAGTCCAGAACAAGGGGTCACAGTTTAAGGGTAAGGGGGAAGTCTTTTAGGACCGAGATGAGAAAAACATTTTTCACACAGAGAGTGGTGAATCTGTGGAATTCTCTGCCACATAAGGTAGTTGAGGCCAGTTCATTGGCTATATTTAAGAGGGAGTTAGATGTGGCCCTTGTGGCTAAAGGGATCAGGGGGTATGGAAAGAAGGCAGGTACAGGATACTGAGTTGGATGATCAGCCATGATCACATTGAATGATGGTGCAGGCTCGAAGGGCCGAATGGCCTACTCAGGCACCTATTTTCTATGTTTCTATGTTTCTAAAACCCACGTGGTCAAAGGGAGAAACATAGAAACATAGAGACATAGAAAATTAGTGCAGGAGTAGGCCATTCTGCCCCTTCGAGCCTGCACCGCCATTCAATTTGATCATGGCTGATCATCCAACTCAGTATCCTGTACCTGCTTTCTCTCCATACCCCCTTAGACAGCCATTCAAAGTTGATTTTGAGCGAATACTCCATGCAATGTAATTTTTGTGCATGTTTCGAGCAGGAAATAATTTCTAACATGTCTGGATAATGTCAACAATGAGCAAAGCAATTTGGAATAAGAAAGGGCAGCATGTATTTTGTATGCAGCTCGTGTTCATTTTAAAGGCTTAAATAACTGAGAACAGATTGATTTTGTTTTCCAATCATGAAAGATATTGCAAGCTTATTCTAAAAAAAGCAAGATAATAAAATCATATCTCCAGTCAGGAACAAGGACAACTATCTTGGTCATAATACTGCTCCAATCGTCATCAGTTACTGCGTAAACTGACCTCTTTCATAGACTATCAATTAGGAGACAGTCCAGCTCTCCGAACAAAATATGTTTAATTGGATGGAAACTTTTCAGTGCATTTTGTTGTAAAGTGAATTATGTATAAACAAAATAATAAAAATAATTTTCTCTGAAATAAAAAGTAGTTTTCCCTCGTACACAAAAACGCTGGAGAAACTCAACGGGTGAGGCAGCATCTATGGAGCGAAGGAATAGGCGATGTTTTTCGGGTCGAGACCTTTCTTCAGACTTATGTCTGGGGGGGAGGGGGGGAAAGAAAGGAAGAAGCAGTGACAATAGGCTGTGGGAGAGCTGGGGAGGGGAGGGGAGGGGAAGGAAGCAGAAAGTAAGGACTACCTGAAATTGGAGAAGTCAATGTTCATACTGCTGGGGTGTAAACTACCCAAGAGAAATATGAGGTGCTGTTCCTCCAATTTGCAGTGGGACTCACTCTGGCTATGGAGGAGGCCAAAGCGATTTTTCCCTCAGTATTTTAATAAATTTTAGAAATAAAATTATTGGTGGAACCAATTTCTTCTCCACTTCCAAATGGACGTCTGATAAAAATCTGATTTCACACGAAGCATGTTGTTTTGGTAGGATTTCTTGTATGATATTTAGCATGAGTTATACTGTTTGCAAAATTGGGGTGGGCAGTAATATATGAAGTAGCCAGACCATGATTGAAGACTTTTCACTCTCAAGCAATGTTGATTTCATCAACATGACCAAATTGTTTCAACAATCGTACAGAACTATCAGATGATAGAGGGCGGCAGCTGTAGAGTTGCTGCCTTACAGCACTTACAGCGCCAGTGCCCTGGGTTCGATCCTGGCCATGAGTGCTTGTCTGTAGGGAGTTTATATATTCTCCCTGTTTTCTCCAAGAACTTTGGTTTCCTCCCACACACCAAAGACGTATAGGTTTGTAGGTTAATTGGCTTGATATAAATATAAAATTTTCCCTAGTATGTGTAGGGTAGTGTTAATGTGTGGGGATCGCTGGTCGGTGCAGACTCGGTGGGCCAAAGGGCCTGTTTCCACGCTGCATCTCTAAACTAAATTAAACTAAATGAGAGGGTATCAAAGAATCAACCACATGAGATGATCTGGAGTCACAGATAGATCCTGAGAGGATAAGGATGGTGGATTTTCTCCGCTGTGAGACATTAGTTATTGAACTGTAGCTAACAACCTCCAATTCTCACTTCTGGTGCTGGCCAGGCAGCAGGATTACTTGTCCATAAATAATGTCATTTTATTCTATGCATTTGCATGCCAGCTCCTGCCACAATCGTTGGATCAGACTGTCATTTTTTTACTTGCTGGTCTGAATGAGGAATGATAGTGACCTCTCCCTTAGGCCGTCCCCTTGTCCCTAGTGTAGTGTTAATGGGGATCGCTGTTCGGTGTGGACTCGGCTGGCCGAAGGGTCTGTATTCGCGCTGTATCTCTAAGCTAAAGAAAACTAAACTCAGAATTTACCAATAACCCTGTCATCTTGTTTAAAGGGATCTGTAATTACTTATAGGCTTTTTGGTGGTTGCTGATAAGAGTCCCCCCAACATTGGGATGGGGGAGGAAGGGTATTGGGGATAGAGGACTAACTGTCAGGAAACAGACTTGTGCATTTCAATTACTAATTGAAATGGGTCATGTTCAGATTGGCTGTCAGTCATCAATGGATTACACAGGGATCTGTGATGAGGTCTGAACTATTTACAATCTACATCAATAACTTAGGTTACTGTATGGAGATAACTTTGCTGATGAAACAGACGTGTAGAATGCTAGATATAAGCAGATAGATTTAGATAGGATGGAGCCTATTGTAAAGTGGCGTGAGGTTATCCAATTGATGGGATGATTAGCAAAATAAAATTAATATTAGTTAAATGGAGAATTAAATGGGGAGATACCACAAATTTGGTTTGAACCTTCTAAGGGAAGTAAGATTGTGAGGAAGTGGTGAAACATATGGCTTTTAATCTAAATCCTGATTGGTAGAGGTTGTTGATAGATAACGGAGATGCATTATATCAGATAGTGTCTGACTCTAGACTAGTGAGAGTAGGAATTATTGGTAAACATAAACTTTTGTCATGTATATGTAGTCATTAAATTCCAGCAACACCACATCCTTTTGATTTGACACCCTCCGTTCAGTTTGCTTACTACTTTCTCCGACTCTCTGGAAAGACAATCCCCATCCTTTTCTTCACATTATCAAGCAAAAGCTTTCAAAACGGAAATTCGGGGTCCTTGATCTTGGGCATAATCAGCAATGGCTTTCTAGCAGTCACCAATGCCCAGTGAAATTACTTCATCATTAGTTGCTGGCAAAAATAACTTCTGATAGCAACCAGCTGCTGAATAAAATTGCACTATTGAATGTGCAACATTATAGCAGATGGTAATGTTCGCATTGTTTGGCTGATGATGTTTTAATAAAATTGAAATGTTAATTTAGCATTAAATTAGCACTTAGTTTAAGTAGCTGAATAATCATGCTTTTTTAAAGTCTTTACATGTTTGGCATTAGCATCTAATATTACCCACAATATCATGCTTATATATTTCATACATGCTTTGTGTGTTCTTATAAAACTGAATGCAGCAAGTTTCTTGTTCCAGCATATGACTAGACTCCATTTCATTATCACTAATACAATTTACAAGCCAGAGGCATCTTTGAAAAGGAAACAAAATCTCTATTGCTGCTATCTAATTGAAACACTGAAGTGCCAGCAATATATTTATTTGTGAACTTTTGATAAATGTGGTCGCTAGCACTAGATTATAAATCAAATTGTCAAAGTGACCTCGTATTGATAGAATGCATATATTTGAATTGGTTACATTGGATCGGTATAATATCACTGGAGAGAATGAATGGGTGACGTTTCGTGTCTCGACCCGAAACGTCACCCATTCCTTATTTCCAGTGATGGTGCCTGACCCGCTGAGTTACTCCAGCATTTTGTGTCTACCTTTGATTTAAATCAGCATCTGCAGTTCTTTCCCACACAGTATAATATTACTACCAATAGTTTGCTGCATGACAGCTTGTGATAAAATGTAATTTAAAATAAAATGTAAAAAAATCCTTGAATGCAGCAAATCTGAAATAAAACAAAAAATACTGGCAATATTCAACTGGACAGAATCTGTGGAAAAATAACTCAATTTAAATTTGCAGAGAGGATAGGGAATGGATGGATAGGACAAAGGGAATCTCTCTGATAGGGGTCTGACCAAGCTTGCCAGGGTTAATGAGACTGTCTGGCTGATACATAAATGAGGGCAGTTAAAGAGAGAGAAAACTAAAGGATATATTTGGGCTGTGACATGTAGGTCAGAGGATGAACTTGAAACATGGCAGCAAAAGGCGAATGTTGGAAATGCCCAGCAGATTAGACAACCTCTGTGAAGAGAGTGAAAAACACAGATGGATAACATTACAACAGAACTGATCAGTCTGGATAGGAACAGAAAAAGCATGTTAGCTGCAACTGTTGAATTCAGTATCGCTTCTGAATGTCTGCAATGTGCCCAGATGGAGGTTGAGTTGCCATTCTTCAAGTCTGCACTAAGCCTGTTGGAACAAACTAATAGGTCGGAGTAAGGGTGAATTCCGCAACAGTGGGGTTTCCCATGCAATACAGACAATGGAACACTTGCCCTTTCATCTCTTCCCTTTTCTCCCTCAAGGGACCCACACAGTTCTTCAGGTGAAGCAGCTTGCATTTCTAACCTTGTCTCCAGTTGTCAGGATATGGTCCTGCAGAATTAAAGCAGATTGGGTGACCCCTTCACAAAGCACCTCTGCTCAGTATATAGGAGCAGTCCCGAGCTTCAGGTTGTCACTTTAATTTACCATCCTGTTCCCACAGACCTAGATGCCAGCTTTCCTTTATAATAATGGACTTCTCCTAATGGTCAAATGTATGTTTGCTTTGTTCTACATTCCCAAAGTGAAATGCAAACTTCATGTGAGAATTCAATAGTTTACTAAGCAGAATTAAAAGTGTCACACATATTTTATACTTTTATATGCTAGCCAATAAAAGAGCTGTTAGCCATCTGCTACCAAGAATAATAGCAAGATTATAGCCCCCCCCCCCCCCATCTCCTTTTCCCCTGTTCCCCACCTGGACCCCCACCAATTTCTTCCCTATCCCTTCCCCTACATTTTTTCTGCTGGCTTCACGATTCGCAGCTCTTCAATCCTGCCTCACACTTTCTGGTTTTGTCGCTGACCTTTGCTCCAACCATCTGCTTATCAAACCGCCCCTCGCCTGTGACCTGCTGCATCTTGAACCGCATCTCCTCTCTTCCTGCTTTCTAAACAAGGGGCCTGAAGAAGGATCCTGACCAAAAACATCGCTAATCCATATCTCCAGAGATGCTGCCTAACCCGCTGAGTTACTCTGACACTTTGTGCCCTTTTGTGTAGACCAGTATCTGCAGTTCCTTGCTTCTACACCATAGCAAGACATTTTACCATAGGTAGAGCTGAGTTTAGTAATCCTATGTAGGAGGGTACACTGTAAAAATAAGGCTATTTGGTTTTCTGTTGGGCTAAAAGAAAACAAAGTTATTCAAACAGCTCTTTAGAGGGGTAATTTTATTTTTTGTATGAATAAGGATGATGTGGTGTAGATGACAAACTTATTTATGAATAAACACATGGATGCATATGTTCAAGCCTTTTAGTTAGTGAGTGGTCAGTCCTGGAGAGCCTGCAGATAAACAAACACAATGACAAGTAAAAATAAGCTGCAGGACTATATAAACACTTTCCTAGATCCAGGGACAGCCTTTGGTGTTTGCTGGATGTCACAGAATGCAATAAAAACACGAAGTGTGATGATAATGCCATAACTGCAGGTAATCAGGATTGCACTTGTATAGGACACCGCTGTATTGACGACTAATGTAACAGAGCCCACTGAACCTTCTTTGTCAATAGAGTCTGTTGTGTCTTAGTACATCACTAAGTCACGGCAGAAAAATACCACTTTTGCTGGTATAGGCTTCAATGGAAGTAGGATTTAAAATCCAAAGGACTATTGGTGCATGGAATTACTGATTGCAAGATCACTTTTATCTGATTGGTTCAGTGCTGATCAGAGAATGTACCATGCCTCTGTTTATGCATGAAAATACAATACCCTGTACATTGAGGGAGAGAGTGTGAAACATCTACTCCCACTTGCTACTTACAGTTATACATGATGCCTATATCAACTTTCTTAGTTACCTTCTCAAACAGGTTTGCGAAGTATGATCTTCCCTACACAAAACCATACTTACCCTGAGTCATTCCTTGCCTTTCCAAGTGAATATAAATCCTGTTCTTCCAAATCTTCTCCTACAACTTCATGTAAAGTTCACCAGCTTGTAGTTCCTTGGCTTATCTCTACTGCCCTTTATGAATAAGGGGAATCTTTACCTATTCTCCTGTCTCTGCTTCTTCACCTATGGCTAACAAAGATGTACAAAGCTCCATCAGAGCCCTCACAATCTCTTCTCTTACTTCCCTTAACATCCTAGGATAGATCCTCTCAGGTCCTAGGGATTAATTACCAAATATCAGTGTGACCCTCCCGTACCTCACCAACCTACATATCATTTATCCTGGTGAATACCAATGAGAAGTATTCATTTAGATTCTTGGTCATATCCCCATAGATTACACCTTCTCGGCTTCAGACCTGTAGCTTCTTCAAGAAACCTATGAAGATCCTTGAGGGGATCATTAGCCCTTTGCATAATTTTAAAAGGTTTTATGATTCTCCTTAAACCTATTTGCCAAGGTCACTTCATGCTCCCTTTTTGCCCTCCCAATTTCTCTCCTACATCCCAATAAAGGATTTGTTCAGTACCACTTTCCTATTCCTGACATCAAGTTATTTATTTTTCCTAAGCAACCCTTCAATATTCTTCATTAACTATTGTGTCCTGACATAACTTCTGCTACCATGTTTTCAAACACTTCCCACTTATTGCAAGTGGGTTTCCCCTCTTACAGTGGCTCCTAATTTACTGCCACCAGATTATTTCTAAACTTTTGAAATCTGCCTTCTTCCAGTTTAGTGCCCTAACTCGAGGATCAACCTTAATTTTCTCCATGACCATCTTGAAGCTTACCAAATTAGGATCACGGTTCACAAAGGATTTTTGCACACCCTTCTATCACGTGTCCTTGCTCCCTAAGATAAGGTCTTGTTTAAAAACCCCTCTCTATTTACTGCTTCATAGAGAACCTCTTCGATGGATTTTACAAATTCCACCCCAAAGTCCCCTCCACCAAGGCAATTTCAGGAAAGTTAATATCCCCCTTTACTAAACTCCTATTTCTATTGTACCCTTCTGCAATCTGCCAACATATCTCCTCTAATTCATGCTGACCATTGGGATGCCCACAGTGATTGTGTCTATCAAAGTGATTGTGTCTTTCTTATTCCTAAATTCAATCCATCTAGTCTCATTGACTGAACACTCTGGGATATCCTCCCTGAGTACTACCTTAAGACTCTCGTGATCAGCCACTGCCTCTCTCTTTTAGAACCCCCTCCCCCACGAGGGATCCTGATACATCGGACATTGTGAGTCCTGCCCTTCCCTCAGACACATTTCTGTGATTGTAAGATATCATAGTCTCATGTGCTGATCCACATTCTCAGCTTGTCTGTCTTACCTGTGAGGCTCCTTGCATTAAAGGAAACATTTAACCCTGTCTAGCCCTCTCAAGCTTCCCTTCCTGTCCTTGTCTTCTCCATAGACTGTTTTGTTCTATTTTCTACATATAATTCAGCCTATCCACCTGCTGCACTGTTATTCTGGGTGCCATAAGATATAACGACACAATACGATGCAACTTTATTAACAAATAAGAACCGAATTAAGCCATTCAGCCCATCGAGTCTACTCTGCTGATCATGGTTGATCTATTTTTATCTTTCAACCCCATGCTCCTGAATTCTCCCTATAGCCTTTGACTTCCTTACTAATCAAAAACCTATCAATCTCCACTTTAAAAATACTCAATGACTTGGCCTCCACAGCTGTCTGTGGCAATAAATTCCACAGAGTCACTACCTTCTGGTTGAAGAAATTCCTCCTCAATTCCAATCTATAGGTTCATCCCTTTAATCTGAGGCTGTGCCCTCTAGTCCTAGACTCACCCCCCTACTGGAAACATTATTTCCACATCCACTCTATCTAGGCCTTCCACTCTATCTAGCACCCCCCCAAACCCCACCCCCTTCATCAAACCCTCTGCACTTTGACCTCAACCACAACTTGTTGTCTCAGAATTAGCTGTTCTCAAAAAGACCACTCCAATCTTATGAATGATCCTTAATTTTATTGGTAAATTCATGGCATGATCAAAGCTGCATATATCGTCTATGAGGGTGAATTCAAGGTGACATCTGAATAACGTGACTGGGGGCAATTTTCAGTTCATTCTGGTTGGATAAAGTAAGAGGAGTAGATGAGGATTCTTTATTCATTATCAATTATGATGTCCATGTCTGTGCTGCAAAGGATAGTTCAAAGGAAAATAGGCCACATGTTATTAACACATCGATATACTTTCAGAACCAGTTCCAGATTAAATACTACTTTGAATAATTCATACTGATATTATACTGTAGATCCTACAGTGTCTTCGCCAAAATATTATTATGTTCAAAACTCAGTTCAATTGAATATTTTAACAAATTGAAGCTAGCAGCATATAATTAAATGATTTTCTGTCCCAATTTCAATCAGATTTTGCTAAGCAAATCAGTCCTGCATGCTTACCAATTGTATTTATTAATTACCAATTGCATCACAATGCATGTAAATGTACATTGAGCATGTAAACAGCTTATAAGGGATCATTGCTTGAAAAATAATGCAAAAGAAAATCCATCTCCTATGAATATAAATTTCACTTTCTGATTAGAATAAAAATGTCAGATTACATATTATTTGGTAACTTTCTGGCACCATCTTTTCCCAGTGATATACATCACAATATATTGCATTGGAAGAGGCATGTCTGTTGTTACATGAAGAATAATTGACATCTACCCTCATCAATGATAGGACAAGATTTTGTTGGGTGATGTTGGTTGAAGAAGAAATTTCAACTGCTATATTATAAAATCAGCCTAAGAAGTAAGGTATTTGACAGTCACCTGTGTGGAAAGATCATGATTTTGATTTAACAGCTCATTTGAAGTCCTTAAGTAATGCTGACCTTGCATTGCAGTAAGGTTTTGACCCTAGGTAACACTCATGGAATGAAAGTTTTATTGTAGTACTTCTAACCAAGTCAGGCAGACCTGCCCTATCTCAGTGACCTATAGTTACTTTAAATAGATTTTTTTAAATTTTACTGTTAGTAATTTCCATTCTGCAAGAGACTTTATCACTGTGCAAGTTTTTCTGGCAACTGCTTGTAAACCAGCTGAGATGCAAATTCAGAATTGCTGACTGAATTTGGATATGACAAGAGTCTGAAAATACACAGTATGACATGCATTGCCAAATGCAGAGCCCTGCACAGTTAAACTAACAAGTCAATGAATTTGCTGGAAATGTGAAGAGTCCGGATTCAATGGGTTTCATGCAAGTACTGTGTTGGTGTCAGAGGAGAGGCAAGGAGGAATACAAGAACAAAGTTTGATTAGCTATAAAACAGGTTAAAATCACAACATTAATAATGTGCAAATAAAAGGGGATGATAGTAGAAGTAAGAAATTGAAGATTGGCTCAAAAGAGATCTTGATCATTAACAAATGGTTTATCTATTTTTGTCCAATTTTGATTAAAGGTTATCAACCTGAATATTAACTGTGTTTTTCTCTCTCTGCAGATGTTGACTGACTGTGATGTTTTTAGCATTGTCAACTTTTTTCCGATTGCCAACACTTTTGCTTGGCTTTTATTTTGGCTTGCCATACCTCATTCCATTACACCGTGTCATGATAGCTTAAATCTTAGCAATCTTCAGCTACTCAACCACACCATTTCATTTATTCACTTAAGAATCTACACAACATGTTATACATTGCTGCAAAATGATTGGAGCTTCTACACAACGCTTGGAAAGTGAATCTGAGGTGGAATGTAGTGGTCTACTTTAATAGGGAGTCAAAGATAGTCAAAAATGCTGGAGTAACTCAGCGGGACAGGCAGCATCTCTGGAGAGAAGAAATGGGTGACGTTTCGGGTTGAGAAGGGACTCTTGTGTTTCATGCTGGTTTCATATGAACATCTGACTCCAGATTATAGCTCCATTTAGATTGTGAGGTGCAGGAATAGTGTATACTACATCTTCGTTTTGTAGATATTACAATTAGAGTAAAATTGTGATTCAAACAGTAGTGCATGTAAGTGTCTGCTCAGCACGCCCTATTTGTGTTGCTCAGTAGTTTCACTAAAGTAGCATTGCTGCCACCTCAGAAAGTCAACTTATTGTTGCCGCAAAATATGGACATAAAGTGGTGGGTCAGGTAGCAACACTTGAGAAAAAGGATGGGAGAATTTGCAGACCCTTCTTCAGACTCCAGATTCTGGTCCGACCCACAACGTCACCAATCCATTTTATCCAGGGATGCTGCCTGGCCAGCTGAGTTACTATAACACTTTGATATAAACCAACATCTACAGTTCTTTGTTTCTACATTCTGTTGCTGTAATTATTTAGTCACCAAACAATGCTATTTGTTTAAATGGAAAACAGAAAGTCAGGGTTGAATTTAATCAGTATAAATTTCACTTATCGTTTCAAGCTTTAAATCTGGCCAATTTCAACATCAAGCATTAAATTTCACCTGCCGAATATAAGCTTTGAAAAAAGTATATTTGCACCTTTATGTAAGTAAGTAACCCCTGCGTTCCCTCTCTCTCCATCTCTCTCCCACCCAAGTCGCGTCAGCTTCTGGTTCTCACCTAGCAAACAGCTAACAATCGTCTGTTCCCTTTATCATCGTTACTTTTTTGCATATCTTCCATTCATTTGTTCTTTATCACTCTACATCTCCGTCTATATCTCTCGTTTCCCTTTCTCCTGACCGAAGAAGGGTCTGGACCCGAAACGTCGCCCATTCCTTCTCTCCAGAGATGCTGCCTGTCCCGCTGAGTTACTCCAGCATTTTGTGTCTATCTTCTGGTTCTAACCAGCATATGCAGTTCCTTCCTACACATACTTACACCAAGTCCTGCCTGAGTCCGCTCTCTCTCGCCTATAGGTGTCACCTTCGAGTCAATGGACTCCGGTTGCAAAAAAAAAACAATTTACAGTCGGTCTTGCAGTGCTCCTCTACCATATATATATATATATATTACCCTAGTTGGTCAATCCATTCATACTGAGCAATGTAACATTAGAAATTAAAAACGTATAGACAGTAGGAATGGTTATTTAGTGAAAATAGTAAAACCAGAAAAAGAAAAAGATCTAATATTCCTGGGATGTCAGGACATTCATATGAAGAAAGACTGGATAGACTCGGTTTGTACTCGCTAGAATTTAGAAGATTGAGGGGGGATCTTATAGAAACTTACAAAATTCTTAAGGGGTTGGACAGGCTAGATGCAGGAAGATTTTTCCCGATGTTGGGGAAGTCCAGAACAAGGGGTCACAGCTTAAGGATAAGGGGGAAATCTTTTAGGACCAAGATGAGGAAAATATTTTTCACACAGAGAGTGGTGAATCTCTGGAATTCTCTGCCACAGAAGGTAGTTGAGGCCAGTTCATTGGCTATATTTAAGAGGGAGTTAGATGTGGCCCTTGTGGCTAAAGGAATCAGGGGGTATGGAGAGAAGGCAGGTACAGGATACTGAGTTGGATGATCAGCCATGATCATATTGACTGGCGGTGCAGGCTCGAAGGGCCGAATGGCCTACTCCTACACCTATTTTCTATGTTTCTATGTTTTTATTATCATACTTTTGACTGTACCTCTCATGAGCTACAGAAACATTCCTGATCTTCCAATCTACTTTATGGCAGTCTTTGTCATTTTTTATCTGCACTTTATCTGTAATGGTAACACCATATTATACCCCCTGTTTATTTTTCTCTTTGCACTGCTGTTGTATGTGTCTTGGTTTGATTGTAATCACGTATTGATGATTTAACAGGATAGCGCCCAATCAAAGGTTTTCTTGGTATACGTGGCATTAATAAAACAATACTAATAACTTGATATATCTCTAGTGCTTTGAGGTGCCAAATCAGGTAAATAATTTTTGTCACTCAAGGAATAGAAATGGGCACAAATCAAGGCTGCTCAGTAGAGCTTGAGCTTCGAAGATCTTAATCTTTGAGCACTTTTCTTCAAACTGCCAAAGGCCCTGCTGACGAACTGAAGATAAGGGTGAATCTCATCATCAGTGTTTGCCTTCATTGCGGATGGTTTGTGAGAAATGTGAACTGTTTTCCAGAATCTTATTGAGGATGAGTATTTTCAGAGGACACTGTTGTGCAGTGAAGCAAACTGTTGGAGGATCTATTTGTGAAATACTAAGTTTAAGGAGATGCAGTAAATATGTCAATGATGACTTGAAGCTTGACTTCTGAACACAGGCATATGCAAGCATATTCTGTTCACTAGGACTGGATTACTGAGGTTGGGATGATCTTGGTCCAGGAGTTGAGACAATGCACTTGAAGTGTTTCGCTTCAGTCATGTAGATTGGTTTCCTTCCTGTTGGAAGGTTGTTGGAAACGAACTGAAGCACTGCAGCAGGAAAGATTGAAAACAAATGTCAATGCTTTGATACTGAGTTGGATGATCAGTCATGATCATATTGAATGGCGGTGCAGGCTCGAAGGGCCGAATGGCCTACTCCTGCACCTATTTTCTATGTTTCTATGTAATATGTCCTGGCTAATTGGAAGAAAGTTTAAAGTTCCTACCTTGAGCTTTTTTCTTCATTTTTTTCCTTATCTTTTCCACGACGACTCTTCTCGTTATATTCAGATGCAGTCAAAATAGAAACTATTCAATAAGCAATTATTATTTCCTGCTGAATATTTTAAAGTTGAAATCTTTCAATATAGTCTGAGTGATTGGATGAGAAATAAGTGAACACGGCGCAATGAGGATGTGCTCTAAAGGGAAAAAACTGCTAAAATTTAAATGATTTATATATTTTATTTATACACGAATAACAGCCAACATTGATTCCAAATAATAAATATCCAAAATGTCTAATTTCTCACTAATTAGGATTCATATGAAAAAAAACAAAATAGCTTTATGCTTTGCCTTCACCTTGTGCGAAAATATATCGACCACGACATCAAGTAAACATTGAACGGCCCCATGCCTATTCAGAGCTGAAATAACGAGCTGTATTGCACATATACCCACGAATATCCGCTCCAAGCGGTGATGTACAAGTAATTCCCAATACCTTAACGCAGGAACGAAAAAAAGCCACAAGAAACCAAGACCGGGTTGAATAATGTTGTGACTAACAACAGCGGAAAGTTAACCATTCGGCCATGAGAAGCTCCAGAGATTTCAGGTGAGTTCTGGTGACAGCAAGCTGTCGATGCTTGGGTCGGGGTAGACCACAGGCTGGAATTCAGTGACACGCGAAACAATTAAGAAATGAAGCTACGCATTGCCTAGCAATGCAGACCTATCTTCATTGAACGCAAAACGAAAGGAGTTTGAAGTTGAATGTGCGACGTTACAACACAGAACGAAAGATCACCACAGTCCACACACTGGCAACCAACACTGACGCACAGATGCACAAACATATGGACACGCCGACACATGAACGCGCGCGTTTGCTTCGCGTTTTGTGTACAAATTCATGGAGAAATAAATGGGGTTCCCTATTTTTATCCTTAATTGTACACAGGAGGTCCATCAAACGACGATACATCTAGACACTGGATTTCACACTGGGGCAGGTTCATCCCGCGAACACAAGCTTACGCGATTCGCACGTAAATCCCTCCCGCCTCCTTTCCCACAGATACATAGAACTGGTCGGTGAACATCACAGACCCGGGCGATGCTCCATCACAGTTAACACGTTTACCTCCGCGATTCCCCGGAACCTTGCTCAACGCGCGCGGTACAAGTATTGCACTCTTTTCCTTCTCCTTAATTTAACCTTTGTAAGTTCTGTCATGTTGCTCGCAGCTCACAAACAGTGTACCCGATTACCGTTCACAAAAGTGAGCACTGCGAATAATAACGCTCAAGTGATTGATAGGTGCGATGCTGGTTGTAAACGTTTAGATATTCACTGTTAATGCTCATACACATGCATCTCTCATCTTCTTTCATGAACCGGTTATATCTCCTGTAGGTATTGCCACAGTGCATGGTATTGGTTTTTTCCCCCCAGCACAATAATGAGGTAGGTGAATGCATGGAAAAAGTACAGCGGAATATGGTCAGGACACACGTGTTGCTTCCAAAGTTACCATGTCCCACTGTCCCACTGTCTGCCCGGTTGACTTTTCTTCATGAAGCATTGCGCTTTATATGACCGAATCCAACAGTTTTCGGTCATTCCCGTTAGCGTTGGGGCTGCCATTCGGTGGCGTGCCAGTGACCGACGCGGTGCCTTCGAAGCTGCAGTGCACAGGACACCCGTTCTCGGCCCGCTCTTCGCTTTGCAGCGCGATGGCACAGCCGTGCTGTGTGGGGGGAAGACTGCTCCGGCAGCCCCACAGCACCGTCCTGAAGGCGTGCCTGAAGTCCGAGCTGCGGCAGTAAATCATCGGGTTGAAGGCAGAGTTGGAGTAGCCAACCCAGTTCAGGAAAGTGAAGACCGGGCTGGAAATGCTGTCCTTGAAGATAACGTTGACGATGTTTACGACGAAGAATGGCAGCCAGCAAAGGGTGAAAATGCCCATTATAATCCCCAGTGTTTTCAGCGCTTTGTGCTCTTTCAGGTTGAGGAATCGAGAAGTCCTTTTCTGCCCCGATTTGGCCACCTTCCCGTTGGGAGCCGGGGCAAGGTTCAAGTTGTTGTTGTGATAGTGAAAGCGTCCCTGGCATTTGTTGATCTTCTTCAGTTGCTGCCTGGCCTCCTGAAAGACCCTGGCGTAGAGGAAGATCATGACAAGCAAAGGGAAGTAAAATGAGACGATGGAGGAGGTGATGGCGAATTCTTTGTTGATGAGGAACTCGCAGCACTTGGGGTCCTCGTAGCACTTGAGGGACTGTGCGTCGTCCAGCCGCCACCAGCCCATGTAGATGGGCAGGAAGGAGGTGAGGGCGGCCACGACCCAGACCACCAGCACCGCCAGCCGCGCCTTGCACTTGGTCAGCAGCACTTGGTAGCGGAAAGGCGACGTTATGGCCAGGTAGCGATCCAAGGCGATCACGCACAGAGTGCCGATGCTCGCCGTCACGCAGAGCACATCCAGAGAAGTCCAAAAGTCGCACCAGAAGTTTGCAAAGTACCACACTCCCGTGATGTTGCGAACGCCCCCGAAGGGAACGACCACCAGTCCCATCACCAGGTCCGCGCAAGCCAGCGACGTGATAAAATAATTGGTGACGGTCTGCAGTCGCTGAAACCTGGCGATCGCCGTGATCACCAGGACATTTCCAAAGACTATCACCACCACAATCACTGACATAACGATGCTTACTATAATCTTCAAGCCGGGACTCAGTTCTTTCCTCGACGGAGCGTTCTCGGTCCCCGGCGCTGCGCTAGCGTTGAGCAGTTCTGCTGTCAGTGGGTAATATGTACTTTCCTCCAATCCAGTGACCTGTGATCCCATCTTAATGGTGAGCGAAACTAGACACAAACCGGCAGAAGCTACTCAATGTCCCGTATACACGTATTCACGTCTGTTGCCGCCTGCACACCGTCCCCTGTCTCTCTTGCACATATCTGGAGATGTGGTCAGGGAAACGGATTGAAAGCTCTGCTTTCTGCACTTATAGCCGCACGGGGGACGTCATGTTCTTTCACAACCAATCACAATGTATGTGTAGCGTCAAACGCCAAAGTCTCTTCGCAGATATTCCATGTCAGGAAAGTATTTACTAGCAAGTGTTCGAAGGGGTGAGAATATCCCTGTCATTTCTAGCTCTCTATCCACAGCTCTCTGCAACCACACAGTCTAGATTCAACAGGTTAGATTCAAGGCAAGACTATATTGTAGCATTCACCATCGGATCCTTTCAATTTTGCAAATTACACCCTTTTACTAACAAACATTCCTTTCAGAAACTGCCCCCCTCCCCCCACCAAAAAAAAAATAAGCATAATTCCCATCGTTTATACTGCGCTTGATGGAACACAGTTAGTTTACACATACCTAAAGTTGGCGCAGTCAGGTACTTTTTTCTGAAGTTCGCTCCGGCTGTTCAACGTTTTCAGTACCTGGAGGTTACTCGGGTTAGTGCTATGATTTTATTTTCGGTCGCTACTCTCGCTTCAGTCGGGGGCGTTTAAAAAAAAAATTCCCTGCAAATTTCCCATTCCAAAATGTCGAGAGCTTGCTTGGATTAGCATTGGAGAGCGAGCCAGTGAAAGTGATGGGTTGCTGATCTCTCTCTCTCTGGCGAGTCACGCGGTGCACTGTCCAGCAGTATTGCCACAGGAAGGTCATATTCCATTAAGGCGGCGTTCATCAGATCAAACAACGGAGGCAAACAACAAAGGGCCGTGAAGTGGTCAGTGTCGACACACCGGGCTTCGGTCAACTATCCAAATTTTAATGTCAGCTTTGTCAATCTTACAAATGCAACCACAATTTTAAATCGCCATAATTATTCCTGCAGAAAGTGATGTGCTCCCAAAAATAAATACAAATTATTTTCACAAAGGTTGATGACACAACACAGCATTTGCATACTTAAACATTGTGTTTCTTGTGACCAACGCTTTCGGGCGCTTTACCGGATAATATAGATCCGGTTGCTATCTGTTATTCGGACAATTATATTAGTTCGAGACATTTCCTGCATTGATGACGTTTAGCTAATACACTTACTACAAACACTGGATTGCCCGGTTTCTCACCTCATGTTTTGATTTGCAAGAAGCGAATCGGACAATTACTTATAGTCACAGAAGCATACAACATGGAAACATGCTCTTCGACCCACCGAGTCCACGCTGACCATCAGCTACACATTTACATCAATTCTACGTTATTTCCAATGTTATTTCCCCACTTTCAACCCCCCACCCCGACTTTACAATGCAATTACACATCAGGGTCAATTTATTGTAGCCAGTTAACCTACCAACCTCCACTTCTTTAGGGTGTGGGAGGAAGACGGAGTACCCGGAGGAAACCCATGCACTCACAGTGGGAATATGCAAACTCCACACAGACAATACCCGAGGTCAGGATTGAACCTGCACCGGGTCTCTTGCGCACTGCTAGCTGCTTCACTGCGCTGGCCGCAGTTCGCAGCCCACATGCACAAAGAGGCCGAGTTTTAAAATATATTTTCTCTGAGGTTGTGCATACGTCATGTTCGTTGATAAACATATTCCCAATGTGAGTCGATCCTGTGACATTTTTATGAGAAATGCGACGGTCAATAACTAATTTTAAAACGAGATCACTCATAGTTTGAAGGGGCATGGTGCACATTTTTAAAAATAGCACGGGTCCAAATATTCCTGTCAATTTGTCTGAATTTGTAACTTTAGCACCTCTGAGTCAGAATGCTTTGAATCTGAAACGTGGTTCACGATATCAAATGTCATCAGGGACATGTGTGACTGACCCCGTACTGATGGAGGCGGGAGATGCATCATTAGGATGGCAGGATAAACTGCGGTCTGTTTGGTTTCTATGTTTGTTGCATTATCTGGAGACGGGCACCCCCTGGTGACCCGGTCCACATTATTCTCCCTTACACTAGGATAAATATATTAACTAAGCAGTCATCTTATTGCTTATTTAGCACCAATCTGGGCGCTATAAATCAATCCATTGCAACTGAAAGGGTTCAGGGTTTCTACGAGCGTGAACTCTCTTAAATAAACTAATCACAATATTTTATGTGGTTGATATATCGCTTTCTATACTAATCCATCCAAATTCTGCCGTTGCAAAATTCCATTCGTTTTATTCCTGGTAGGTGTCGACATTCTCTTTCCCATATGTTAATCATCAGGAGAACAAACAAAATCAGTCCATACATTGCACTTTTTTGCTAGTTTCAATCTATGTTGTTGTGTATTATTGGTAATCTAATTTAATATTCAGAAATGAATCTGCCCATACAATTTACGGTTCTGCATTCCCACCTTATGCCAGGCATCTCATTTCAAAACAGATGTCAGAATTATACCAATAATTAATCATTTTGACGGCAGAGAAAATCAGGTAGTGGGGAGGATTCCAGGAAAAAATAATTGTATTTTTAAAATCATAATCTAGAAACAATTTACGTTGAGGTGATGCAATAGTTGGACACAAAGTTTGCAACAAACTTCTTCATTGTTTTTTTTAAACCAGGCACCTTGGTCGTATGGGCAAGCTGGGCCGATGAGCCTGTTTCCAAGGCATTCGGTGTCCATTGTAATGAGCAAGTAACATTGCAATGTGTCACACGCGTTCTCTTTCGATTGTCAAAGGAATCAATAGCTGATGTGTGATTAAATCAAACATTAACCAACAAGACTCGTAGGGATAAACCCCAGGATTCAAGTGATGTCATATAAGGAGCGTCAGTAAAAAAAACCAGAGCACATTCACAGCATTGCTAGTTGGTATTTTAACACCACCTCACCCTTCCTCGTCTCACAACCGTTCTCGTAAACTTCAGTTGATTCGAAAGATGGATGTCCCCTCCACAATTAAACCCTGAATATATTACAGGCCACACTACAGGACATTTTGACCAAATTGTGAAGGGAAGATATAAAATGCATTTTAGAATTAGTACGTCTTATCATAATGACAATTACATGAATGGTCCAATGGCATACTGCATCTGCTAAATCCAATCCCACTGTTTCAAGTGTAGGTAGGGAGGAACTGAGGATGCTGGTTTAAACCGAAGACAGACACACAAAGCTGGAGTAACTCAGCGGGTCAGGCAGGTGGGTCAGACAAGAATTAATTTTCTCCAGAGATGCTGTCTGACCCGTTGAGTTACTCCACCTTTTTGTGTCTGCCCACTGCTTTAAGACTGTAAAAACAACGGTTTGAACACACCGTGTTAATCCTCACAATTCTGTGGCATAGGACTGTTGCTTTTATTGGCAATATACTTTACTGGCTGTATTAATTCCAGTGATGCAAAAAAACTACAGATGCTGGAATCTGAAGCAACAAATAAACTACTGGAAGAACTCAGGGGTCAGGCAGCATCCGTGGAAGCAAAGGGAAAGGCGACACTTCCTGCATCAGGAGTGCACGCATGGTGTCGATCGAGATCACCAGCCATCCTTTTACACCCACAGATGCTGCTTGATCCACGCAGTTCTTCAAGCAGTTTGTTTCGTGTGTTTATTCCAGTTTACCGTAAGCAAAAGGAGCTTGCGAAAGGGATGTTCCTTTTACGCTATATTTTCAATGTATGTTTCTTATGAAGGCAGCATTTAACTGTCTGGAGAATTAACAATTCGCAAAGTCTTTAGTTCATAATCCGTCAAATTCATGGAATCGGAAATGGTGAAATTACGATCAAAAAATAAAAACATGCTGGTTAAAATCCACAGGCATATCGTGTTTAAGAAGAGTGCATACATTTCTAGCGTAGCCGCCAGACGTCGTAAATTTCCTTAATATGGTTATCTCCCGCAGCACGCGTGCACCCTACGATTGATGATGGATATGAACCAAATCCACCGATTCGTCAATAATGAATTACTGTAGCTTACTCGATCTGATTCGCCGAAGGAGCAGAACTGCTGTGAGTTATTTATAGATTAATTAGTGGTTATTTATATGGCAAGCATAACTGACTGACGCCTGCGAAGTAACCGATGACACTTTTGAAAAGTCCTTTAGAAAAAAAATCAAATGTTGTTTATGGTTGTGCATTATCATTTGCGTGCACATTTTCTTCCCCGCATTTACAGAAAGGCTCATATCACAAAAGAACAATACTTTTGGGGGGGAATTCAGCCACTTCACACTGCCTGGGCAAGGGCCACCAGTATAATCAAGGACCAATCTCACCCCGGGTCACTTCCTTTTCTCCCTTCTCCCATCAGGCAAGAGCTACAAAAGTTTGAGGAGTGTAAGCGCATATCTCCAGATTCAAGGAGAGTTTCATAGTGGAGTTTATGTTGTACTATATGTTATACCCTTTATCCTGTACCTGTACATTGTGGATGGCTTGATTGGAATCGTGTTGGCTTTTCGCTGACAGGATAGCATGCAACAAAAAAGCTTTTTACTGTAGCTTGGTGTTGGTGACAATAATAAACTGAAATAAACATTAAATAGTGGCAGGCAAATTAATAGGTTGGTTATATATTTTTGGCATGTTTTGCTTATGCGTAAGGTCATTGTGTACATATTTAAAAAAAGGGAGTCAACAAGTGAGTTTGGTATTCTGACTGCACGTGCCCAGGTCATGTCATTGGAGATAAACATTGGAAAGTGCAGATCTGCTGAGTGTTATCTTTGGTTATCAGACCTTCGTTTCAGTGAGTGCTTTATGCTTTGTGCTGCTCCGTGGGGTCGAGGTCGGGGTCCATGGTCGGGGTCCATGGTCAGGGACGGGTGCATGTCTCTGGCGAGCCGCCGCTGGGCCGACCCTGTCCCCCTGCAGGTGTCCCGTCCCCATCCGGAGGCGGCCGGAGGTGTCGGGCTGGGATCGCAGCTGGCGCGGGTGTGGGGGGCTCAGCACCGGCTCCAGCCCGGCTCCACTCCGGTTCCCGGGGACCGCCGGCCGTACCTCTCTCCCTGTCCAGGGGACGTCGGTTTGCCTCCTCAGAGGAGGGCATGTCATTACAAATATTGAGTCAGTCGGAGCTGGGATTGGCAATCAGCTCGGCAGCGATGGCTCGGCAGCGCCCGCGGCACAGGGGACACGGGTCGGTGTCCCCTCTCCCCTGTCTCCCACTGGCATCTGCCCCCTATCTCTCGCTGTTAAAACAACTCTGCCGCTACCTGGCACCCCCATTCCTCAGATTAAATATATTTTTACACATAAATCATGAATAAAGATAAGAATTTACATACTGTTTATGCAGTCAGCGCTTCATTCACTTTTTCTTTATAGCCAGTGACCTTTGACAAATCCCATGATTCCTTGCGTTTTATGGAATACCAAACTCGCTTATTCATGGGATAGGCCACAGCTACATTTTCGAGTATAATTTTGAGTGTTAGAATTAATGTGGAATTTCAAACCCTTCAGAAGAGGTTAATTTAAGATATTGCTGAGTTTGAGTTATGTGGAGAGATTGATCTCATTGGTCCAGAAATGGTTAAAGGGAGACTCAATAAATCTAATCAAAATAATGATGAAAGATAGGCACAAAATGCTGGAGTAACTCAACGGGGCAGGCCGCATCTCTGGAGAAAAGAAATAGGTGACGTTTCAGTTCGAGATGCCTCTTCAGATGGTCTGAAGAAGGGTCTTGACCCAAAATATTTTTTTTCTGTCTATCTTCGGTGTGAACCAGCATTTGCAGTTCACTCCAACATATTATAATGATGGACTTTGATTTAAAAATAATAGATATATTATTTTCTCCACTAGCCAAAGGTCACAGTTTTGATATAATTCCCAAATGAATTCTCGCCATGGAAGTCAAGGTCAAGGGTGGATTGCTTCAACTCCAGTTTGGTGTACTTTGAAATGACAAATAAGAATTCTGCAAACTCTGTCACAGACGGGGAACATGGATATGTGTAGTTTAGTAGGTGGTGTGTTCCTTCAGTTCTTACTGCTGCATCCAAGAGCTTCTCAGTGTCATGTTAAATGCCTTATCTTTGTTTTGAATGATATGGCCCACTAATTACCATAATTAAGTGGGAATGTTACACCCTTTTCAAGGTGGCTTGGAGGATAAATGGTTGGAATGGAGCGTCGGTTTTGGCCATGTACTATTGGGCAAGTGAGCAATGTGACCTGTCCCGACTGTGTACAATTAGGGTCATACTGTGGTGAATCTTGGCCTAGAGGAGAATGCTGACATTGATTTACAAATCTTATCAGTGGAGCCCGAGGAGGGAGCTCAGTACATTACACTAAACGGCATTCCCACCACTGATTCCATCCACATGCTGCCTTGCGAAAGCACCCAACATAATCAAGAATCACTCAGCCAGCTTCTTCCTCACTATTCATAGCAAAAGGATTTGAGTATAGGAGCAGGGAGGTTCTACTGCAGTTGTACAGGGTCTTGGTGAGACCACACCTGGAGTATTGCGTACAGTTTTGGTCTCCTAATCTGAGGAAAGACATTCTTGCCATAGAGGGAGTACAGAGAAGGTTCACCAGACTGATTTCTGGGATGTCAGGACTTTCATATGAAGAAAGATTGGATAGACTCGGCTTGTACTCGCTAGAATTTAGAAGATTGAGGGGGGATCTTATAGAAACTTACAAAATTCTTAAGGGGTTGGACAGGCTAGATGCAGGAAGATTTTTCCCGATGTTGGGGAAGTCCAGAACAAGGGGTCACAGTTTAAGGATAAGGGGGAAATCTTTTAGGACCGAGATGAGGAAAATATTTTTCACACAGAGAGTGGTGAATCTCTGGAATTCTCTGCCACAGAAGGTAGTTGAGGCCAGTTCATTGGCTATATTTAAGAGGGAGTTAGATGTGGCCCTTGTGGCTAAAGGAGTCAGGGGGTATGGAGAGAAGGCAGGTACAGGATACTGAGTTGGATGATCAGCCATGATCATATTGACTGGCGGTGCAGGCTCGAAGGGCCGAATGGCCTACTCCTGCACCTATTTTCTATGTTTCTATGTTTTTATTATCATACTTTTGACTGTACCTCTCATGAGCTACAGAAACATTCCTGATCTTCCAATCTACTTTATGGCAGTCTTTGTCATTTTTTATCTGCACTTTATCTGTAATGGTAACACCATATTATACCCCCTGTTTATTTTTGTCTTTGCACTGCTGTTGTATGTGTCTTGGTTTGATTGTAATCACGTATTGATGATTTAACAGGATAGCGCCCAATCAAAGGTTTTCTTGGTATATGTGGCATTAATAAAACAATACTAATAACTTGTGATATATCTCTAGTGCTTTGAGGTGCAAAATCAGGTAAATAATTTTTGTCTCTCAAGGAATAGAAATGGGCACAAATCATGGCTGCTCAGTAGAGCTTGAGCTTCGAAGAACTTAATCTTTGAGCACTTTTCTTCAAACTGCCAAAGGCCCTGCTGACGAACTGAAGATAAGGGTGAATCTCATCATCAGTGTTTGCCTTCATTGCGGATGGTTTGTGAGAAATGTGAACTGTTTTCCAGAATCTTATTGAGGATGAGTATTTTCAGAGGGCACTGTTGTGCAGTGAAGCAAACTGTTGGAGGATCTATTTGTGAAATATTAAGTTTAAGGAGATGCAGTAAATATGTCAATGATGACTTGAAGCTTGACTTCTGAACACAGGCATATGCAAGCATATTCTGTTCACTAGGACTGGATTACTGAGGTTGGAATGATCTTGGTCCAGGAGTTGAGACAATGCACTTGAAGTGTTTCGCTTCAGTCATGTAGATTGGTTTCCTTCCTATTGGAAGGTTGTTGGAAACGAACTGAAGCACTGCAGCAGGAAAGATTGAAAACAAATGTCAATGCTTTGATGCAGCCTTGCTCAACAAAGCACTGAGAACTCAAGTATTGGAGACCCATTGATTTGGATTGTGTCTTGCACACTGTCATGAACCATATGTAGGATGGTGCCAATTTTCTCTCGGCAGCCAAATATGAGGAGGAAGTTGGTGTTGATCCTGAATTTTACCCAGAAGTTGTCGCATATAAAGATCGTGTGCACTCTGCCTACGAACGGAAGGAATCCACATTGCAACTTGCAGAGGCAATTAAGGAAGATCCTGACGATGCTCTATGGCAGACAGCAGGAAGACCACACTGGATTTACTGCTGTTGGATCTAGTTCCTCATCTAGAAGGAGGTTATGATTTATCTGAAGTATCCTGTCATTTCTTCCTTTATCTGATCATGGGAGATCTGTTTGTATATTTGACTCTACTGTCTCTTTGGAAGAGTCAGCCCATACTCTACTCTTTCCCCAAAACCCGGTAATTATTTGAGCATGAAATGTCCGGCCAATTCGCTTGTGGAGGCAATGATTGAATCTGCTTCCACCATCCACTATGTCTATGAAGTTCCTCAATGGCACCCTTTAGAACATCAGCAATGATTCTATTTGCTCCGAAGGCCTTGTAGCTTTATAATTGGCATATAGTTATTTTGACTTGTTGTCAATCAAGAGTGCTCTTGAGACTGGACTGAATACATTTCAGTAAAGAGTTGATGCTATAGAAAGGGCTGTCATGGTAAATAGTTCCCTAATCCCAGTAATTAACTTTATGCTCTTTTCAAATTGGGAAACATCCCAAAGCAACTAGAGTGGAAATGGCATTTATTCATTTAACCCTGCGAGTTGTACATACAATGTGAGAATGACAGAAGCAGATTCCACAGGGATCTTCTCATGGATATGTTGTTAGGGACGATTATGCAAATTAAGTGGGGGGTGGGAAGCAGCTCTTTCAAAGATCAGGCACAGCTTCCGAAGGTCAATGACCTTTCACCTCTGCTGTTTACATAAACTTGACTTTTTCTAAATATTCTAATGATTAAAGGCTGAACATTTCACTTATTTGTAATATAAACAGAAAATACTAGACATCCGAAGATCAGAGCAGGATGTGTATTTTGTTCATATAATTGCAAATAATTTATTTCATCTTTTCCTGATTGTGCTTATTTGATATGTCTTAGGTGTTGAAGTTAATTGATAAATAATGAAAGTTAAATTATTTAGTAATCTTTTGGTTATCTTTAGTAATCTGTGTTTTCTATTAGTACACATAAAATAGTACACATTATTACCAATTTAAATAAGGATTTGAAATAATACTTAAAATAAACTTTAGTCTGATCGTTCCTCTTCTGCAGTTTACTACAAGCATAATTAAAACAGCCATGCATTCCACAGCATTCCAATAGAGTCTTCAATAAATTTATCTGCATGTTAATGCCATTTATCTCTCTCTAGACTGTCCTTGACCCACTGATCATCTGCAGTTTGCTTCCAGGACTGTTAACCTTCAGTAATATGGGTAGACTGGAGAAACTAGGACATTCCTTGGAGCAGAGAAGATTGAGAGTTGATTTGATGCCGGCATTGAAACTAAGTAAGGCTCTAGGTTGAACCAGAAACTGTTCACCTTGATGGGTGGATTGAGATCGAGAAGACACATATAATTAGCAAAAGGGGTAACGTCGGGAAAAGCTTTTTCATGCCATTATGATGTGGAATGTTTTGCCCAAATGGATGGTGAAAGCAGATTTAATCATTACTTTCACATGGGAATTGGCTGGACAATTCATATTCAAATAATTAGCTTAATAATAATAATTAAAAATTTGAATTTATTAGTCTATTCTGTTTATTTTTAATGAAATTAAGTGAGTCAAGAGTGTTTTATTGACTTATGTCCCAAAATGGAACAATGAAAGTCATCCTTGCAGTAGCACAATGGACATATAAACATGTAAACACATTCACGGTCACCTCAGATATAATGTTAACATAAACGACTAAAAATATCTATCTGCATTAAGAGGATAATTTTCTAAAGAATCTGGATTGAAAAGTCATTGGGGCCTTTAGTTTATTTTTGGTTTTGTCCTGCTCTTTCTTCAGCCATTACATTAAAATAATATTTTAGTGGAGGGAATGTACAATGGATTAACACAAATATTCCTAACCAATGAATGATCCGTAGAGTGGTTGGTATATTGAAATAATCCTATATTGTCCTCCTTGTTTCTCAGCTCCGTTAAAGTACTGAGGGCTGATCCAATTCCTATTGTCGTTTTTGCAGTTTTAATAAGAAGAACAACCTCTGCATTCTCTCGAAGATAGACACAAAAAGCTGGAGTAACTCAACGGGACAGGCAGCTTCTCTGGGGAGAAGGAATGGGTGACTTTTCGGGTCAAGGCCCTTCTTCAGACCCTTCTCTCCAGAGATGCTGCCTATCCCGCTGAGTTACTCGAGCTTTTTGTGTCTATTTCAGCTTAAACAGCATCTGCAGTTCCATCCTACATATTTTGTCTGCATTCTCTCTGTAAGTTCCTACATTGAGCTAGGTTGGTGGCATTCGGAGAACACAGTTTCCTGGCCCTTTTTCTCATAATATTAGAAATATATATTTTTGGGAACTGTTCCTCAGGAATGTCGAGGCTCCATGTGACTGATTCATTCTGAAAGCAGAAGCATACAATTTAAAGCATAGAACAGTACAACACAGGAACAGGTCCTTTCCCCCACACAATGTTTGTGCCTATTGCGATGCCAAGTTAAACTGACATTCTCCGCCTGCATATGATTCATACCCCAACATTATTACTCAATGGCCCTTGCACACAGATGGCAGTAAACTACCGACCAAACTCCCTCTTGAATGTTTGCTACTAAGACAATTGAGAAACTAGAATTACAGCATATTTCACTAGTAATTGATTCTACCCTATGGCAAGCTGGATTCCAACAGTTGGAAAGCCTTTCATCAAGTTAATTACCTTCACTAAAAATGGGTTTCAGAAAAACAAACTGGTCTTGTCATCCTTGATTTAATAGCAGCATGTGTTACTGGTGATTTTCTGGTGAGAATATCAGCAATTCTTTCACAATCCCACAAGTTTTATTGAACTACAGCTGGTTCAGAAACCATTAGCTAACTGATCTATTTCTTGTTGACATCAATCAGAAACCTTTCCTCAGTTCAATACGGAGACCTTTCTTTAACATTTGTGCATAAATAACCTGTTTGTAAAAAACTTGTTTATATTGATGGTAGTGCAGTTGTTGCTTGAAATCATGGCTTTTCAAATATGGCACTCTCACTTGAAGGCAGCATGGAGCTGACATCAGACTACTCCTTAATATGTCACTTCAAACTAAATCAAACATTTTCTCATGTGCTTTAGAGCTGCAGGATATGCCCCATAAATGTGAACTCAGTTTCCGGATGAATGGTCAGCTTATCAAATTTGAAACCCAATTTACGTTATCTTGGATTTACTCTTGAACTTATGAATCCAAACTCCAAGAACTTTTTCCAAACAAGAAATAAACTACCTGCTAAACCTGCAGGCTCCTCTAATATGCCAATGCTTTAATGGTATGTCTATTTACCTTGGAATTGTTATTCATTTGTAAAATACTGCAACAATATGTTAAGTTTGTTTATTGCATAGTATACTCATGGACAACTAACAACATCCTACAGGAATATACTTACAATGTCCTACAATATACTTTGGGACAGGAACACCAAATCCAAATGCGCTCGGTGCCTGACATGTGATGACTCTTGTGTACTGCCTAGGTCAGGTCTGCTGTATGATTTTACGGGGTTGTATGAACAACAAAGCATTTCATTGCACCTAGGTACATGTGACAATAAAATATCATTGCATCATTGAATAGATGTGGCTCTGCTTCACCCCACACAAAGCCAGTCCAATCACCAGACTCTGTGATTATTGTGCATTGCCGTGGAAGTGGAATTTACTTCAATTATCAATAACTGGGGTCTTGTAAAGATAAAACATATAGCAGATAAGTCTAATAATATTTTAACACAAAACAGGCCATGCAGCTCACGATATAGGTGCCAACGTGATGCCTATTTGACCTAATCCCTTCTGCCTCCTTTAGCTCCATAAACTGTCAATACCCTGTGTATGCAGGTGCTTATCTAATTTGAAAGGAGGACAGCTGTTTATGACAAACCTTAACAAGCACATTATCATTCCTACCCAAACCTTCTTGACAAATATATAGTCCTTAAGCAGGTAGTCAATTGTCTCATCACCATTGTAGCTATTTCAAGGACAGCTTGTGGTGGAATGGAGACTCCAATTGTGTCGTGGTAGGGAGAATTCTTCCTACTGCCAGCCTAGAAAAGTCTTGGTGCCTATTTGTGTGGTCTGCTGGTTAGGTATTCTACCAAATAACTTTAATATCTGCCCAGGAAACCATCTCACAAAGCCTATTATGCCTTTCTCCCATGGCACCTCAAGGACATTCTGACTATTAGGTAGGCCAAAAGTACTGGAGAAACTCAACGGGTGCAGCAGCATCTATGGAGTAAAGGAAATAGGCAATGTTTCGGGCCGAAACCCTTCTTCAGACCCTGTGTTGACTATTGCCTGATGGACATGATCAAAGGTGCTTTTCCGAGGAACTTTTCTATGAAGGACAGATCATGAGGCAGTGCAACATTTTTCCCAGCACTGGGAATGGGCAGAAACTCAACACAGACTGACACCATGTTTACATACCCCTCCTCTATGCACAGCTTGATGCAACCACACAAATAGATGGCCATTTCAGTGAAGACTACATAGAGCATGTTTCTACTTCCTTTCTCCAGAGACTTATACAGGATGACCCAATGGATTTGATCCATTTAAAATCTACTGATGAAATAAACGATGCTTCGGGTGATTGCCACAATATAACAGGGCTCAAAATTAGCTGTTGCCCGGGTGCCAATGGCCACCTAAAATGCCACTGGGCAACCTAAATGCCGAGTCATTTTGCCCAGCTTGGCACTGCAGGTACTGGTTTATACCAAAGATATATCCAAAAAAACTGGAGTAACTCAGCGGGTCAGGCAACATATCTGGAGAAACATATCTCGGCGGCGACTGTAGTGCGGGGCAAAGATACTAGGGGTGGGGCGATGGAGGGTTGGAGCGAATGACGGGCCCCGCACAGCAGCAGCAGCTCCACCATGGTCCAGGATTTATTGACACAGGTTGATCATACGCTGAATAATCCAACCACATTTTTGTTTGGAAGTGGAAAGAAATAATAGAAATTGCATTAATTTCATTAAAAAGAGTTTAGATACTGTATTATAATTTTGCTGCATGTCATTGTGGTATATAGCATGTCTTGATTTAGTTTGTGACTTTATTTGAAGCAGAAATAATATGTGAATGCTTCATTGAGCATAATTCCGACTGGTAACTATGCACTTCGTCCGAGTACATTATTGCACGTGTCATGCAAGCCGTCTTAAATGACCACCTAACTGCCATTTGGCAACCTAAAAAGCTGCCTAGGTTGCCCGGCTGGCAGCTGCCTAGGTTGCCTGGTTAAGTGAGAGCCCTGAATGGTGAATAGCATCTTCATTATTCTCAACTGGAAATAAAGTGATAAGTTAGTTTTCCACCTTACACAGATATCTAGGTCACACAGCTAATTCAGGATGAATGAGTTATCGTCAGGCTTCTGAACAGTCTTTACATAAGTCAGGGTACTGTTTAATTCGCCTCCATGCCATTGCGAACATTTGACTTTGTCTATGTATGGAACTGGTGCAGTGGAATGCTGAGAAGTAAATTCCCCACTCTGTATTTTCCCCTTTGCTCTATCTATTTGGTTGCATATAGTATTATCTGATTTGATTGAATAGTATGCAAAGTAAAGCGTTTCACTGCACCTTAGAACACATGATAATATAAACCTAAACCTAAATTTGATACCAACATTTTAAGGAAATGGAAATCATTGTATGTGAATATTACTTTGGGATTACTAATTTAATTTTCTTATGCCACCAGGTACAATGAAAATACTGACAAGAGCATGTAAATATGTCCTTGCCTGTTTGCCTATGTTCCTGGAGGAACAGCCCTAATAATGCAAATACAGAAATTTATAGAACCGATGCAAATGTACAAACTCTGGCACTGAATCGGTTTGATGCTTTTGGACCTGTTGGAAGCTTTTGTGCCTGGTAGGGTCTTGAAATCCCCCTTATAATGAATTTAAGAAAAATAAGCAGCTTCCCCTTATGCTTGCTCCACTATTCAATGATTCAATGATACTTTATTGTCACATGTACCTAGATACAGTGAAATGCTTTGTTTTGCATACAACCCGGTAAAATAATGTAGCAGACATCACCCAGGCAGTACACAAATGTCGCCACATTTTGGCAGCAAAATCTTGTCTGAGTGTTTACTTTAAATACAATGTTTTTGCCTCATCCCTGTATTTCTTGATTGCTTTCACTACCAGAAATGTCTCAACCTGTTTTGAATGAACCCAATAGCAGAGGTCCATAATCCCCCAGGCACAAATCCCCACCCTCTGAGAAGTTTCTCCCAATTTCAGTACTAAATAGCCTACCTCCTATTCTAGATCCTTACTGAGTTTTAGACTCAGGAAACATCCCTCCTGTATCTATTTTATCAGGCCTTCCAAGAAGTTTGTCTGTTTATTTATTGATACACAAATTTAAAAAAGTGTTTAGTTACCAAATAGAAATCTTTAAAATAATGTAGTCT
Organism: Amblyraja radiata; assembly: GCF_010909765.2. Taxonomy (NCBI): domain Eukaryota; kingdom Metazoa; phylum Chordata; class Chondrichthyes; order Rajiformes; family Rajidae; genus Amblyraja; species Amblyraja radiata. The sequence continues at coordinate 28,271,365 of NC_045966.1, read as the reverse complement.
TTACAGTGTTATGATGCTCTAATTTAATTTCACAGTTCCTTTTATATATTTTCATTAATTGATTCATTTAAATATTTTTCCCTTTTAGGGAAATGTTTCTCTAATTTTACTTTGTATTCAAATTTCATTAAAGGGCAACAGTTTTTGGTTGTGTGCTATTTTCATCCTATGCAAAATATGAACTTGGGCTATTTTGGGCCCTTACCACATAACTAATGCCTTGAAAATCCAGTTACAATATGAGAAGGTGACCGGTGTATAAAATTGCAAGGGACCTACCTGGTGTACATAGATACAACTTCGCTTTGATGGCAGAGGGTTCAAAATTCAAGGGGCAAAGATTGAAACTAATTGATAGTATTGGAGAGGATAAGAGGGAATGCAATTTCCCTGGGAATGCACGTTGTTGAAATATCTGAACTCTACTTGGATATTTACTTGAAACATTGTGATCGGTAGAGTTATAGACTTTGTGCAGGAAGTTGGGAGTAGTATGTGTGGATCTTTCTCGGATATGCATCGAGACGAGCAAAATTGTCTCCTGTGTTTCAACTTTCCTCTGATTCTAGTAACATTCAAATTTTACAGCAGGCATGTGCATTACAGCAAATTATTCCAGCATATCTATACACTGTAAATGGATTGATTACAGTTTACAGCATATCTATACACTGTAAATGGATTGATTATCATCATGTATTGTCTTGCTGCTGTCTGGTTAGCATGCAACAAAAAGCATTTCACTGTTACTCGGTACACATGACAATAAATTAAACTGAACTGAGCTGAACTGCTTACTGATCTTCCACTGTATTGTCTTTTGCAGCCAGTTTATCCATCTAAGCTTTGTTTTTAGTACTTTTAATAGGAAACAATATGTGATTGCCTATGAATTAATTCTCAAAAATACTTTGAAATTCCTGTTATCATTTTTTGCCAATAGTTTAATCCAATATGGCACCATCCATTATTCAACACGAGAGTTGCATTGAAGTGGATTTTTGACAGGCACTTGAACATGCAGGGAATGGAGGAATGTACAAGATGGTCTTGGCTTTATGTTTGACACAATCGTTGTGGGCCACAGGGCTTGTTTCTGTGTTGCACTGTTCGATGCTCTATGTTCTATTTTATAATAAGGTTATACTGTTTCTTCCCTTCAATGGGAAATCAGCCGTAAAATGCTAATTCACTCACCAATGATCATTTCTTCTCACTCCTCTATTCATACCAATGCCTGCTACAGACAAACTTCCAATCTTTTAAAACTTTTTTTGTTTGTTAATTGCTCTGCATCTGGCTGTAATATACATGACATTGACTGCTGCTGATATAGCAATCTGACTGTTAACTTCTGCATGCTTTCTGCTTGATTTAACTGTATTCATCCTTTTTCGCCCTGTCTCATGAGAAAAAAGGGGAAGGGACAGATAGTACCAACATAGCATTATCTATCACTGAATATGCTTTCCTACATATGACTTCTGGCCACCAGCTATCAACCTAGGGTGTCAGCCCCAGGGTACTCAAGGCATGTGCCAGCCTATTGTGCGGAGTACTCCAGCATACTGTATCTTTAAGCTGAGCCTGAGCATGAAGAGGGTTCCTGTGATGTGGAAGACATTCTGCCTGGTTCCTATACCAAAGAGGACGCGTCCCATCTCATCCAATGACTACAGACCAGTGGCGCTGACCACACATCATGAAGACCCTGGAGAGGCTGGTGCTCACTCACCTGCGCTCCCTGGTTAAACCCTACCTGGACTCCCTGCAGATCGCTTACCAAACAAAGATGGGGGTCGAGGGCGCCATCATCCACCTGCTCCATTGTTCCTATGCTCACCTAGAAAGGTTGGGAAGTATTGTGAGAGTCATGTTTTTTGACTTCTCCAGTGCTTTTAACATGATCATGCACTGCTACGGAGCAAACTGACAAAGATGAGGTGTCCTGGATCACCAACTACCAGGATGACCACAATATGTCAGGCGACAGAACTGTGTCTCGGACATGATGGTGAGCAACACAGGGGCCCCACAGGGGACGGTCCTCTCTCCCTTCTTGTTTACCATATACACCTCGGACTTCAGATATAACTCCGTCCCCTGCCACCTGCAGAAGTTTTCAGATGACTCTGCAATTGTGGGCTGCATCAGTGAGGGGAGGGAAGCTGATTACAGAGGTGTAGTCAACGGCTTTGTTGAATGGTGTGGGCTGAATCACCTGCAGCTCAACACCGACAAAGACTAAGGAGTTGGTGGTGAACTTTAGGAGGAGAGAAACTCCCCTGTGCCCTGTCTTCATCAATGGTGTGGATGTGCAGTTTACCAGGGAGTACAAATACCCTGGAGTGTACCTGGACAGTAAACTGGACTGGTCCAGGAAGGCTGAGGTCCTGTACAAGAAGGGACAGAGCCAGCTGTACTTTTTGAGATGGCTCCGCCCTTTCAACGTCTGCAGTAAGATGTTGCAGGTGTTCTACCAATCGGTGGTAGCCAGTGCCATCTTCTTCACTGCTGTGTGCTGGGGCAGCAGAGCGAAGGCTGTGGATGCCAATAGGTTCAACAAACTCATCAGGAAGGCTGGCTCCATCCTGGCGGCAGATTTGGATTTATAGGAGGTGGTCTTGGAGGGGAGGATGCTTCACAAACTGTGGAGCATCCTGGTCAATACAGCTCACCCCCTCCATGACACACTGGTCATCCTGAGGAGTACCTTCAGCAACAGACTGGTACCACCAAGATGCGGGACAGAACACCACAGGAGATTCTTCTTCCCTGTGGCTATCAAACTTGACAACTCCTCCCCCTTCTATTGTGGGATAAACTGAGACTGACTCCCCTGACTCCTCCCCCACCCCCCCCCCCCCCCCCCCTCAGTCTTTGCACATCCTCCAAGCCTTTCCGCTCGCCAATTTAATTTCATGTTTCATGTATTTTGCTTTTTTATGACTGTTGGCAGATCAATTTTCCTCCTGGGATAAATAAAGTTCTATTATATCAAATCGTATCGTATGCAGTATGGGACCTTCACTCACTTTTAAGGATTTTTATGCTCACTCTTAATTAACTTATATCTCTGCGTTGTTTTATTTCCACTTCCCATATCATTTGGTTCTTTAGTCAGACAAATAATGAGCTTAATGGTTAATGAAATACACTGGTAGTGTTTGGGAAGATGCCTAAGTGGCGGTTTGAAATAAAAGAAGGTGAATTCACTAAAGATGCCAAACACTATTCGTTAAAACTCTGCTTCTAGAACAAGCTTCATAAACAAGCTTTTAGCAGCATGGTTTCCCAATGTGTGTATGTAATTGTAAAGATCATCCATGCTCCTGAAATGTAACTATGTAGATACAAAATTTTTGAGTCTTATTTTTATTAATTTCAAATCAAATATTCTTCAATTTTCCATGATGTTTCTGATTCCCACTTAATTTTAGGTAGACAAAAATGCTGGAGAACAAAGCGAGTGAGGCAGCATCTATGGAGCGAAGGGATAGGTGACGTTTCGGGTCGAGACCCCTCTTCAGACTGATGTGGGGGTGGGAAGAAGAAAGGAAGAGGCGGAGACAGTAGGCTGTGGGAGAGCTGGGAAGGGGAGGGGAAGGAGGGAGAAAGCAAAGACTACCTGAAATTGGAGGTCAATGTTCATACCGCTGGGGTGTAAAATAAATGTTTTTTTCCTTTCTTCTTTCTTCATTTTAAGTAATTAAGTAAGTGTTTTATTTCCTTTCTTCTCCTCTTTTGTCTGATAACTAATTAAAGTGTGACACGTCAGGTTACTGTGATATCATAGCAATGACTGAGAAGCTGTGTGGTTTAAGCTACAGCCCACACTTAAATGGTAGAGGTTTTGTGGAGGTTAGTAATCAGCTCCATATCCTGTGTGTAGCAAGAAACTGCAGATGCTGGTTCAAACCGAAGATAGACACATAATACTGGAGTAACGCAGCGGGACAGGCAGCATCTCTGAAGAGGAATGGGTGACATTTTGGGTTGAGACACTTCTTCAGACTGATGTCAAGGAAGAGGGAGATACATAGATGAGGAAGTGTGAGTTGTGAAAACAGGACGAAAGGAATGGAGATCAAGGAAAATGTAGAATAGATCATTGTTATATGGGAGAAGGTAACAACAAAGTAAACAGAGATAAAATGTAATCGGAGACAGTCAGACTAGTTGGAGAACTGGGAAGGGGGTTGGATGGGGAGAGAGGGAAAGCAAGGGTTACTTGGTTAGAGATGTCAATGTTCATACAGCTGGGGTGTAAGCTGCCCAAACGAAATATGAGGTGCAGTTTGCTCTAATTTGTGCATAGCCACACTCTGACAATGGAGGAGGCTCTTTAGTGTTTAGAAGGCAATGAGAAATATAAATTGCTTAAAGTGGGAGGAATAAAGGAGTATTAATTCAAGTGGCGATAAATTGGATGATCAGATAACCACTCCCAATGTGCTGTCACTAATTCTGCACCACACATTGCAACATTTATTCCAAAATGCTGATTTGGTATGACATTCAATTTGGCCCAGGCGTAGTAGATAGGCATTTTTCTAAGACCTTTTGAACTCAAAGTATTTACAATGTTGATAAACTGGCAAATGTACACCAGTAAACAAATAACTGTTCAGTGAAGGTTCCTTCAAATATCAATTTGTTACGAAAAGGCTGAGGACTAGTCTTCTTGCGTATGGCGTGCACAGCCTAAAGTTGTAGGTCAATTTGTTCTATTTGATCTTGTTTGTGCATGTCGGGTTGATTGCATTAGTCGAAACAGGGTGGACTACGTGAAGGTTGCAATCTCCCGCCCCAGAGGACTGGTGAGCCATATTAAGAATATTTATTTTTAGGTGGTAAACTCATTTTGAGCTTTATTAAATAACCGCACCAACTTAATAAAATCATGGAATGCTTTATAATTGAAAAATAAACAATTATGTAAACTGTTCAACTGTGCTGAATTATAGGTGATTATAGGTGATTTTACTATTGTGTTTCTTTTTAATTAATTAATTTTGATGGAACTTGAAGGTCAACTTAGTGATAGTAATTTGAAGTTCATTCTAGGCAATATTTTCTTATTGTAGGAATGTTACAAACTTTTGAGATTTTAAAAATCAAGCCTGTAATTTATCCCATCAGATAAAGCATAAAAAATCCTTTAATATTTACCTAATTCACTTTCATATCTTCAGTATTAAAAAAGTTATGATCATTTTCATACTAGGAAATTAACATCTTGTTCCCTATTGCTTTGTATTGACTTAACTCAAAAGCTGTGATTGAGGACGGGCCGTTTTACATAGACATACATACAGATCGGACATGGCTGCCACCATGTTCAACATGGGGGCCGTCATGTTGAACATGGCGGCGGCCACAATCCGATCTGTATGTACTGTGGAAGCTTTTAGTCAGATATTTAGCATGAATATAGTGATTACGGATAGACAATTACACAATACGGATAATGATCATGTTGCCGATATCGGGGCATAATTAACTTATTTCACATCATCAGATTAAAATTAAATGACACCTAATACTAGATAAGATGTTAAGTAAAAGTCCTTCGTACCTTTTGTTTTAGCGTGAATTTATGATCCGTGATTTTGAAGGTCTTGAATTTGAGCCCCGACTTTCAAATCCAGCGTTCAAGAGACCAGCAACGTGTTGAGAAAAAAACCGCTAACGGATGACAGAACGAAATTTCCTCTAAATCATAAGCTTGTTGTAAGAGGAAATCCCTCCCTGACAACAATGAAAAACCTGCAGTTTAATCACCCCCCCCCCCCCCCCTTCAGTCTCTCGAGGCCCACGCACAGCAGTCGCCAGGTCTGGAGCGCCACTGATGGCAGGGATTGTAACAACGCTACTTTTTGCACCTAAAATGAAAACTTTAACAAAAGTATGCTTTGCACTACTTTTCTTTCTTATTTTGGAATCAAGTCATAAGAGTCTTGAGCCGAATTTCATTAGATCTCAAGGAGTGTTATTCAATATTTTGGACATATTTTTTGTTCCTATGGTTTTTAATGAAGTAGGATGAAACACAAACCTACTGATAACCATCTGTATAATACCAAAGAAAAGCTAACATCAAAAAATCAATTTGCATCATTAAAAAAATAATTTATAAAGAGAGAAAAAACATTTATTTTTCTGTCTGACCTCTCCCTGAGAGACAACCTGTTCCAGCCTGTTGAAAATGAAGAATGCATTGTTCCATGGAGAGCAATTGGTCACATGACATAATTTTTAAAGGGATCCACATTGAACATTACACCAGCTACATAATGAAAAAGACACACAAATATTTCAAAATGACTGCCTAATCACTTTGAGCTTTAATTTGGAACACATTTCTTTGCATATTTAAGTCGAAGGACTATTCTTCCAGATACAGTCCTAAACAGTTACTGTTCTCCCAGGATCTGTCATTGAACTATGGGGTCAAACAAATCTGACCCAACTTTTGCTTCTGACTCTGTTTGGGATTTAATGAGGATGAAGAATTTATTTTCGATTAGTTCACTGATTCATAGAGCAATAGAGTAGCACAGTACAGAAACGGGCCTTTCAAGTTGACTTTTTCACTCATCTTCACTGATCCCATTTACCCACATTAAGTCTGTATTCATCCATATCTTGCCTATGCCAAGTGCTTGTAAAAATATCAAATAAGCGTAGCGATTGTACCTGATTCCACTATGTCCTCTGGCAGTACGTTCCAGGGATTAACTGTTATCTACTTGACCCCCAGGTTCCTCTGTCCATCAACATTTAGTCTTAGCATTGACTGTATTTGTTCTACTCCAATCTGACTTCCCAAAATCCATCACTGTGCATTTGCACAATTTTCCATCGGATCTTTATCCTGCTGCGGTGTTAGACAATCAACACAATCCACAACACCACCGATCTTCATATTATTGAAAGATTAAGAAAGGAAGTCTTGGTTGTAAAAGCCTGCAATAGTCATCCCATTAATAAACTCAGTTATATTCTTTACTGCCTCATGTACTAATTGAGATTCTCCATATTGATGTCCCTTTCTCAGTGTGAAATAAGTTGTAGTAGTCCACACAGACTTTAGCAAGATACCACAAGCTAGGGTAGTCTAGAGGTATAGATCACATGGGATTCAGGGCAAGCTGGCCAATTGGATATAAACATTCCTTGAAAGCAGGAGACAGAGTATGGATGTAGAGGGCTGCTTTTCAGACTGGAGGCCTGTAATGAATGGTGTGCCATAGAGATTTGTGTTGAGTCCACTGTTGTTCATTAGGTTCAAGGTTCAAACTTATTTGTGAAATTAATTTACCATGCAGTGTTACAATTATTAGTGATTTGGATAAGAATGTAGTACATGGTTAGTAAATTTACAATTACACTAAAATACTCACAGCCATACTAAGAGCAGGAATTTTATTTTCAGAGTACCCTGAATTGGCAATTACTTAATGGAAACATGAAACATGGCCCACAGATAAGGGTTTTTATCTTCAGTGCAAGCCATGTCCTTTATGTCATACCACACCCTGGTCTCATATCGCTTTGTTATTCTTTTCTTGAAGTTTCTACCCAATCTATTCCCAATTGTGAGTGCTTTTTTTGCCTCAATCAATTACAGCTCCACAACCTTTTTGGTGAATGAGTATGACAATTTACCATTGATGGCCTGAAAAGTAGAATCAAAGGCCATGACAGAGATTTAGAATAGTTGTCAATATATTTGTGAAGTAGTTAATTTATAATGGATATCTATAGAAAAATGGCCAATGTAAAATTTAAAACCAATATATGAATCTGATTTAACTTCAAGTAGCATATGTCAACAAAAGTTGGACTTGACATGGGTAAAACTTCAACTCAAGCCAAGCCTATTGTGACAAGTTGATGAGACACATACAATGAAAAGAGAGACATGGATTTGGAAAGAAAGGGGTTAATTAGGGATAGTCAGCATGGTTTTGTGCATGGGAGATCGTGCCTCATGAAATTGATTGGGTTTTTTTGATGGAGTAATCTGGAAGGGAGATGAGGGAAAAGCCATTGTAGTTAATATAGACTCCAGCAAAGACTTTGATAAGGCTCTGCATGGTAGGCTGCTCTGAAAATTTAGATCACAAATTTATCTAATTGGATACAGATTTGGCTTCATAGTAGGAAGCAGAGGGTGGTGGTGGAAGATTTATTTTCAGGTTGAAAGCCTGTGACTGCGAGTGTCTCAGGGATCTATGCTGCCTCTGTTTGTGAGTGTGGGTCATTCCATGCTAATCCTATGTAATCATGTTCACAATTAACTGAAATCCTTTCAATGATCATATTAAGCAAACTGTTCAAGATTGGTGGTTCAAATTGGCTTCCTTCTGTGATACTGATGAAGAATGTAAGCATTCAGCAAATTCAATTCTCTCAATATGTCATCTAGGAAAGTCTGTGCACACTGGTCACAACACAGTTTATGGATTCCAACAACAGCCTGTCTGTACTGCTGAAGACTGGATACTTGAACTAGGCAGTCTTAAGAATAACTAATAATCTTCAGAGGTTGAAATAAACATAAAAAATGAACCCTTTTCCTAGTGTGCAAATGTCTAAGACCAGGGGGCATAGCTTTAAGGTGAAAGTGGAAAGATTTAAAAGAGATGTGTGTGGCAAGTTTTTTTAACACAGAGGATCGTAGGTACCTGGAACATGCTGCCGGGGGTGATGGTGGAGGCAGATACGATAGTGGTGTTTAAGAATCTATCTAAGATGAGATTAGTTTATCCTGGCACAATGTTCGGCCCAGGCACTGTGGGAAGATAGATACAAAATGCTGGAGTAACTCAGCGGGTCAGGCAGCATCTCTTGGGAAAAGGAACAGGTGACGTACCGCGTCGAGATCCTTCATCGGACTGGGACTTCCCTATGATCTCGGTATTTCGCAGTCGATAGGATGAACCATACGATTTATTAACATTAACACGTTACAATTATTTAAATGGGAATGAATTTTTAAAGCAGAATGCAATACACTGACCTACGAATGTTCTGCATTTAATACTGCCAACTCAGGATGAATCTATCGAACAAGGGTTGTCTTTGCCTTTTATTATTTACAAGCAATGCTATCCTAGAATTGGATGTCTATTTAATATTGCAACATATTAATGACATTCATGTCTTTGTAGTTGGCAGCTTTCTCTTGAAACACAGCCCCCATTTGCAAACACTACCAGCAGCTTTTGAGGGACTCACTGTCACCCACAGCAATCAAGATAGTTGCAAAGAGCATCTGCACATGTTTTTTTCCTCTATTCTACAAATTATAAACAAATCTGATGATTCCATAATTTAATTCATTTTTGTGTATTAATGTGCTAAATGTTTTATATTTCTACTTTGGTCAAAGCCTTGTTCACCAGAGTGGCATAAACAAAGCACCTTCTGCAACCAGCCTGGAAGTAAATTTCCTACATCTTCCAATAATAGTACTTATTGTGCCTGCAGTTAATGAAGTGGCAATATCAATGACTAGGGACTCACAATTGTTAAAGATCACATTACGCTGTAGAGGTAAGTGGCATATGGCTTCAGGCAGAAGAATAGATGCAGTTTTAATGCTTAGTGCAATTCAGTAACACTGATGAAAAGCTCATTTACTCTAAGTATTTAATTTTATGGGTTTTGGACTGGATCTGACTAAAAGGTCACACAATTGATTATTTCCCCTTGATGCAGAATGCTGCTAAGAGTGAGAAAAATATGATTTTTGCACGGTGATGATTTTTATTATATCAACAGGGGTAACAATTTATACTAAAAAAAGTGTTCTGCTTTAAAAAGGGGATGAAAACAGTAACAAGGTAGACATCCTTGATTGTTTTAGTTAAATATGGAAAATAGTAGCATTAAATCATTGCACTCCACTTAGGGAGATCTGATCCATTGGCTGATAGATGGATAGATGGCACGTTAGGATAGATAATGCTTAGCTTAGAATCCTCTTCTAATGGTGACCAGCCAAAAGTATTGGTGCATTGTTTTGGGATATGTGATATTCATCCCTGAACAGTAGTACTAAATGTGTATGTCATCATGTCACGTTTGCTTTCAAATTTATTCTATTAATTTTATTGGAACACATTTCAGAGGAAATGTATCTTGTGTTGAAGGGCCTACTGGTGTAGGCCTGCTCAAATGGGCGTGCTTTCTAGGCTGAAGATAGACACAAAAAGCTGGAGTAACTCAGCGGGACAAGCAGCATCTCTGGAGAGAAGGAATGTGTGACGTTTCGGGTCGAGACGCTTCTTCGACCCGAAACGTCACCCATTCCTTCTCTCCAGAGATGCTGCCTATCCCACTGAGTTACTCCAGCTTTTTGTGTCTATCTTCGGTTTAAACCAGCATCTGCAGTTCCTTCTTACACATGCTTTCTAGGCTATCACATTAACCATTCACTTAGTAATAAAAGATTGAGGAAGACTTTTGAAACACACCACAGTAAACTTCTGAGTATGTTTGTCAAGATTGAACACTTCATCAATGTTTATCACAAAAGTTTTCTGAACACGTTATTCCAAAGGAATAATTTGGCTTAGCTTTGGGAAATCTTTAATATAATGATCAGTGAAAAGAGAAGTCTAGGCATTTGAAATCTTTCCAGGGGTCCTTGCTGATCATCAGGGACAATAGGAACAATAGCATCGGAAAAATATAAAGAAGGTAAAGGAACAGAGGTTGTTTCGAAAAGTAAGGTGCATTTCACCCTTGCTGTGCCAAGCCCATCATGCAAAACTTGAGATCTTATGTGTCCCTTCCCCACACACTCTCTCCCTCCCTCCGTCCCTTCCTCTCTCTCCCTCACTCTCACTCTGCTGTCCTTGCTCTGTCAATCTCTTTCTCACATAAGCCTACACAATCACTGAAACTTGCCACTGTTTTCTGTCAATGCCTTCCACAGTTTCAGTGAATGCTGATTTCAGAAGCCCACATGCATATGCACTCAAATTATAAACCATTTTTGAAGCTCAAAGCTACATCTAATGATACCAACCATTATCAGGTTTAATATTGCATGACAAATCCAGATATTCAAACAGATATGTATTTGTAAGTTCATCAGTTATAGGAGCAGAATTAGGGCATTTAACCCATCAACTCTACTCTGCCATTCAATCATGGCTGATCTATCTTTCCATCTCAACACCATTCTCCTGCCTTCTCCCCATAACTCCTGACACCTTTACCAATCAGGAATCTGTCAATCTCCGCCTTAAAGATATCCATTGACATGGCCTCTACAGCTGTCTACGACAATGAATTCATTACCCTCTGACTAAAGAAATTATTCCTCATCTCCTTTCTAACTTCCCTTTATTCTGAGGCTATGGCCTCTGGTCTCAGGCTCTTTAGTATTATTAACATTTCATCCATTTGTACCTGTTCTCACTCCCATAAATGTACTCACATAAATATCCCCTTGATTTTTACCCCTGTTTGCTAAGCAATTTTTTGCATCAATAGAGGTAAGAATAAGAATCACTCCCAAATCTTTTACAATCACTGGATAAAGACTAAAGCTCTTTCTCTGTCACAACAACATCTCCCAATGTGATGTTATCTATACACAATGTCTATAGACTTGTTTGAGTGATACTATCCACTGGAGTTAAATTGGAGTGAATGCTTTTATTCCAAGAGCCTGAGCTGGATGTAGAATTAAATATCAAAGTTGAGGAAGGGTCCCAACACAATACATCATAAGGGATGCTGCCTGACTCATTGGGTTATTCCAGCACTTTATGTATTTTTTTGTAAACCAGCATCTACAGTTACTTGTGTCCACCAAAGGTAAACCATCGTAGTTTGATGTGATGGCAACAACAGACAAATACATTTATCGTTTGTGTTTTTGTTTTTGTGCTTATACTGTGTGAATTTTGGAACATGTGCTCTTTTTTCAAAGCGTAACATGACCTCCAACTTAATGTGTACAGTAAGCTTTATAATCTTTTTATATCTCTGAATTCATGCGGGGAGATCACTGATACTCGGCAAGTGGATGAGAAGATCTCCTTTGCCAGCCGAGTAACTCTATTGTTTGTCCATGAACCAACACTCTGGGCAATTACATAAAATAGATGTTATAAAAGTATTATTGCCTAGGCACAGGAAATTAATTCCTGGTTGGTAATATTAACTGTGCTCTATGACGTATTTAGCAGTACCAGGGGTATTTAGCAGTACCAAGAGTTTTGCAACCCAGAAAGTTTTAACACTTAATATACACCTTTTTTTTTAATGAGTGGTTTAAGCTTTTGACCATTTCTGGGTGGAATCCTATCATTCTGAAAAATATGACTGGGTATTTCTGGTCACAAACTGTGCATCTACCAATGACATGCCCAAAACATGCTCCTAATTATATAATTTCTTGTGCGAATGTCATCCAATGTCACTGGGAAATTGTTTAACATGGCGAAGGTAGACACAAAGTGCTTGAGTAACTCATCGGGACAGGCAGCATCTCTGGAGAGAAGGAATTGGCGACGTTTCGGGTTGAGACCCTTCTTCAAACCCAGAATGTCATTCATTCCTTCTCTCCAGAGATGCTGCCTGTCCCGTTGAGTTACTCCAGCACTTTGTGTCTATCTTTGGTTTAAATCAGCATCTGCAGTTTCTTCCTACATATATTGTTTAACATGGCCCTGAGGTGCACTGGTCTTTGGGAACTCTTGGAACAATGTTTTGAAAGCTCTGGTATCTTTGTAGAGATGTACATTAAAGATGAACACACCAAACAGATTCAAGCCTACCACTGGATTTGATTCAGTTGGTCCCTTCTAATTTATTTACTTACTTGCTCTGCGCAGTGTGACCATACACTCTACGCTTTAGAAGCTCAAAATTATCCTCTGCAAATTCCCAACTCAAAATGTTGTCCAGATTACAACTCTCCCTCCTCCCCACCTACATCCCCCCTCCCATCAACCCCCACAACCACCACAAGTACTACTCCAAGCTCCGATCCCACAGGTAAAAACTGCTACATAATTTGCAGTCTCTCAGCCTCAATTAATGGCTTCGATCCATGGCTCTGATCAACCATCAACTCAGCCTTAGCCCCCCTTCCCCTCCATCACCTTACCTCAATCTCCACCCTAATTCCCTGTTCATGAATCACAGACCTAATATATCCCCAGACCATGATCAACTGATAGCTGAATGTCTTCTCTTTTCCCCTGCAAACCCGTGCACCTAACCGCCTCTTATATCTATCTGCATAAGTTTGTTTTTCCTTCATGCACATGCACTTTTTTTTCTCTTTTTTTCTTGTCATGTACCTTTTTTTCCCTTGAATGGCATACTGCAAGCATGAAAGTATACAAATACCATTCAGAAGCACCAGAAGGTTTTGGCATGAGGCACCACTAAATGTTCAGGTGGTCACATGATCAAAAGGTTTGTTGATGCACTGTGCAACAGCAGATTAATTGGACCCAGTGGGCACTAATGAATTTTCAGGTTGGAAGATCTATGCAAAGCTATTTTTATTAATTGGCTGCATTCATCAGAAACAAGACAGTGGTTAATACCAGTGGATAACCTGTACATCTCATTGGAGAAGTTTAATTGTGAGAAAAGCACGAGTTTGCACCAATGAAATCTTCATTGACAGATTGGGAGGAAGAGAATGGTCTGAACTGCCTTTCCTAATACCTCTCTCTTTATTCCTTTCCTTCCTTCTCCTCCTCTCCTCAACTGTTCACAGAATATCTGACGGCAAGGAAGCCCCTGTCCCACTTACGTGTCCTTGGCACGCTAATTACGCGTTGTCGCGTGGTCGAGTTGAGGTGCGATGGTCCCGCGAAGGTCGCGCGCGACTTCATGCGTCCACACAGCCGTCTGGAGTGTGGGACGTCATTTGAAGATAGACACAAAATGCAGAAGTAACTCAGCGGGCCCGGCAGCATCTCTGGAGGGAAGCAATGGGTGATGTTTCGAGTCAAGACCCTTCTTCAGTCTGAAAGAAGGGTCTTGACCCGAAACATCATCCATTCCTTCTCTCCAGAGATGCTGCCGGTCCCGCTGAGTTACTCCTGCATTTTGGAATGCTATTTGAATGGAATGCTATTTATTGTCATTCAAACCTAGGTTTGAACGAAATTACATTTACTACAGTTTTTTACATTACAAAAAAACCCAAGACCACACTTAACACAGTTTATATAAACATCCATAACAGTGAGTCTCCAACACCTCCTCACTGTGATGGAAGGCAAAGTCTTATCTCTTCCCTTTGTTCTTCTCCCGCGGTCCAACTGCAGCATCGAGGCGAACTGGGGCTCCGATGTTAAAGCCCCTCGCTTGGTAAGATGGTAAGTCCCGTGGCCATTTAGCTACACGCCGGGTGATGTTAGGCCCCAGCTCCGTGGCCTTTAAATCCCGCAGATCAAGCAGGCCAACCAGCGGTCCAGCAGTCCAACTGCAGAGTCTAGGCGAACTGGGGCTCCGATGTTAGAGCCCCTGGTGACGATGGTAAGTCCCCGTGGCCACTAACCCACACTGGGCAATGTTAGGCCACGCTCCGTGTCCTTTCAACCCCGCTATTCTAGCGGGAGAAGCTGCCGTTGCGGGAGCTCCGAAAAGCCGTCTCCCACCAGGGACCTGCGAGCTCCCGATGTTCCTGTCCACCAGGCCTGCAGCTGGAGCTTCCAAAGCTCCAAAGTCGGGTCGCAGCCGCACGCCACCACAGCTCTTCCCGCTCCGAAGTCGGCCAGCTCCGTGATGTCAGGTCCGCAGGCTCCGCGACTGGAGCCCTCAGGTTAGTTCCGGATGGAGGCCGCCGCCGGCTCCTCGATGTTAGGCCCACCGACACCGGAGACCCGACAGGGAAAATGTCGGGTCCCCGTACAGGGAAGAGATTAAACGGTTTCCCCCACATCCCCCCCTCCACCCCCCACATATACACAGCTAAAAAATAATAAAAACTAAGCTCAAAACATACATTTAACAAGACAAAAATAAAAAAAAGAGGAACAAATGTAGTCGAGCCGCTGCCGTTAGGCGCCGCCACCAACCAAATATTTTGTGTCTATCATCAATTTTCTTGGCCCCACTCTGGTAGTAGAAGTGGGGGCGAATCCTGACAGCAACGGCCGTGAGCCCCAGGCCGAGTTCGACGATCGTTTGCCTACTTCTGCTGCTGTTGGAGGTGAGACGTTGCGTCGCGCCAGGGTCATCGGCCTGTCCCACTTTGGCCGTCAGTTACGCAATAGGCCGGTGGTGCACGAAGATTTCGTTTGCTACAAAATTTCGGATAGCCGCGCGATATCGCGCACAACTACATACCCCTCCACGCTTCTCAGTGGGACCGGCCCCGCGCAGCCACACGATGCCTGTGCGCCTCAACGCGACGACGAGGTCGCGTAATTTGCGTGCCAAGGACCTGTAAGTGGGACAGGACCTAAACACATCCATTCTTGGAAACAGCTAAATTTCACTGAGCCAACACAGTGCCGCAGCGGTAGAGTTGCTGCCTTACAGCGGCAGATACCCAGGTTCCATCCTGACTTCAGGTGCTGTCTGTACAAAGTTTACGCGTTCTCCCTATGACCACGTGGGTTTTCTCTGGGTGCTTCCTCCCACATTTCCTCACATATTCCAAAGACGTGTGGGTTTGTAGGTTAATTAGCTTCTGTAAATTATCCCCAGAGTATAAGTTAGGACTAGTGATTGTTCGGCGTGAACATGGTGGGCCGAAGGGTCTGTTTGAACGCTGTTTCTCTAAACTAATAACTAAACCAAAACATAAAGTCAGCAAAATGTCCTTTCACTTCCTGCATGTGACTTGAACAAACTCATGAAGGCACCAAAACATTTAAAATTACAGCCACAGGAAGAAGAAAAAAAATCAACGTGTAAAAATAGTCAAAAATTGTTGACCTCTTTAAATAGCTCTGGTAGAGTGTCTTTCCTACTGGTGAATGTTTTTAGTCATGTCTATTTTAAGAGCAAATGTTGAGTGCCGAGCTCCAAGATTATAATGTCAAATGTTCATTAACCTGAAAAGTCGTAAATAGATGGAGGCTTGTAGGCTGTGGGCCGAGGAGCTTATTTGTTCAGGTTTGTGACCCAACTCACGGAACTACCTGAATTTTTACATATTGTGTAAAAATATTATATAAATCATACCTGAAACTCGTCACGACCAAAACCTGCACATTTTGTTTAAATATGACAAAAACTTTTCGAATAGTATTTGTCCACTCAATGCACGTTTGACATTGAGGTTGGGCGCAAATTGACCAATCCCGCGCTTTGTTTTATGGTCGCTAGGCAGTGAGGACTCTGGGCTCATGGCTGCCTCATTACATCAATAGCAATAGCAAGGTTTCCAAGGATAAAGGTAATGCTAACCTTGTTGATCATTTTGTTTTTCAATTGATTTATCTTTATAAATTTATGATGTGAACTGTTAAATAAAAATAATAAATAACAAATGTACAGCTAGGGTTAAGGTTAGGGTTAGGGTCAGGGTTAGGGTCAGGGTCAGGGTCAGTCGGTCGGTCGGGCTTGTCGGTAGGCCGATGGATGCTGTGGAGGATCGGTCAGGCTGTCGGTCCGCCGGTGGATGGTGAGAGTGGTCGGACGGCCTGTGAGTGCTGTGAGGGGTCGGTTGGGCAGTTGGTAGGCCGGTGAGTGCTGTGAAGGGTCGATCGGGCAGTTGGTAGGCCGGTGACTGCTGAGAGTGGTCAGTTGGGTAGTTGGTAGGCCGGTGAGTGCTGCAAGGGGTCGGTCGGGCAGTTGGCAGGCCGGTGGGTGCTGCGAGGGGTCGGTTGGGCAGTTGGTAGGCCGGTGACTGCTGAGAGGGGTCGGTTAGGCAGTTGGTAGGCCGGTGGATGCTGCAAGGGGTCGGTTGGGCAGTTGCTAGGCCGGTGGATGCTGCGAGGGGCCGATCGGGCAGTTGGTAGGCCGGTGGATGCTGCAAGGGTTCGGTCGGGCAGTTGGTAGGCCGGTGGGTGCTGCGAGTAGTCGGACAGCTGGTGGGTGCTGCGAGGGGTCGGTCGGGCATTCAGACAGCTGGTGTTGCAGCGAGCGAGTGGGCGGACTGACGGCGCCGGCGCTATGGGGGTGCTGAAGGCAGCCCAGGCAGCGTGCAAGGCAGTGTTGCTCCCCACCATCATCACCACGATGATCCAGAAGGGCATGCTGGCCGAGGTGGACTCACTGAGCGGCCACACATACGGAGCCCGCAGCCGGTCCCAAAGCGGCTCCAGATCCAGCCGTGGGCAGCTCTGGAAGGGGAGCGGGTTAGGGTTAGTATAGGGTTAGGTATTTTCCTCAGTGGAAGATGCCTTTACCTTCCCCCAGCCTGGCACTGCCCACTATGGCCGTGACCCCCATTCTGCACACTAGCAGTCAGTAAATGGGGGAACCTAGAAGAACTGCCCTCACCCATTAATTAGGCTGGTTCAGGAGCAGGACCTCTGTGGCAGTCTCATTCAAAAACATACACAATTATATTAATTATATTATTTTTATATAATATTTTTATATAATATAATTATAGAAGAGAGATCGACCGACTGACCTAATGGTGCCAGCACAATGACCTGGCCCTCAACACCAGCAGAACCAAGGAACTGATTGTGGACTTTGGAAGAGGTAGGATGGGGACCAACAGTCATGTTTATATCAACGGGTCGATGGTGGAAAGGGTCAAGAGCTTCAAATTCCTGGGCATGCACATCTCTGAAGATTTCTCCTGGTCCGAGAACACTGATAATAATAATAATAATACATTTTATTTATGGGCGCCTTTCAAAAGTCTCAAGGACACCTTACAGAATTTAACAAGAGTAATAAACATATAATCGGAGTAAAATAAATAAAGATAGCACATCAGCGCCTCTACTTCCTGAGAAGATTACAGAGAGTCGGTATGTCAAGGAGGACTCTCTCTAACTTCCACAGGTGCACAGTAGAGAGCATGCTGACCGGTTGCATCATGGCTTGGTTTGGCAACTTGAGCACCCAGGAGCAGAAAAGACTACAAAAAGTAGTAAACACTGCCCAGTCCATCATCGGCTCCCTGCCATCGAGAGGATCTATCGCAGTCGCTGCCTCAAAAAGGCTGGCAGCATCATCAAGGAGTCACACCATCCTGGCCACACACTCATCTCCCCGTTACCTTCAGGTAGAAGGTACAGGAGCCCAAAGACTGCAACGTCCAGGTTCAGACACAGCTACTTCCCCACAGCCATCAGGCTATTGAACTCAACTCAAACAAAACTTTGATCATTAATAGCCCATTATCTGTTTATTTGCACTTTATCTGTTTTATTTATTCATGTGTGTATATATTTATATAATGGCATATGGACACACTGATCTGTTCTGTATTCATGCCTTCTATATTCTGTTGAAGCAAAGCAAGAATTTCATTGTCCTATCTGGGACACATGACAATAAACTCTTGAATCTTCTAGACATATTTTTGATGTTCGGCCCACAGCCCATTGGCTTTATGAAAGTTAGTAAAATCATTTAAATAATTAACAACAATCATGTGAATTTGGAATGACACAAAATGGTAAAAAAGAAACTGTCTTCAAGAAAGCATAAGATGAGAGTAATGTCACAGGCCCCAACTTTGTAGCTGACTATGAAACGTGCATCAGTCCTACTTTACAACTTGTCCATTACTTAGTAACAACTCACAACACATACCATCACAAAATTGTCCACTGCATATTTACAGATCCATGTCCAGCATTTTAAAGTGAGTGGTAAGTTTGATCTATATGTTTTTAATATTTTTCTTGCTTATAAAATGAATTAAGAATAATCTTACACATGCTTTGGCAAACATTAGTTTAATCATTTATTTTTCAGGTAATTACGTAACATATCGTGTTGAATTGCTCACAGGGTTAAATAGCAGTTCTTTCACTCTCCCAAAACTAGAGCTCAGATACAATTATTTTGTTTGTATGCCAATCCACCCAGAGATATGATCACCTATGATCATGTGTTAGCTATTTAGTCGAGTTTATTCTTGATCTATCAAACCTCAGATTAAAATTGTTTTTCTTTTAAATTTTTGTTCAATTTCCTCTCTGGCCTCTTTTTCCCTATCTCATTAACCTTCTGCAAAATCCCATCTCCCTCAAATCTGAACGTAGGAATTTATGCTCATTGAAGGATATGTTGGAAGATAATTCTTGCTTCAGTGTACAACACATTTATAAATTCATCCTGTTTTGTTTGATTTTGAAGGATAGCATAATGAATGTGTTGTATGGTGAAAGATTCTAATCAACTGTATCTTGGACTGAACTTGAGAGCATTATAATTGGAGAAAGCTTTCTAGTCACCCACATTTGTTTGTTTTTTAATAAAAAGATTTGGTAAATAACCTTTTTGTTTTTATTTTCAATACATCTAACGTTGGGGATGCATGATGGAATTTGATTCCGCTTTTAGTGCCTGGTATCAGCATTTATTTTTTCAGATCCAAATATAAGGCCTTTATACCTGTAGCCTCTCATGCTGCCTGTACTCAAGTCTAAAAAACATACATAGTGCACAAGGATATATATTTTCTTTCCCAACTACTGCTAATTGATGAACAGTTTCACAGATTTTATTTTGTTCTTCATGTAGAAAGTTATGACAACATTCAAATCATTTTATTTAAAAGAAGGAAATGTTCACTCCAGTGTTCAGGACTTGGTTCAAATTTGGGCCCAGAGGGTGAAAGATGTTTTAACTCTTCCACCTAGCCATGAGATGTTTACAATTCTCCACCACAGAAATCTATGTGATTACATGTATGAGTATGTCTAATAAAAATACTCCCTTTAATTATGCAAAATAGCTTACGAATACAATAAAAATATGTCGATATCATTTCATACCATTTGTAAATCTTGGATTTTGTCATATGATTCTATATATTGATATCTTGGAAAATCATTTTCTAATTTCAGTTATCTCTCCTTTTTTATTGATTTTGAATGAACAATGACAATGTGAACAGGTGTGTGAAGAAATGGCAGCAATATTTGAGATGTCGGTCTTGTTCCTCTAAATTGTCTGTTCAGCCACATCAGATTAACTTCCTGCTTAACACAGTGTCCAATTGAATGGTTTTCTTTAATTACCATCATCATATTGATCATGCTATTCACTCTCTGAAAATCAGTGTCATAGAATTGTACAGCCATTCGGCCCAACGATTATGACAACTGGTGGACACCCTTCTGTATTAAACGTGTTCCAACACATGGTCATGGCCTTTAATCCTGACAATTTAAATGCTAACCTGGACACTTCTTAAATGGTGTCAGCAATCCAGCTTCAACCACTCTCTCAGGCAGTGCTTTTAAGGTACTTACCACAATCTGGGTGAAAAAGCTCCTCTTTATTTCCCCTCCTAATTTCTTCCCCCTGACTATTTGGTGTTGTCTGCCCTATCTGTACCCCTCATAAGTTTATTTGCCTTTTTAAACTTTCCAGTGATAAAAGACTTATCCTCATAACTATAATGCTACATCCCATGCAACATCACTCTGAATCTTCTTTGCCCTCTCCAGCACCATCTCACCCTACTTACAGTCTGAAGAAGGGTCTTGACCCGAAACGTCATCCATTCCTTCTCTCCAGAGATGCTGTCTGTCCCGCTGAGTTACTCCAGCATTTTTGTCTATCTTCACCCTACTTAGCCTGGTGATCAGAAATGCTTACAGTAGTACTCCAAGTAGAGGTATGACCACGGTTTCATAAATTTGAAGCATATGCTCCCTACTTCTGTATTTGATGCCCTAACTCATGAAGACCAATATCCCATAGGTCCAAGCCACACTCTCTATCTGTATTGCTACCGTCAAGGATCCATGATGTTTAAAACCTTTCGGAAATGTTCTCATCTCGTGCCAATATGCAGCATTCAAAGTGATGTCTTTGTCAATAGCTTTGCACAGCAGTCAGGAATGAATTATTCAATGATTACCTTAGCAGATCAGTGGAACGATAAACTTAAATCATCAATGGAGAAATGTAAGTTTAAATCAGGCTTTGGCAGCTGGTCCAGTAAATAAAGACTATCAATGAAGACATGCAAGTTCAAGTTACATTATGCCAGTTTAACAAAAAATCACTTTCAGTTAATTACATAATCTTTAAAATATGCTCTTTTAAAGAAAAGATTATTCTCAGTGATGATGACTGCAATACTAATGAGATCTTGTTAAACACTTCTGATTTTTCTGATTATCTTGCCCAGTCTGGCTTATTTGTGACTCCACACGAACGTGTGGAGTCACAATGCGTAAGGATGCGTAAGAAGCGTCAAGAGTCAAGAATGCGTAAGAAGCAAGAATCAGAGCACCTGGAGGGTTGAGCACTAAATACTGGTGGCATGGCAGTAAGGTCAAGGTGGAGGTCCCTGACAAAGAGCAATCCAACCAAGACCTCAACGGTGGAACAGGCGGAGAATGATGGCTGGATTTAGTAGAACATCAAAACGGTTGGGAAAGCGGATGAAGGCAAGTTCAAGTTCAAGTGATTTTATTGTCATGTGTCCCTGTATAGGACAATGAAATTCTTGCTTTGCTTCAGCACACAGAACATAGTAGGCATTTATTACAAAACAGATAAGTGTGTCCATATACCATAATATAAATATATACACACATCAATAAAATAAAGTGCAAATAACAGATTTGGGTTTTGTCCGAGCCAGGTTTAATAGCCTGATGGCTGTGGGGAAGTAGCTATTCCTGAACCTGGTTGTTGCAGTCTTCAGGCTCCTGTACCTTCTACCTGAAGGTAGCAGGGAGATGAGTGTGTGGCCAGGATGGTGTGGGTCTTTGATGATACTGCCAGCCTTTTTGAGGCAGCGACTGCGATAAATCCCCTCGATGGAAGGAAGGTCAGAGCCGATGATGGAATGGGCAGTGTTTACTACTTTTTGCAGTCTTTTCCTCTCCAGGGCACTCAAATTGCCGAACCAAGCCACGATGCAACTGGTCAGCATGCTCTCGACTGTGCACCTGTTGAAGTTAGAGTCTTCCTTGACAAACCGACTCTCCGTAATCTTCTCAGGAAGTAGAGGCGCTGATGAGCTTTCTTGATAATTGCATTAGTGTTCTCGGACCAGGAAAGATCTTCAGAGATGTGTACGCCCAGGAATTTGAAGCTCTTGACCCTTTCAACCATCGACCCGTTGATATAAATGGGGCTGTGGGTCCCCCTCCTACCCCTTCCAAAGTCCACAATCAATTCCTTGGTTTTGCTTGTGTTGAGGGCCAGGTTATTGCGCTGGCACCATATGCACAGTTGCTCGATCTCTCTTCTATACTCTGACATCCCCATCAGTGATACGCCCCACAACAGTGGTGTCGTCAGCGAACTTGATGATGGAGTTCGCACTGTGACTGGCTACGCAGTCATGAGTATAGAGTGAGTACAGCAAGGGGCTGAGCACGCAGCCTTGAGGTGCTCCCGTGCTGATTGTTATCGAGGCTGACACATTTCCACCAATACGAACACACTGGTCTGTGAATGAGGAAATCGAGGATCCAATTGCAGAGGGATGCGCAGAGACCCAGTTCTGCGAGTTTGGTAACCAGCTTGGAGGGGATGATTGTGTTAAATGCCGAGCTGTAATCGATGAATAACAGCCTGACATATGAGTTTTTGTTGTCCAAGTGGTCCAAAGCGGAGTGGAGGGCCAGCGAGATCGCATCCACCGTTGATCTGTTGTGGCGGTAAGCAAACTGCAGTGGGTCCAGGTTTTTGTCGAGGTAGGAGTGGATTTGCTCCATGATCAACCTCTCAAAGCACTTCATCACCACCGGCGTTAAGCAGCTTTTTCACGGGGCGACTTGACGCAAGAGTTAACCAGAGTTTAACATCGTGTGAACCTCGTGCGATAACAGTACGGCATTCGTGGACCACCATGGACCACCGTGGCGCTAACATAGAAACATAGAAATTAGGTGCAGGAGTAGGCCATTCGGCCCTTCGAGCCTGCACCGCCATTCAATATGATCATGGCTGATCATCCAACTCAGTATCCCGTACCTGCCTTCTCTCCATACCCTCTGATCCCCTTAGCCACAAGGGCCACATCTAACTCCCTCTTAAATATAGCCAATGAACTGGCCTCGACTACCCTCTGTGGCAGGGAGTTCCAGAGATTCACCACTCTCTGTGTGAAAAAAGTTCTTCTCATAGGCAGGTAATCGTGTAACTTGGTGACTCGGGAGAAAATTCAAGCAAGCTTGAATTTCTCCAAGAGTGACTTGTACATTTGTGGCTGAGCATTGCAACTTTATATGAACGTAGTGGCCAGTGCGATATCCGTGCGATATCCGTAATAACTCTTGCGGTTACCGTGGGAACTCCTGCGAACGGTAAACCCGGAAGCTGGACAGAGGGGACAGAAGGTGAGTAAAAAAGGTGTTCTCAATATCCTTTATCTGGCAAAAACTTTGGAACTAGTCGTTCGGTGCGAGTTGATTAAAAAGTGTTTGGAAATTTCAAACTTCAAATCAAATGTATCTCAAACCTGCTGATTGTATCTGATTCCACTTTTCGTAGCAAGTTCCACTTTTCGACACAAAATGCTTGAATAACTCAGGCAGGAAGCATCTCTGGAGAACATGGATAGGTGACGTTTCGGTTCCAGCTGGGAAAGAGGAGGCAGGATCAAGCGTGGCAGGTGTCGGAAGGAACTGCAGATGCTGCTTTAAATCGAAGATACACAAAATACTGGTGTAACTCAGCGAGTTACTCCAGCATTTTGATCTCTGGATGGAAGGAATGAGTTTCCCAAACTCACCCATTCCTTAAACCCATTCTTTCTCTCCAGAGATGCTGCCTGTTCCTCTGAGTTACTCCAGCATTCTGTGTCTATCTCAGGTAATAGATGGACACGGGCGAGGGGGCAGATGGTTTGAACAAAGACCCTAGATTAAAGCATAGTCTGTAAGATAGGATTGTGAAGCATGGGGAAGGAATGTTTGTGGGGGGGGGGGGGGGGGGGGGGGGGGGGGGGGGTGCGGGCGAGGGAAGGGTAAGAAATGGGAGGAGAGAGAGGTTGTTAGAGGTTACCTTGTGGCTAGCATCCGTCCATCCATGAGAGATGATGGTGTGGCTTTAGAAACATAGAAAACAGGTGCAGGAGTAGACCATTTGGCCCTCCGAGCCAGCAGCGCCATTCACTATGATCATGGCTGATCACCCAAAACCAGTACCCCTTCCTGCCTTCTCCCCATCTCCCCTGATTCCGTTAGCCCTGAGAGCGAAATCTAACTCTCCCTGATAGGAGTAGAATGAGGCCATTCGGCCTATCAAGTCTACGCCATTCAATCATGGCTGATCTATCTCTCCCTCATACCCCATTCTCCTTCCTTCTCCCCATAACCTGTGACACCCGCACTAATCTCTGGGTTAGGCAGCAACTCCACTATTGTGCCGCAGTGCCGTTCCAAAATTCCCTGTCTGCGTGTGTTTTAATATCCCAGCCCAGCTTTAAATCTGGGAATGGGAAGGGTGATTTTACAGAAAATAGAACAATACAGGAGGGGACCAGTAAATGGTCAATTAGGGGAGGGCACCAGTAAATGGTGAATTTGGGGAACGAACCAGTAAATGGGGAATTAGAGGAGCGCACCAGTAAATGAGGAATTAGGGGAGCGCACCAGTAAATGGGGAATTAGGACAGCAGCAGTGATAGTCATTGATTGTGTTATGTTATGCACGGATAATACACTCGTGTGAACTTGTATAATAAGCTGTGCAGCAAAACTGGACCATGAGTTTAAGATCAAAGATTTGCGTGTAAATTGATATGACTGATAGACACAAAATGGACCCTTCTTCAGATACTGCCTGTCCCGCTGAGGTACTCCAGCTTTTTGTGTCAATCTTCGACAGATTGGGTTTGCGGGAAATGTCTGTATGTTAATATGTGTGTCTTTTCCTCTTGGGCATTACTTTGTTTCCGTTGGTGGCTCCACATTTTATGATAGCCTGAAGTGTGATAAAACTTTTGCCTCAGCAGTTTGATTGTCAGTGCTTGTTTACCTCATTGTTAAATAAATATATTTCTTACTATCAGCTTGATGTCTGCAATTCTTCATTAACACATCACTACAAGATGAATGTCTCTAATGTTATAATCCCTCTCATGCTGAAACACAAAATAGTTGAAGGGAGGTGATATAATCACATTTTCATTAAGTTTCATTTTTGAGTGTTCAGGTCCATCAATTGTTGAGCTATTTAAACGTTTGAAAGTTTCACCTCTCGGTAGAAAATAAAATAAGCCAATCAGCACGGTAAATGTGAGACAAAGTCTTTATTCCTATTTGACAATATAAAAAGACGACTTCTTGCACATATTGAGAGAAGGTGCATCACACCAAACATTTGTCTATAAAAGGGCCTCGCAAACACGAAAATCAACAAATGAGGCGCGATAGATTATTTTAAACACATTATATTCATTAACCTCCGCAACAAGCCTAAACTCAGGCATTAAAAGGGACAATGCAATGTGCTAAATGGCAGGTTTTACGGAAGAACATCTTATAGGAAGCACTTTTCAGAGGACAACACTAGAAAGTCAGCTTATTTGCTATGCATTTCTGCTAACATCCAGTGGTGTTCCTGTGGTCGGCTACCCATCAATATAGCTGTCCTGCCACGGCACACTCCCCAATTGTGAATTGTAGTAAGCGCAGAGATGGCCTCTTTGCTCTTTCACACCCAGTGAGACTTCCACTTAATTCTCTTTTTAATTAATCTCTCCCTTCTGCCTTCACGCAAGCGTCCTCGATGCACATAGTGGGCTGCTGCATACAGCGCGTGAATGAAAAAAAACACCATCCTGTACTCGAAACTACTTAGTATAGGCATGTCTCCAAATGAGTCAATTCAACCAAGGGAGGATATTTATAGTGTGTGAAAAAAAAAGTGACATCATTTATGCCACGTGTAGTTCACAATGTTCATTCAAGATTTAACGGGAAAGCTCGGGAGACGGACAAGTCACTCGCACAAATAACGGAAATGCCGAGTACCGTGGGAACTCTTTATCTACACCACATTATATCGTGTGATATCGTGCTTGACCACGACCACTTCACTCCGGTTACATCTTGCGTCAAGTCGCCCCGTGAAAAAGCGCCATTAGTGCCACTGGTCGATAGTCATTGAGGCACGTCACCTTACTCTTCTTGGGCACTGGTATAATTGATGCCCTTTTAAAGCAGGTGGGGACCTCAGACCTCAGAAGTGAGAGGTTTAAAATGTCCGTAAAAACTCCAGCCAGTTGATCCGCACAGGTTTTTAGAACGCAACCGGGTATACAATCAGGTCCAGGTGCTTTTCGGGGGTTCACCCCTTTGAAGGATTTCCTGACGTCGGCCTCTGTGACTGAGACTGAAATGCCATCACAGCGAATGGGGGATCGGGAAGGCACATCAATATTCTCCCTATCAAAGCGTGCATAAAACGCATTGAGCTCGTCAGGGAGTGATGTTTCGCCGACATTCGAGCTGCCTCCTGGTTTCGCCTTGTAGGAGGTGATTGCATTCAGGCCCCGCCACAGCTGCCGAACATCTGTCTCATCCTCCAGTTTGGAGCAGAAGTCCCTTTTGGCCTTTTTGATGGCCTTACCAAGGTCGTATCTGGACTTCATGTAGGCCACTGTATCATCGGAAGTGAATGCCCTGTGTCTGGACTTCAGAAGAGTGCGGATCTCAAAGTTCATCCAAGGTTTCTGAATGGGAAACACTCTGAAGGTTTTTGTAGGGATGCAGTCCTCCACACATTTCTTTACGTAGTCTATAACGACTGTGGCGTATTCGTTCAAGTCCGTTGCCGAGTCCTTGAACATTGCCCAGTCTACAGACTCCAAACAGTCCTAGAGTTGTTCCTCGGCCCCCCCCCCCCCCCCCCCAAACAGCTCTGTACTGTCCTCACTTCTGGGGGTGCGCTCTTCAATTGCTGCCTGTAGGCAGGAAGAAGCAGCACCGCGGTATGGTCGGATTTACCGAAGTGAGGGCGAGGGATAGAACGATAGGCATTCTTGATGGTGATGTAGCAGTGGTCGAGGGTGTTAGGTCCTCTGGTGCAGCAGGAGACATGTTGGTGGAAGTTAGGGAGTGATTTCTTTAGGTTTGCCTTATTGAAGTCCCCAGCAATGGTGGTAAATGCCTCGGAGTAAGACGTCTGGTGTTTGTTGACCACGGCGTGCAGCTCCTCCAGTACCAGACGGACGTCTGCCGGGGGTGGGATGTAGACTGCAGTCAGGATAATGGAGGTGAATTCCCTTGGGAGGTAGAAGGGACGGCACTTCACCGCCAGATGTTCGAGGTGTGGAGAGCAGAAGTTGGACAGGACTGCCACGTCTGAGCACCACGCAGAGTTGACCATGAGGCAGACGCCTCCTCCTCTCCCTTTCCCAGATGCCAGGGTATGGTCCATATGGTGGATGGAGAACCCTTCAGGCTGGACCGCTGAGTCTGGGGAGCTGGGGGTGAGCCATGTCTCTGTGAAACAGAACACAGAGCATTCCCTCAGCTCCCTTTGATAAAGCAGCCTTGCCCTTAAGTCCTCCACTTTATTTTCAAGGGACTGTACGTTGGCCAGTAGGATAGTAGGGAGAGGGGGCCGAAGTCCCCTGCGCTTCATTCTGACCTGAAGTCCTGCCCGTCAGCCACATTTCCGGACACAATGGAGGCTTCCCCTTTGTTTCCAGGTACTATGCTTGCTGTACCTGCTGGTTCTGCGGACCTGCGCTGGAACGGGGATTCCCTCGCAGACGGCAGCTCCAGCTCTGTAACGAACGGGGGTTCCCTCAAAGTCGGCAGCTGCAGCTCTGTTGTTCCTGGAAGATTCAGCCCGTCGGTTCTGGGGGTCATCCCGGGGTCTCCAGCAGAAAAGGGTTCCCGGTCATCTTGGACTACATGCCACTGGATCCAGACCCAGATCTGTCAAGGAACATGTGATGGCTGTCTGTGCACCAGTCTCCCCACGTTAAACAAAGTTGCGCACAGGCATCCTCCATAGAGGACAGTCATACTCGAGTGACTGCCGATGATGATGACTGGTGGCATATAACTGTGAGGTCATGGGAGGATTTAAATTGGCTGATTTGTTTTGAATAAGGAATTTAAAGTATTCATCAAGATTCAGATCCAATACGGATTTGTGGGTATCGTGCAAATGAGTGATCAACACCTTAGGTGAATTAGGATATGGGCAACAAACTTTTCGATGAGTTCACGTAAACAGCATGTGGATGATGTGTTCTGTATGAACCCAGATTCTAGTCTGTGCAAGTAGGCATTAGTAGGCCATTAATTCAGCCAGATTACTGATTGTTTGTGTATCTATATTACTAAAAGTCTTGTCTGATCAACACTTCCTGTTGTTCTGTATATTGATTTTAGATGGAGAAATGCTGCCACGAACAGCTGTGATTTTTAGCCATCTTACTCAGAGTCCTCCTCCACTGCGCAGGACAAGAGGATTTTTCCAATCGATGAAAAATTAAAGAGTTATTAGTGTTTAAAAAATGTTGAGATACTCTCTCCTGAAGGCCACGCCCCTTCCGGAGGGACTATAAAACCCGGAAGTGTTGAGTGCCTCAATCAGTCTCTGCAAGATGGGGGAGCGAGATGGCCACATCTCACAGTCTGAGCTGTGAATAACACTGAACACATGTCTACTAAACTGTGAGTGTGGTTTTACTGATCTTGAGTGCCCTTAATATGGTTTGAAAATGAAAATGTGGTTGGTTTGAAACAAAGCACAGCAAATGGTTGGTGGTGGTTGGTTTGAAACCACACACACGATTAAAAGTCTAAACTTGACAACTTCCTGTTTGCACTGTATAATGATTTTAGATAAAACGATACCACTTACGGCTGTGATTGTTGGCCATCTTACTCAGTCCCCATCTGCTCATCAGGTGTAGAGGATTCTTCCCATAAATGAAAGATAAAAGTGTTATTAGTGTTTTAAAAATGTTGAGAATCTCTCTCCTGTCAATTACGCCATGAAGGCCACGCCCCTTCCGGTGGGAGGGGGAGGGATTATAAAACCCAGAAGTGTGAGTGTGGCTCAGTCTCTGCAAGATGGGGGAGAGAGATGTCACGACTCTGTCTGAGCTGTGAATTAACTGAACACACTGAATGTCTACTGAACTGTGAGTGTGGTGTTTTATGTAATTTTATGGTGGTTTCATCCTGCTTGAAATGGAATGAAACTTAATTTGAATTTGGTGGCCTTGCACTTTACATGAAATGGTATGAAACTGCATTTGAATTTGGTGGCCTTGCACCCTGCTTGAAGTGGTATGAATCTGCACTTGAATTTGGTGGACTTGTACCCTGCTTGAAGTGGTATGAATCTGCACTTGAATTTGGTGGCCTTGCACCCTGCTTGATGGCATGAAACTGCACTTGTATTTGGTGGCCTTTGCACCCTGCTTGAAGTGGTATGAAATTGCACTTGAATTTGGTGGCCTTGCAGCCTGCTTGAAGTTGTATGAAACTGCACATGAATTTGGTGGCCTTGCACCCTGCTTGAAGTGGTACGAAACTGCACTTGAATTTGGTGGCCTTACACCCTGCTTGAAGTGGTACGAAACTGCACTTGAATTTGGTGGCCTTGCACCCTGCTTGAAGTGGTACGAAACTGCACTTGAATTTGGTGGCCTTGCACCCTGCTTGAAGTGGCATGAAACTGCACTTCAATTTGGAACTCAGGTATGTTAAGTCGAATTGTAACATTTTAACTTTGTCCTATATCGAATGTGTGTATCTTTATGGTTAGTAATGCATAGACTGCTATATTAATATATTTGGACACACAACTCTCAAATGATTATCCTTTCATCTTGGAGGTAAACACAAAGAGATTAAGTTCCGCATTGTGTGCGCAGTGGTGGTGGAACAAGATTTCACCTATTGTCGTGTTTATAATGGCCTTACTTGTCAACTTTTTAACAGAAATTTACAATTTCTACAGCTCATTTCCAAAAGTGTATTTCTTTATCATTCAGTTTCAAGATTGGGGTATTGTTAACAAGGCCAGCATTCATTGCCCTTGAGAAGGTGGTGAGCTGCATTTGTGTACGACAGCAGCCTTTCTGGTGAAGATAGTTCCACAGTGCTGTTGGAAAAGAAGTTCCAAGATTTAGATCTAACGATGGTGAAAAATATTTCCCAGTCACCATGGCATGAGGTTTGGAGTGCTAACGTCTGCTGCATCTGATGTTTTACCCTGCTTTTACCCTTCTTCAAAGAAGGAATCACAGATTTGGAAGGTGATCAGAGAGGCATGGAGCCATGAAGCATAGAAATGAGCCTTTCAGCTTTACGATGTCCATGTCTATCTTTTTTTCCAATCTACACTTATCCCACGTAGGATACTGCATTAGTCAGTATCCTATGTCTTTTATGTTAGAACAGTTTGGACAAGTAACTGCAGTGCATTTTATACATGGCACACATTGCATTCACTAAATTCTAATAGTGGAGTAAATAGATATTTAGAGTGATTGATGGGATGCAGGTCAGTGGGTTTCTTTGCTGTGGTTGGTGCTGCACTCATCCAAGCAAGTGTTGAACACTTACTTGTGACCAGACTTGTGCTTTGTAGGTGGTGGAAAGATCGTGGGCGTTTACAAGTGTGTCAATAGGCACAGGGCACCCAGCTATTAACTTGCTTTTGAAGCCAAGGTATATTTATGAGGAAGTGGCGGCGCTGCTATGCAGCTGCTGCTCGCCTGCAGTCCGTCTGTCTTTTCCTTTTTTTTTTTTTTCTTTGTCTTGTTGGACGTATGTTTTAGTTTATTTTTAGTTGTGTATGTGTGGGGGGTGTGGGAAACTTGTTTTAGTCTCTTCCTTCGGGGGGATGCGACCTTTTCTTTGTCGTATCTCTGTCTCCGCCTCTGTCTGCGCTGAGGCCTAATCGCGGACCTGGCGGTGTCCAACTGGGACCGACTTTGAGGCTCTGGAGGCAGAGCCAGGACTCACCACCGCGAAGCTGGCCAACTTCGGGGCTGTGGTGGCGCTGTGGCGGCGGCCCGACTTCAGAGCCTCGGACGCTTCGGCCACGGGCCCAGTGGACGATAACATCGGGAGCTCGCAGGTCACAGGTTGGTGACCGATTCTCCAGAGCTCCCGCAACAACAGCTTAGTCCGCTGGTCTGGATGGTGGCAGCTTCGTCCGCCCCGGGCCGCAGAGTTTGAACCGGCCTGTTTGCGGAGCTCGGATTCGGCCGCAGTACTTACCATCACTCGGCGGGGTGCCCAACATCAAATGCCTGGATCGCCTCAACGCAGAGGGAGAACAAGGAAGGAAGAGATAAGGACTTTAAGACTTTTGCCTTCCATCACAGTGAGGAGGTGCCTGGTAGACTCACTGTGGTGGATGTTAAACTGGGTTCATTGTGTGTTTTGTTATATTATTTTCTGTCTTGACTGCAAGGTACGCAATTTCGTTCAAACTAAAAGTTTGAATGACAATAAAGGACACTTTATACTTCTAGTTGAGCTTCTGTTCCGCGATGATCCCAGAGTAATGATAATGGGGACATAGTGATGGTAATGTCATTGAATATAAAAGATAAATGATTAGACTCTCTCTTTTTGGAGAACGCCATGTCTATCACCATTACACTGCAGATGTTATTTGCCACTTAACAGTCCATGCTTAAATGTAGTCTGGTCCATTAAGAAGGGACTGCTTCATTGTGGGCTCATAAAACAACGGCTTGTCTCTTCAACTAATCTGAGTGATAAATCCTCACTGAGGCACTGGTCTAAATCGGAACATATATTTTAAATTACTTAATTCAAAATGCAATCACACACAGAATGACATGAATAGAAATAAAGTGTGGAATCATGTTAGCTGTGGTCAACAATTCTGAATGGAATTGTTGCCATGCAGCTAATTAAATAGAAGTGAGTCTGAAATTAAGAAGCTGAGGAGATACCTTTGATGGCTAAAGACAAATTAATGAGAGGGATAAATAGGTCGGACTGTCAGAACCTTTTTCCCAGGGCGCAAATGTCAAGGACAAGAGGATAAAGCTCTTAGGTGAGAGGGATAAAGTATAAAGGAGATGTGCGGTGCAAGTTTTTTATACCGAGAGTGGTGGGTGCCCGGAATGCACTGCCAGAGGTAGTGGTGGAGGCAGACTTACAATTGTAGCATTTAGAGGTTTTTAGATTGGCAAATCTTCTTCTTCTTATCGAGTCCACACACAAGATTAGAAGTTGTTCAGCCAGAGCTGAACACACTTCTCGGCATCTGCACAATGGTGTCTGTCTTGCGCTTCTTGTGCTTCTTGTGCGTGGTGGTGGAAAGATTGGTTGAAACAGGGCCGCGACGTGAACGCTCTTTCCTTGGCCCCAGATTGGCAAATGTATGTGCAGGGGATGGAGGGATAGGGATTATTTGCAGTCAGAGGTCATTAGTTTAACGGCATCATTATTAGGCATGGATATTGTAATCTAAAGGGCCTGTTCCTGTGCTTTACTGTTCTATGTTCTCTGTATGACTTCTGCACATGCACTCTCAGAGGTGAGAATCAAAGATTACTGATAGATTTTGTAAATGGGGCAAATCTAACAACTGATCCCACTAATGAACCCTACGTGGAGTTCAGTGATGGGATCCTGCATTGCTGGGATTTTTTAGCACTGTGTTGAGGAATACACACTTGGGTCCAGCACCAGGTTGGACCTGGTACAGAATCTGTGAGCCCGAGGATTGCAGAGCACAGTTTTAGTCAGCATCAGGTAAATGTGGGGTGAGCTATGGACTGCAATCCCGGTCAGGAGCAGTGGGTCAGCATGATCACATTAATCGGATGGATAAAAAAACAGAAGCAATAAACATTTGACATTTCCTATAAATAACTGATTTCAGAAGAAAACTAATTCCAGGTTTTTCAATTACATTTTCAGTGCAAGGACAGGCTATTTGACACATTATTCTCACTTAAAAATAACTTTAAAATGCAGCAGTTTTTGGTTTTGATATGCTTCGAGGGTGCTTAGTGGATAAGTACAACATCACATCCTAATTTTGATTTCCATGCTCGAGTTATTCACTAGAAAACCAGTGCATCGAAGCTTTAGAGGGAAGCCAATGTCAAATTCTGAATACCCATATTTAGGTGGATTTCAAAAGCGGCTAACTAAGGGCTTTTGTAATATGAGATCAATATAAGCCTCACCTCCAAGGAAATAAGATGAACTCTCAAAACTACTGTGTGAGGGCATGGAGAAATATATGATTGAGCTTTGGAATACTAAGGTGTTGACATATTTATACACCAGTGCAATCTTATTGAAGGATTAATGATGAGACACACTAGCATCTCAGTTTTATCACTACTTTTACATTATTTGATGATCCCATTGTTTCCATTACATATTATTAAAGTAATACTGTTTCTTGATGGAAGGGAGAATATGGCAATGAACCAGTGTATTCAATTTTCAGTCTGTATTTACAATGGAAAATCATGGCTCTGCCCGTGTAAGATATTTAATTGCCTGAAGATTGGACTTTGATACATACGTCAGGTGAAACATATTAATCCATCTCCGATCAAATCACTTTCATGCCCTTTGTGGGCTTGTAAAGCTGGTTAATTTAAGTGCAAATTGAGGAAGTAGAAAATCTATATAAAATTATCACTCACTCCAACCAGGCGGTAACTTTTTAATGACCCTGATTCTGACTGATGTGGTTGAGTGGACAGATATTGCATTATTTGCACATTGCAGCCATCTATTATTTATTTGATTACTGCTTAGGGCTTCCTTCATGGGATTATTACACAGATGAGAAAATAATTTCATCCTCCTGCAAATCTACAAATGCTGAGGCACAATTGCCAGTACTTATTTATGTTGGGTGGATTACTGACTTAATCTACAAATATCACCAAATAACAATAACTCAATTCTATCACTGTTCTAAAGAAAGGACCCAAGGAAAGCAAAAACATAAATCAGTGCTTCACATCTCTATTTGTTTTTGGCCTGCCTACTTAAAGAAAGTGTGAGTTGACAATGGGAAGAGAACAAAGGATCTGGGACTGGGTGTACAGAGCAAGGATTCTACTGTTTCTCTTGTACTTAAACCCAAACCTAAATCTAACCTAAAAGATTGATTGTCAGAAATTAATACTTAAGGCCCTGTCCCACGATATGAGTTTACCCAAGAGCTCTCTCGAGTATTAAAAAAATAAATCAAACTCGTGGTAAATACGTAGAATGTGCGTAGTGGGTACGTCGGAGCTCGCGGATGTCTCGTAGTGGCTCGTAATGCTAACGGCAGGTACTCAGGAAACGCGGAAACTCGTGAAGTTTTTTCAACAGTGTGAAAAATTTCCAAGAGTAAAAAAATACTCGTGATGCAGTACCACGAGTTTGATTTTTTTTTAAACTCGGGAGAGCTCTTGGGTAAACTCGCACCGTGGGACAGGGGCTTTAGCTAAAAAGCAAAATACTATCAATGCAGGAAATGGTTAATCAAGAAAAAAATCAAATGATACAAATGCAGGAAATCTGCAATATAGACAAAAATAAACTACTGAAAATCCTCAGGTCAGACAGCATCAAAAAACACAGTTAACGTTTGGATGATGAACTTTCAGTGGTGCTGCAAAAGGTTAAGGATAAAGCACCTGAATCTATGCTGTTTAACCTAGTTGACAGATCACTCACATCATGGAGGGTGTCAAGCTGTGATTAGTAAAAATACATCTATTGATGCTCCTGAACACATCATCAGTGATGTAACCTGAGCTCATTGGGTGTTTCGGGTCTTTCAACATCAGACACTCTCAGCCAGGCGACCCAACCATGGTTGATCAGACCATGACTTGTGTTCAGGTGGCATTCGCTCCTCCCCATGGACCTTCTCTCCTGATCCAGAGCCATCTCGAGGCCTTCTCCGCTGCCTCTGTGGTGTTCTTGATGGCTCTTCTCCTCGCCACTCCGTTGATGCCCAGTGCACCCAACGCTTTATAGAGTGATTGCCCTGCAAAACCTCTGCAGCCAACTTCGATGGGCATATACCTTGCCTTCCAGCCCTGCTTACGGCAGTCTATGACCAGCTCTTCATACTTCGTCATCTTCCTCTCGTCTTCTAGCACCTTGTCGACGTCCTCGTCGAACTGATGCCAGACTGCCGTCTTGCAGGCCTGATGGCCAGTTCTCACAGTGCGACCTGAAGCAAGATGTCACCCGAGTGAAGTGGTCGTGGTCCAGCACGAGTTCCGCACGATAAAGAGTTCCCACGGTACTCGCCATTTCTGCTATTTGTGCGAGTGACTTGTCCGTCTCCCGATCTTTCCCGTTAATCTTGAATGAACATCGTGGACTATAGTGTTGTTAATCACGTGGCACAAATGATGTTACTTTTTTTCACACACTATATTGGTTTTTTTCACCCGAGCTCTTTAATGAGCTGAAGAATAATCTGTTTTTTTTTAGACAAATGTTGTTTGGTGTGATGCACCTTCTCTCAATATGTGCAAGAAGTCGTCTTTTTATTTTGTCAAATAGGAATAAAGACTGTGTCTCACATTGACCGTGATGATTGTCTTATTTTATTATCTACTGAGAGGTGAAACTTTCAGTCTGAAGAAGGCTCTCGACCCGAAATGCCACCCGTTCCTTCTCTCCAGAGATGCTGCCTGTCTCGCTGAGTTGCTCCAAGCAACTGGTGTCTATCTTCAAAGGACTGACCACCGGGCTGGATGTCGGGGCTGGCGTGTTGCGTTTCACAGACCGAACTGTCCAATTAATAGTAACAGATGGGCACTCCCTCTCAACCACATTCTCTTGCCTTCTCCCCATAATCTCCTGACAGTCGCACTAATCAGGAATGTATCTATCTCTGCCCCTATTCTTCACCCTTTTGACAGTAGTTTTGTTTTATTGGAGACACGGGAGACAGCGGATGCTGGAATACTGAGCAAAACACGAAGTGCTGGAGGAACTCGGTGCATTTGTGTTTAAGAAGGAACTGCAGATGCTGGAAAATCGAAGGTACACAATAATGCTGGAGAAACTCAGCGGGTGCAGCAGCATCTATGGAACGAAGGAAATAGGCAACGTTTCGGGCCGAAACGTTGCCTATTTCCTTCGTTCCATAGATGCTGCTGCACCCGCTGAGTTTCTCCAGCATTTGTGTGTGGGGGTGGGAGTTGAGGGGAGCGGGGGGGGGGGGGGTGAGAGAGATAAGGCAGCCTGAAGAAAGGGTCGCATGTCCATTTCCCTCCGTAGATGCTGCCTGGCCCGCGGAGTTCCTCCAGTCTTAGATACTGCTTTAGACAAAAAGAGACACAACTGCTGGAGTAAAATAGCTCAGCAAGTGAGGTACCTGAACACTCAAAAATGAAAAAGAATGAAAATGTGATTATTTCACCTCCCTTCAACTATTTTGTGTTTCAGCATGAGAGGGATTATAACATTAGAGACATTCATCTTGTAGTGATGTGTTAATGAAGAATTGTAGACATCAATCTGATAGTAAAAAATATATTTATTTAACAATGAGGTAATACAAGCACTGACAATCAAACTGCTCAGTTACTCACCGTTCGCAGGAGTTCCCACGGTACCCGCAAGAGTTATTACGGATATCGCACGGGCCACTGCGTTCATACAATGTTGCAACGCTCACCAAAAAGTGCTCAAGGCACTCTTGGAGAAATTCAAAAATGTTTGAATTTTCTCCCGACCTTACCAAGTCACACGACTACCTGCCGTTAGCGCCACGGAGATCCTCGGTGGTCCACGAATGCCGTACTGCTATCGCAGAAGGTTCCCACGATGTTAAATCTTGTTAAGTCTTGCTTCAGGTCGCACAGTGAGAAAGCCCTTTGAGGCCATTTGACTCGAACCTTCTCCGGAGAATTGTTCCGAATGACTAGTTGCGCCACTTGGAGGTTTCGGGCTCTATGGGGTGATTCCGGGCCCGGCTCCTCCTGCATCTCACCAGGTAAAATACCCGTGCGATGTGTATGCATATCGGAATTTACCTGCTGTTCGTAATACTCTGTTTAAAATGCTGATTTTTCTGCTGCATTTCGGATGTAATGGATGTCATCACACGCATTCCTCCAGATGTAAATTTCAAATCATGGAAGACATGCAATATGCTGTTTGCAAAATCAATGTGCAGGCATATAGGAACAGTCATTATTCAGATTTAGTTGTGTTCACAGAAATGGGAGACAGGAAATTGATACATCTTATAAACGTGTTTCATTGTAAATAACCCAAATTAATTAATTTTCTCAAAAACTAAGACAATCTAAATGCACCCTCAAATTGAACCTAAACTAAAATGATATATTGAAGTCTCAACAATATAATTTGCTTAACAAAGCAAATAGACAATAGACAATAGGTGCAGGAGTAGGCCATTCGGCCCTTCGAGCCAGCACTGCCATTCAATGTGATCATGGCTGATCATCCCCAATCAGTACCCCATTCCTGTGTTCTCCCCATATCTCCTGACTCCGCTATCTTTAAGAACCCTATTTAGCTCTCTCTTGAAAATATCCAGAGAACCGGCCTCCACCACCTACTGAGGCAGAGAATTCCACACACTCCCAACTCTCTGTGAGAAAAAGTGTGTCCTCGTCTCCGTTCCAAATGGCTTACCCAGACATATAGAATCTATTCATTATCAAAGTTTTATTTCCATTACCTTGCTGTGTGCAAATGGGCTGCCATGTTTCATACATTACAAGAACATGAGAAAATAGGAGCAGGAGTATGCCTTCAGACTACTCCCCCCCCCCTCCCTCCCTACACTGCCATTCATTATGACCATGGCTCGTCTATGCTGAACTGTAGTCACCCTCAACAGTGTGGACAGTTCAAGTGTTATTTCACAGCCACAGAGTATAGAGTATCTTGTGAGGTGGTATAAATACATATGTTTTAACTTCCTTGTAATGTATCAATTTTCACCAGTCTGCAAATGAATTGCCAGTGCAATACTTACAGAGCAAATCAGTTTTCTGTTTTGGCCAATTATTAACAGTGAATTGGATTAAAACTGGTTCAAAAAATCATTTGTCATATGGATAGTGTTTCACTGAAGCAGCAGAAAATGTTGTCCATTAATTTATCACGGTAATAAATTTCATTAGGCAGGTATGTCCTTTATTTGCACATATGGAGGAAAACATCAAACAAAGGTGGAAATAATGAAGAAAATGGGAAACTCATTTGGAATAATAATACAAATTTTGCAAGTTAGTCATGATAATTCATTTTCTCTGTCTGAAATTCAGTTTCATTTGAAACTAAATATCTGAGCATACATGTATTTTGCAAGCAATATTTTGTTATGTATATCTTCAATAAATATGAATTTTTGTTCTTCATCTTTAAAATGCATATTTTTTTGAGTTACTGCAGCCAATTGCCTGAGTTGTGTTGTTTTTTCATAAAATACAGGCATTGGCCTGTTACTCTAATTTGATGCTTAATTTTTGTTTGCTGCCTATGGGCATATGACTGTTCAAGAGCAAAGCCTCAAATAAGGATAAATAATGAAAGTGAAACTAGGAAAAATGGTTGAAGAAGCAGGAATAAGTGAAACATTGGATACTGCAGATGAGATAGCGATTTAATTGAAATTAAAGATTATATAGTAGACAAGAATTAAAGGGCATTGTATGCAAAAGTTTGTATCTGGCAGCATTGAACTTTTTCTTTTTTTCCCTGTTATATACAATGTTTACATGTTCACATAATCTGTTGTGCTGCAGCAAGTATGAATTCCATTGTCGCGTCCGGAGCATATGACAATAAAACACTCTTGTCTTAACTCTTGAAATGGATGTCCAAATTTTACCCTTTCTAAACATAGAAACATAGAAAATAGGTGCAGGAGAAGGCCATTTGGCCCTTCGAGCCAGCACCGCCATTCATTGTGATCATGGCTGATCGTCCCCTATCAATAACCCGTGCCTGCCTTCTCCCCATATCTCTTGACTCCACTAGCCCCTAGAGCTCTATCTAACTCTCTCTTAAATCCATCCAGTGATTTGGCCTCCACTGCCCTCTGTGGCAGGGAATTCCATAAATTCACAACTCTCTGGGTGAAAAAGTATTTTCTCACCTCAGTCTTAAATGACCTCCCCTTTATTCTAAGACTGTGGCCCCTGGTTCTGGACTCGCCCAACATTGGGAATTTTTTTCCTGCATCTAGCTTGTCCAGTCCTTTTATAATTGTATACGTTTCTATAAGATCTCCCCTCATCCTTCTAAACTCCAGTGAATACAAGCCTAGTCTTTTCAATCTTTCCTCATATGACAGTCCCGCCATCCCAGGGATCAATCTCGTGAACCTATGCTGGACTGCCTCAATCACAAGGATGTCCTTCCTCAAATTAGGAGACCAAAACTGTACACAATACTCCAGATGTGGTCTCACCAGAGCCCTATACAACTGCAGAAGAACCTCTTTACTCCTATACTGAAATCCTCTTTGTTATGAAGGCCAACATTCCATTAGCTTTCTTCACTGCCTGCTGTATCTGTAAGCCAACTTTCAGTGACTGGTGTACAAGTACGCCCAGGTCTTGCTGCACCTCCCCCTCACCTAACCTAACCCCATTGAGATAATAATCTGCCCCTTGTTTTTGCCGCCAAAGTGGATAACCTCACATTTATCTATATTATACTGCATCTGCCACGCATCTGCCCACTCACTCAACCTGTCCAGGTCACCCTGCAACCTCCTAACATTCTCTTCACAGTTCACACTGCCACCCAGCTTTGTGTCATCCGCAAACTTGCTAGTGTTGCTCCCAATTCCCTCCTCCAAATCATTAATATATATGGTAAACAGTTGTGGCCCCAACACCGAGCCTTGCGGCACTCCACTCGCCACTGCCTGCCATTCTGAAAAGGACCTGTTCACTCCTACTCTTTGCTTCCGGCCTGCCAACCAATTTTCTATCTATGTCAACACCCTAATCCCAATCCCATGTGCTCTAATTTTAGTCACCAGTCTCCCGTGTGGGACCTTACCAAAGGCTTTCTGCAAGTCTAGATACATTACATCCACTGGCACCCCTTCATCCATTTAACTTGTCACATCCTCAAAAAATTCCAGAATATTAGTCAAGCATGATTTCCCTTTCATAAATCCATGTTGACTTGGACTAATCCTTTTACTGCAATCCAAATGCCCCATTATTACCTCTTTAATAATTGACTACAGCATCTTTCCAACCACCGAAGTCAGGCTAACTTTTCTCTCTCGCTCCTTTCTTGAAAAGTGGGATAACATTAGCTCTCCTACAATCCACAGGAACTGATCCTGAATCTATTGAACATTGGAAAATGATCACCAATGCGTCCACTATTTCTAGAGCCACCTCCCTGAGGACCCTGGGATGCAGACCATTAGGCCAAGGGGATTTATCATCCTTCAGAAATAAAAGGTTGAGAGAAAGCCTGGGACCCAGAAAGTGTAAAACAAACTAGCTTTGAATCTGGAAAGAACTACATATAGGGGGAAAGAAAAGGAAGCAGTATTTTACAGTTAGGAAACCCATTAAAATGTTTCCACTTTTTGTTTGACATCCATATGTCATTTTCACCAGATTGCCTGAACAGACTGGTGAACATTTTCTGAGAAGTAGGGTTTCCTGGAAAGGTTTGTGGAGCAGTTTTCCTGTGCCTCCAAATTCACAAATGGACCATTAAAAAAATCACAGATTCTATTTTGCTTTTCACCCTTCACACCTTACTTCATCAGTTGGACTTTCTGAACCCTGCATGTCCCTGTGCTCTTAGCTCACTATTAACATTAATGCTCAGATGTTCCTTTAAATACTATGTTCTCCACCCTGTCTCCTGAAAGAGTATGGCTGCCTGTCTATCTAGAAATTGATCCTCTCGTGCCCATTCAATACATTTGCAGATATGCACCAAAGTTAGACTACTAAGTAAAAATCATAATATGTTTCTTATAGCCATTCTTTACTCATACATCTTTTGCTTTCCTGTATCTAAATTTATATGGCTACATGTGTCCTTTACATTTTAAATAATCATAGTGTCATAAGTTAGTATGAAACAAGGTAAGTAAAGTCAATTCTGTTTTTAAAAAATCCATAAAGCTTATTGTTAGAAAATGATTATAAGGATCATGATAATGGTAGAAATGAAACATTCTACTTTAGTTAATAGTGCATAGAATTTGTCCTTTTACAGTACCTATGATGTGTTTAATTTAAAACTTTGTGCTTCCTCTAGATTTGCTATCCTACTCATCTGATCTTGACAGCTTTTAACAATATCACTGATGGTCAAGGTAGTTAGAACATCTGAGGTTTAGTTATTGCAACAAGCCCATTCTACTCTGCCGCATGCTTTGTCGAAGAATGAGAATATCCATTCAGATCTGGATGGGAAATACAATATCAATTGTTGAAATAAATGAACTTCCTTGAAACTATTCATGGTATCAAAGAAGGGCAATATGTTAAATAACTATTTTTCTTTGCTCCCTAGTTTCTTAATAACTGTCAATGGGAATAGTTTTTCTCTTAGTCAGCCACATAATCTACCAATTACAATGAAGTTGAAAAATGAAATTCTGATGTTATTTGAAAGCCTCAGAGCATTAATGGTATATCATTTCTCTGAGAGAGCTGGGGAAAACAAAATTATTTCAGTAGATTTCAGTGCTTTATTTGTTTTTTCTTAACTTCTGTACTGCAGACAATTTACAATTCACAGTGTACATCTACTGTGGATACTAGATAATGAGGAACATTTGTCTCTCATAAGAAACGGAATAAATGCATATGAATGCATGCAAGTACACACATACAAACACATCAAAATTGTTCTTCATTTGATATATATAAGGCTCTCACATTTAATAATCCATTAAAGACTTCAACATATTTTTAATTTTCCACGTTATTGAATGCCACCTCAGTAATGATGTTCAATTGCAAACATAGATGCTTCAAGTAACATGCCTTGGATTTGAAGGTTTCCAAAAATGATAAGTGCCAAGGTGCAAACAGTTGAGATATTAATTAAATGAAATCAATGTTACCCAGATTGATGCAGCTCCAACTGATAATAAAATGGATTATTAATTTCTTTCAAAATTGAAATTGACTTTCATTGTTTTTATTAGAATGAAACAGTAGTAAAGCTGTATCCAGTCAAGTATTTGTTTCTTTGCAAACGGAAATCAATATATGTCTTCTGAACCCTTAAGTTGTGTCATATGATGTGGAAAATTTGCCTTAGAGATTTGATGAAAAATGAAATTATTTCACTGTGGGCTAGCGCAGAAGTGTGAATATTATAATACCTAACCAGAAGGAAGTCTGAGATTTAGTTCTGTGCTGAAAAGAACATGTGACTTATAGATTTAAACACAAGACATTTTGATTTCTAAATACAATATTGAACACGTGAAAATGAATTGAATTATATATAGGTAATATTGTTGAACATTAATGCAGAACATTGCTATTAAATGCATAAAACCTATCTGGTACATGAAGTATGTTCTAAAGACCTTGCTGGGAAATTGAAGTCAGGGTAATAAAAACCAAAGATAGGCACTTTGGCCCATTAAGCCCATGCTGACTATTGTGTAGCTACAAGCACTATCCTATTTTATTGTCTCCATATTTTCATTGACTCCTCTCAGGCTGTCACCTTCACATGAGAGGCACTGTACTGTAGCCAATTAACTTACCAACCGATATATCCTTAGAACGTAGGGGGAAATTGGATCAGCCAGGGGAAACCCACTTGGTCACAAGGGGAGCACATAATCTCCACAATACACTGCCAGAGGTTAAGTTTGAATCTGAGTTGCTGAAGCAATAAGGCAGTGGCTCCACCAGCTGACCCACTGTGCCAATCCAAGTATTCTGTGGCAGAAAATATGTTCTGTAAAATATTATCTTCCTCAGTTTTAATGATAAAGTAGTTATGAGCCCTCATCTTGTTGTTAATGAGAAGGGACTCTTAACAGCTGCAACAATTGTGATGTGAGGACATTTCATGTTGCACTGATGGTTTACAAAGATATTTTTAGAACTGGGAACCTTTTTGTGCTCGGCTCTCCATTTGTCAAATGAACTAACAAGTGTCATCTGGTGGCACGCAATATATGGCTGGATGCCAATATACTTTTATCAACGGCTGAAAATGCCAAGCTTAATCGACTCAACCCACCTCCCCCCTTTGCATTGCCAAGATTAGTCTTGACTGTAGAATGACTCCCTCACCTGTCCATCCAAGCACTGCATGTGGCATCCTGCACCTCCAACTGCTGACCCACTGGCAGCCCCCCTGACTGCCATTCCCACCTGTTCTAATTCATCGCCTGCTGACCTTACTTCTGCCATCCCCCCACTTCCATCCCTCCTGCTGATCTACATTCCTCTTTCCCCCCCAGTCGCTCT
Organism: Amblyraja radiata; assembly: GCF_010909765.2. Lineage (NCBI taxonomy): Eukaryota > Metazoa > Chordata > Chondrichthyes > Rajiformes > Rajidae > Amblyraja > Amblyraja radiata. The sequence continues at coordinate 28,227,840 of NC_045966.1, read as the reverse complement.
GTCCCAAACTCTGTCATTATAGTATATGAACTAAGGAGATAAACTGTTTGTCCCAAATCATCCGTTGTCTTAACTTGAATTATTAGCTTGTATTTCCAAGGTATATTGTAGGCCAATTTATTGTTGTTACATAGTTCGTCCCCACTTCTGAGCTTGCTACCTTGATATTTTGGGAGGATTTTATTATTCCTGGGATAAAAATACTAAATGTGAAATCTGAAAATGTTTATAAATTGTGTCCTAAGCAAAACTACACTTGGTTATGATGCATATTTCTGTTACCAATAATCTGATTGTATTGAGATGTGACGCCACTTTCATGTGTGTGTGGAGTGTAGCTTTTCTTCAAATGAGTCCAGGCACTGAGCTTACACAGATTGCAATAACATTTATGCTAATTATGCCTAGTGGGAATCAGAATGACTGAATGTAATGACTTCTTCTAGCTCCTATTGAAGTTTTCAATGTTATATTTGAATGTGGAAGCAAGTGTAAGGATATATAGAGGAGAAAAATGGATGTGCATGTAATGGCCTCCATTTGACTAGTAAATAATTCAGAAGTATTTAATTTTGAAAGTCAATCTTAGGATCTAAATTTGTCTGTCAGCTGTTGGGATGTCTAGTCATTTATGTTTATTTATTCTTCAGATGGTAATGTCACTGGAAGTTTAAGATGCCCCAAGCAAGCTGCAGTGGTTTGATACAAATTAATTTGGTTGCTAGACATCCATAGAAGGCAGTTTGAAGTTAACCACAGCGATAAAATCATGAGGGGAATAGTTGGGTAGAACGTATAGAGTCGTTTATCATAGGTAGGGGAATTAAGAACCAGAGGACATATATTTAAGGTGTAAAGAACAAGATTTATTAGGAACCTGTGGGGCAGCCTTTTCACTCAGAGGGTGGTGGGTGTATGGAACAAGCTGCCAGAGGAGGTTGTGTACATAGGTAGTATAAGTGCATGTAAAAGGTGCATGAACAGGTGCATGGATAGGAAAGGTTTAGAGGAAAATGACCCTCTAAACCCTCTAATATGACCATCATTATCAAATGCAACTTTGCTTAGAGGGATATGAGCCAAACACAGGCATATGGTACTAGCTTATATGGTCGGCATGGACGAATTGGGTCGAAGGGCCATTTTCTATATTGTATGAAGCATCAATGTTTTAGACAAGATAGAGGGAGAGAGAAGTGGAGGAGTTCTATACTAATCAGAGAGAATGTCATGACAACATTCAGAGAGAGCAAACTGGAGGGTTGGTCCGCTGAAGCGGTATGGGTAAGAAAGGTGCAAGCACTCTCATTGAATTGTATTAAACCCCCCCCCCCCCCCAATAACGAGCAAGAAATAGTGGAATAGCTATGTAGACAGCTTACTGAAAGATATCAAAGCAGGTTTGTCTTAGTGGGTGACTAACTTTCCCAATATTTGGAACTTCACCCATTCCAAAGGTTTAGATGGGGCAGATCTATTAAGTGTTTCCAAGACAGTTCCTTGAAACCTATGCAGTATGTGCATAGTCCAACCAGAGAAGGGAACATACTGGAGCTTGTGTTGGCAAATGAGCCTGGTCAGGTGACTGGTGTTTCAGTGGAAGAGCATGTTGGGGATCATGATCTCAACTTTTAAGATTGTTTTGATTAAGGATAAATGTGGACCTTGCAAGAAGATACTAAATTCGAGTAAGGCAGATTACAACATTGTTAGGCAGGAGTTTGGGAGGGTACATTGGGAGCAGTTGGTATTGGAGAAGTCCACATGTGACATGTGGGAGTTGCTTAAAAGCCATTTGATCAAAGTTGAGAACTGGCATGTTCCAGTAAGAAAGACGGATAGGATGGCAAAGTAAGGAGACCTTGGATGAGCAAAACAGTTGTAAATCTGGTCAATAAGAAAAATGAAGCATATACAAGGTTTAAGAAGATTAAATCAGACAGGGACTTTGAATAATATAAAGAAAGGAGGAAAGAGCTGAAGCTATTAGAAGGACCAAAAGAGGTCACAGATGGCTTTTGTGAGTTGGTGTAAAGAAAATGCCAAGTTTTTTTTAGATCTACATTCAAAACAAGAGGGTCATTAGGCCATAAGTGATTAGATTAGAATTAGGCCATTCAGCCCTTCATCTACTCCTCCATTCAATCATGGCTGAACTATCTCTCCCTCCTAATCCCATTCTCCTGCCTTCTCCCCATAACTTCTGGCACCCGTACTAATCAAGAAGGGTAATCAAGAAAAATACGTGTAAATACGCTCCTAAAGCTTACCCCCCTAGTCTAGTTCAGTAAAAACACTGACTCAAGCACTGGACCAACCAATCTTTATTTTTAGAACGAACACAAATTCCTCTAAACGATACCTAAACCACCGTGGGTTTGATCCTTGTCTCTGCCTGGCCAAGCCCTGGTGTCCTTTTGGGCAGTGTCTGCTAGCACGAGGCTGAAGGGTCTGGCCCTTCAGCCTCGTGCAAGCAGACACTGCCCAAAAGGTCACGCAGTCCCAAGCGCCCTTCCAGAAGATTGACACCGATCCAAAATGGGGCTACCTTTTATAGGTCCATGAACCTTGACGGGCCGATCTACATAGGGGTGGTCCCAAAACAATCCAATCATACATATCAATTACATCAATACATTATTGACAATTCCCCAACCCAATTACAGAAAGTCTTAAGCAATGTTTCTTACAGAAGCTTCTGGATGGTAGCTAGTTACCTGAATAATGCAACATTTACCCTGGAAAACAAAACAATTCTGCCAGGGCTTAAAACTTTGGCCAATTAACAAACAGCAGGGTAACTGTCTTACAACATTATTTAGATTTTTTACAATTCCTTTGCAGCAATCCAATCATATCAATGTATTCAAGTTTATTTGCAGAGTTTTAATACATACTAGACTAAGTGGGACCCGTTGGGTCCCAGCATCACACATGAGGGCTGGTCATCCAACGCAATATTCCACCTCTCCACCAATTCTAATATTGGTGGCCAGTTGGGGGGGGGGGGGGGGGGGGGGCGTTCTGGGGCGCTAGTATGGGTGTTGTGGGCTGAAGGGACTGGTTTCCAGAGGGCTAGCATGCAAATTGTGCGCCAAATGGATTCTTGGGCTGGCGTCTCAGTCAATCAATCCTGTTGTGCTGGCAACTCACACACGGCTGGTGGGCTGGTAGTTGACTCACGGCTAATCCTTGAAATTCTATTTCAAGCAGGGTATAAGGCCACCAAATTCAAGTGCAGTTTCTTACCACTTCTAGCAGGGTGCAAGGCCACCAAATTCAAGTGCAGTTTCATACCATTTGAAGTAGGGTGCAAAGCCACTAAAGACAGCAAGTCGTGACCTCTCCCTCCTCCATCTTGCAGAGACTGAGCCACACCCACATTTCTGGGTTTTATAACCCCCCCCCCCCCATTGCACCATCAAGCCATTGCACCCAAGCCACCATCTGCAGTAAGAAGTGCCTTTCAACTTCAAGCCACACCCAAGCCACCATTTGCAGTAAATGGTGTCTTTCAACTTCAAGCCACACCCAAACCATCATTTGCAGTAAGTAGTGCCTTTCAACTTCAAGCCAAAGCAACCAAGCCACCATTTGCAGTAAGTAGTTGAACTTAGTGCCACCATTTGCAGTAAGTAGTGCCTTTCAACTTCAAGCCACACCCAAGCCACCATTTGCAGTAAGTGGTGCCTTTCACCTTCAAGCCAATGCACCCACGCCCCCATTTGCAGTAATGCATTTTAACTTCAAGCCATTGCACCCAAGCCACCATCTGCAGTAAGAAGTGCCTTTCAACTTCAAGCCACACCCAAGCCACCATTTGCAGTAAATGGTGTCTTTCAACTTCAAGCCACACCCAAACCATCATTTGCAGTAAGTAGTGCCTTTCAACTTCAAGCCAAAGCAACCAAGCCACCATTTGCAGTAAGTAGTTGAACTTAATGCCAACATTTGCAGTAAGTAGTGCCTTTCAACTTCAAGCCACACCCAAGCTACCATTTGCAGTAAGTGGTGTCTTTCAACTTCAAGCCACACCCAAGCTACCATTTGCAGTAATTAGTGCCTTTCATCTTCAAGCCAATGCACCCACGCCCCCCATTTGCAGTAAGTAGTGCCTTTCAACTTCAAGCCACACCCAAGCCACCATTTGCAGTAAGTAGTGCCTTTCAACTTCAAAGCTCCCAAGCCACCATTTGCAGTAAGTGGTGTCTTTCAACTTCAAACCATCATTTGCAGTAAGTAGTGCCTTTCAACTTCAAGCCAAAGCAACCAAGCCACCATTTGCAGTAATAGTGCCTTTCAACTTCAAGCCAATGCACCCACGCCCCCCATTTGCAGTAAGTAGTGCCTTTCAACTTCAAGCCACACCCAAGCCATCATTTGCAGTTAGTAGCGCCTTTCAACTTCATGCCACCATTTGCAGTGCCTTTCAACTTAATGCCAAAGCACCCAAGCCACCATTTGCAGTAAGTAGTGCCTTTCAACTTCAAGCCACACCCAAGCCATCATTTGCAGTAAGTAGTGCCTTTCAACTTCAAGTCAAAGCTCCCAAGCCACCATTTGCAGGAAGTAGTGCCTTTCAACTTCATGCCACCATTTGCAGTAAGTGGTGTATTTCAACTTCAAACCACACCCAAGCCATCATTTACAGTAAGTGGTGTCTTTCAACTTCAAGCCACACCCAAGCCTCCATTTGCACTAAGAGGTGCCTTTCAACTTGAAGCCAAAGTAACCAAGCCACCATTTGCAGTAAGTAGTGCCTTTCAACTTCAAGCCAAAGCAACCAAGCCACCATTTGCAGGAAGTAGTGCCTTTCAACTTCAAGTCAAAGCTCCCAAGCCACCATTTGCAGTAAGTAGTGCCTTTCAACTTCAAGCCAAAGCAACCAAGCCACCATTTACTGTAATAGTGCCTTTCAACTTCAAGCCAAAGCAACCAAGCCACCATTTGCAGTAATAGTGCCTTTCAACTTCAAACCAAAGCTCCCAAGCCACCAATTGCAGTAAGTAATGCCTTTCAACTTCAAGCCACACCCACGCCCCCCATTTGCAGGAAGTAGTGCCTTTCAACTTCAAGCCAAAGCAACCAATCCACCATTTGCAGTATGTAGTGCATTCAACTTCATGCCACCATTTGCAGTAAGTGGTGCCTTTCAACTTCAAGCCACACCCTAGCCATCATTTGCAGTAAGTAGTGCCTTTCAACTTCAAGCCAAAGCAACCAATGGTGGGGAGGGGGGGGGGGGAGGGCTTTAGAACCAATAGACATTTTTTGCAAGCTTTAGAACCAATAGACACATTCTGCAATCATTTTAGAACCACTAATGGCACTTACATTTGTGTAGACATGTGTTCATTCACAGCTCAGAGAAACGTTTTTTTGCAAGCTTTAGAACCAATAGACATTTTTTTGCAAGCTTTAGAACCAATAGAGACATTTTGCAAGCTTTAGAACCAGTAGACATTTTTTGCAAGCTTTAGAACCAATAGACATTTTTTGCAAGCTTTAGAACCAATAGACATTTTTTTGCAAGCTTTAGAACCAATAGACATACTTTTGCAAGCTTTAGAACCAATAGCGACACTTTTTGCTAGCTTTAGAACCAATAGACATTTTTTTTGCAAGCTTTAGAACCAATAGACACATTCTGCAAGCATTTTAGAACCACTCAGGGCACTTACATTTGAGTAGACATGTGTTCATTCACAGCTCAGAGAAACGTTTTTTGCAAGCTTTAGAGCCAATAGACATTTTTGCAAGCTTTAGAACCAATAGACATATTTTTGCAAGCTTTAGAACCAATAGAGACACTTTTTGCAAGTTTTAGAACCAATAGACACTTTTTGCTAGCTTTAGAACCAATAGATATTTTTTGCAAGCTTTAGATCCAATAGACATTTTTTGCAAGCTTTAGAACCAATAGACATTTTTTGCAAGCTTTAGAACCAATAGAGACATTTTGCAAGATTTAGAACCAATAGACATTTTTTGCAAGCTTTAGAACCAATAGACATTTTTTGCAAGCTTTAGAACCAATAGACATTTTTTTGCAAGCTTTAGAACCAATAGACATTTTTTTGCAAGCTTTAGAACCAATAGAGACACATTTTAACATATAACATATAACAATTACAGCACGGAAACAGGCCATCTCGACCCCTCTAGTCCGTGCCGAACACATAATCTCCCCTAGTCCCATATACCTGCGCTCAGACCATAACCCTCCATTCCTTTCCCATCCATATAACTATCCAATTTATTTTTAAATGATAAAAACGAACCTGCCTCCACCACCTTCACTGGAAGCTCATTCCACACAGCTACCACTCTCTGAGTAAAGAAGTTCCCCCTCATGTTACCCCTAAACTTCAGTCCCTTAATTCTCAAGTCATGTCCCCTTGTTTGAATCTTCCCTACTCTCAGTGGGAAAAGCTTTTCCACGTCAACTCTGTCTATCCCTCTCATCATTTTAAAAACCTCTATCAAGTCCCCCCTTAACCTTCTGCGCTCCAAAGAATAAAGCCCTAACTTGTTCAACCTTTCTCTGTAACTCAGTTGCTGAAACCCAGGCAACATTCTAGTAAATCTCCTCTGTACTCTCTCTATTTTGTTGACATCCTTCCTATAATTAGGCGACCAAAATTGTACACCATACTCCAGAATTGGCCTCACCAATGCCTTGTACAATTTTAACATTACATCCCAACTTCTATACTCAATGCTCTGATTTATAAAGGCCAGCACACCAAAAGCTTTCTTTACCACCCTATCTACATGAGATTCCACTTTCATGGAACTGTGCACAGTTATTCCCAGATCCCTCTGTTCACCTACATTCTTCAATTCCCTACCATTTACCATGTACTACATTCTTCAATTCCCTACCATTTACCATGTTTAGAACCAATAGACATTTTTTGCAAGCTTTAGAACCAATAGACATTTTTTTGCAAGCTTTAGAACCAATAGACACATTCTGCAAGTATTTTAGAACCACTAAGGGCACTTACATTTGAGTAGACATGTGTTCATTCACAGCTCAGAGAAAGGTGACCTTCTGCCTTCCTCCAACTTGCATACACTGATTGAGGCACACCACTTCCTGGTTTTATAGTCCCTCCCCCCTGCCGCCAGCGGGGGCAGCAGAGAGAATGGGGAATTTTGTAAAAACATTAATATCTCTGTCATTTCTAATAGACGGAAAAATTCCTCGGCACACATGCGGCGGAGGGGGGCTCTGAGCAAGGTGGCTAAAAATGACGGCCGTAGGTGGCGGCTTTCTCTCGGAAATTGCAGCACAGATCGCCAAAACCGGTCAAGAACAGAGTTTTAGTAATATAGATAGAAGATTATCAATTAGGGGAAATGAGAAGAACACGTGGATCTTTCACCATCCTGCATATCAATCGGAGGCTCAGACTGGCCGGCGCCATCCACAGCCTGTAATTTTCCAATGACAAAGGTTAAGTAATTCTGACAAATGCAGGGATTCTCCATTTTTTTAAAATTTTTTTTTAAATTTTTTTTTATTTTATTAGAAGTACGGTAAATTACAATAACACACAACACATATATCTTAATACATTTTTTGTACCGCTTCGTTTTTTTTTTTTTAAAGCTTTAAGAAAAAGATAGAAGTAAGGAAAGTAAAGAAGGTGCGCAAGAGTTGTGAAGTGCAGGAGAGTGTTGGGAAAAGAAAGCCCCTTAGAAAAGAAGTTAGAGAAGGAAGTAAAGTAAGAAAGTAGACCCTAGAAAAGAAAGAAAAAGAAAGTAAGGACAATCGCTCTATTATAACATTAAACTCCGCAGAAAGACTACCAACCAAGTCTGTTTTTGTTGTTTTATCTCCCAATGCCAGGTCCTGATACCATTTATTTATTTATTTATTTTTAAAATTACTATTGCACCTCATGCTTGTAATAGGTCCATAAACGTAGACCACGTCTTTTGGAATTGGTTTGCTTTATCTGCTAAGAGGAATCTCATCTCTTCCAGATGTAATGTTTCAAACATATTTGATATCCACATTTTTATTGTTGGTGTGGGCGCATTTTTCCAGAATTTAAGTATGAGCTTTTTTCCCATTATTAGCCCGTAATTGAGTAAATTCTTCTGATACACGTTTAATTCAGGGATACCTTCCGATATCCCAAAAATGATCCATTCTGGTTTTGGTACCAGTTTTATTTTAATTAATTTTGAAAAAATATCAAATATTCCATGCCAGAATTTTTGGATTTTTGTACAAAAAACAAAAGAGTGCGCTATGGTAGCTTCTTGACACAGACATTTATCACAGATTGGTGAAACATTAGGAAAGATTTTATTTAATTTAGTTTTTGAATAGTATAGTCTATGTAATGTTTTGAATTGGATAAGCGTATGTCGTACATTGATCGAGCAGATTCTCCATTTTATAGTGTCTTTAATTTGGTCACTATAAAATGGACCCTGTTTTTTCATTTATGATAACCCTCATCATTAATGATAACCAAAATACAATAACGACTGCTTCACTCTAACAAATGTCCGAACAAAAAGATGCTGATTTATTTTCCCAGAACTTCATCAAGTTTCCCGAGTTTTCATGGACGTAGCTTCATGATTTCCGTCTGATGAGTCTTCACCTCCCGAGTTTTCGTGGGCGCGAATCACATCCAACAATCTTGATAGTTCATCTGTGCTTGATCCATAATAGAGTATAGAGTTCCTAAGAGAACCTGGGATGAAGTAAGTTAATAGTCCATACTTTCACTGAAACTTTTACAGTGGTGGAGATGTACCCATGCATTTCTTCCATCCACTTTCACTGCTGTTGGAGTCGTCAGGAGAACCTGGTAAGGTCCCTCCCTACCAACCTCCAATCCTTTCCTCACCCAATTCTTTATAAGGCCATAGTCTCCAGGTTTCACCTTAATGGGAGTTGCTAACAAAGGCATCTCGCTATAGGCTGCTCTTACTCTACAGTCATATGGTGGAAGTTGATTATTTTCATCGCATTCTGGTTCCAAGGTGTTTTCAAGGGTCTACCATAAACAATTTCCAATGGGCTTAATCTAGATTTCCCTACAGGCGTGACTCCCATCGGAAATAGAACTATTGGGAGTAATTTAATCTATCCAAGTCCACTCTCCGCCTTCAATTTAGCTAATCTAGTTTTACGGGTCTGATTTACCCTTTGTACAAGTCCAGCAGCCTGTGGTCGATAAGCACAGTGCCATTGCTGATGGATCCCCTGCTGTTCACAAAATTCTTTAATGATTTGTCCAATCAAGTGTCGACAGTTATCTGGACAAAGTCGAATGGGGATACCGGATCAAGGGACAATTTCTCTCGTTAACAACTTGACAACAGTAGCCGCTTTGTTATCAAGGGTTGGGTATGCTTCGATCCACTGGCTGACTACATCGACTATGACAAGTATGTATTTATACCCCTGGCACCTTTCTAATTCGATATAGTCCATCTGTAATGTCTCAAACGGACCCATAGGCAATGATATTTTTTCCTTCTTCACATCCTATTCCTTTCCCTGGATTGTATTTCTGGCAGGCCAAGCAATTACCGCTTACCTTCTGAGCTAAAGTTTGTAATTTTGGATGCCACCAAGTAGCCAATAGAGTGTCCCCTACTGCCCTTGCACCACAATGGGTTGCGTAGTGCATGCACTCTATAACACATCCTGCCAATGAATCTGTCATGCAAGTCTGCCCTGCTGGAGTGTTCCATAGTCCAGTCATACAATCCAGTACACACCCAAGTTGTCTCCATCATTCCTTATCTCTTTCAGTAGCCTCCTCCTGCAATTGAACAATTTCTTGGATGGTTGGCATCAGTCTCTCCGAGGGAAACTTGTTAGTTATACTTTTAGTCTGCGTCATCATTTTGCGTACCACCATCTTACGTTCCCATAATAATTTCTTAGCTACTAAGTCGGCATTAGGATTCCCAATACCCACTGGAGTCTGTCCTTTAGTGTGGGCGCTACATTTCATAACAGACTTTTCTCTGGGTAGCATTAAGTCCTTCAATAAATCTGTCACCAATTGCTTATTTGAGATTTGGGTTCCTGCGAAAGTTAGAAATCCCCTATTTTTCCATAATTATCCAAAATTATGCACCACTCCAAATGCATACCATGAATCAGTGTCAATATTTACTTTAACATTTTCCCCAATAATACAAGCCAGAATTAAAGCAAATAATTCAGCTTGCTGTGCTGAATAAGGTGATGCAAAGGCAGCTGCTTCTACAATTTACGCTTTCTGATTAACAATTGCATACCCAAACAATCTCTCATCCCATGGTCCAATAGATGCGTTCCATCCACATATAATGTGATGTCAGAGTCCCCTATGGGGGCATCCCTCAAGTCCGCTCTTACAGATGTTTCCTCCTCTATGGCAATAGACAGTCACCAGACTAAGTGGGACCCGTTGGGTCCCATGTCCACATGGGAGGGCTGGTCCCCAATTCAATAATCCACCTCTCCACCAATTCCAATATTGGTGGCCAGTGGGGGGGAGAGCCTTTCTGGAGTGCCAGTATAGGTGTTATGGGCTGAAGGGACTGGTTTCCAGAGGGCTAGTATGGACATTTTGAGTCGAATGGATTCTTGGGCTGGCAGCTCAGTGACTCAGGCCTGGTGGGCTGGCAGCTCAGTCACTCAGGCCTGGTGGGCTGGCAGCTCAGTCACTCAGGCCTGGTGGGCTGGCAGCTCAGTCACCCTGGGCTGGTGGGCTGGCAGTTCAGTCACTCTGGGTTGGTGGGCTGGTAGCTCAGACACTCAGGGCTGGTGGGTTGGCAGCTCAGTTACTCAGGGCTGGTGGGCTGGCAGATCTGTCACTCTGGGCTGGTCGGCTGGCAGTTCACTCACGGCTGTTCCTTGAAATTCCATTTCAAGCAGAGTGCAGGCCACCACATTCAATTTCACAGTATTTCAAGCAGAGTGCTGGCCACCAGATTCAATTTCACAGCATTTCAAGCAGAATGCAGGCCACCACATTCAATTTCACAGCATTTCATGCAGAGTGCAGGCCACCAAATTGCCAAACAACTCATTGCATTGTTATTAAGGGCTAACAAATAGTAAGATTAAACGAGAACTTACCAGTTTGAAGTTTGTTCTGTATTTTATGAGGAGTTACGATGAGGGATTACGTGAAGAGCCCGCGCAGCACGCATGCGCGGCATACTTCAAAGCAGCGGTGTGGAATCACAGATAGACACAGTTATTGAAGTAAACATAGTAAAGAAAAGGAGACATCAGTTTATCAGTTTGACCCATATTATTGAGGGTGGGAGTGGAGGGCACGTAATCCCTCATCGTAACTCCTCATAAAATACAGATCAAACTTCAAACTGGTAAGTTCTTGTTTAATCTTACTATTTTACTTCGGAGTCAAGTGAGTGACTACGTGAAGATTTCAAAGCTCTGTGATTTCAAACCGTGTAACAGTTCATACTTCACTCGCTGCCGAAGTCATTCGAGGGAGGAAGTATGTTATCGTAATCAACCATGAATCTGTTTGTAAAAACAATAATGGTGTTATTAACAACAATAAGACCAAATGCTCCCCCGGGCTTAAATTATATATTTTTTGCAGATTCTTTTTCTGCAAACGATACAGGTTCTGTCAGTGGTTTGTTATAAACGTTTGGAACGTATACTCCCTAGACCACCCTGCTGTAGCCAGGATGTGGTCCATAGGCTCGTCCATCCTCTTAGTTACTGACGTGGAATCTGTCCTGGTGGAATAAGATTTATACACGTTAGTATTTACTCCAGCAACTCCCAGTACCTGCTTGAGCCACTAGAGATAGTTTAGCTCGTCACCCGACCATGAGGTTTCTTGTGGCTGACCCATAAGGCTTTTTCCTCTCCCTCGGTATTCCTTATTGTGTCGATGTAGATCTCTAAGTGGGTCATGACACATAAAACGTGGTTCAGGTGGGTATGCCCGGAATTTCATGACTGGACCTGATGTTCCTGGTCTGTTCTGTTTGGCCAGCCCTTGAATGGGAAATGTGACACTATCTGGTGTTATAACCATGTTGTCCAATCGCAGTAGATGGGAGAACTGGCTCTTTGTGTTGAGGTAAGGCCACCAGCATGTCCATCTTCAGGGTAGGCTGTTCCAGGGTGAGTGACCTGGCTGGTGATCATCCCCTAAGGTATGTCAGGATTTCACTGACATCCCAATTTGGGTGTACCTATTTCTGGGGAATGGATTGAATATACCTCTCCTGTATCTGATCACCAGTGAGTGGTACCCTTTGCCCTGTTGTCGTGGTGCCCAAGTTGAGTAGGCTGACAGAACATTTCCTTCATTGTGGTGAAGTGGAGAGAGAAGTTTATTTGGCCTTCCATCACAGCAATGTTCCATACTTAAGAAAGGATGTACTAGCCCTGGAGGCAGTGCAGCGAAGGTTTACAAGATTAATTCCTGCAATGAGGGGATTGACATATGAGGAAAGGTTAAGTAGGCTGGAACTCTACTCTTTGGAGTTTAGAAGAATGAGAGGCGATCTCATTGAAACATATAAGATCGTGAGGGGCCTTGATCGGGTGGATGCACCGAGGATGTTCCCAATGATCGGGGAAACTAGAACTAGGGGACATAGTTGCAGAATAAGGGGGGGCTCTTTTAAAACTGAGATGAGGAAGAACTTCTTCACCCAGAGGGTGGTTAATTTATGGAATTCACTGCCCCAGGGAGCAGTGGAAGCAGAAACTTTAAATATATTTAAGACTAAAATAGATGGTTTTTTAGCTGCCAAGGGGATAAGGGGCTACGGGGAGAGGGCAGGGATATGGACCTAGGTATGGTTAGTATAGTAAGACCTGAGTGATCTCCTGGACAAGTGTCGATCGCCTGGATTGGGGTCGGAGAGGAATTTCCCGGATTTTTTTCCCGAATTGGACCTGGGTTTTTATCCGGTTTTTTGCCTCCCCCAGGAGATCACGAGGTTCTTGGGGTGGAGAGGGGTGATAGTGGTATAAAGGGGAGGGTAGTGTCTTGTGTTCTGTGTCTTGTGTCTACTGTTTGTGGGTAGGTGTGTCTGTTTAGTGTTCAGCCATGAGCGAATGGCGGTGCGGGCTCGACGGACCTGGTGGTCTACTCTCGCACCTACTTTCTATGTTTCTATGTTTCTATGTTTATGTAAATTATGTTGTGTCTTGGGTCTATTTGTTTGTAATGTATGGCTGCAGAAACGGCATTTCGTTTGGACCTCAAGGGGTCCAAATGACAATAAATTGAATTGTATATTGTAAGACCTGCCAGGAACTCCAGTACAGTTTTTTGTTGTAGTTGAATGTGTAGTTCCTGTTTTGGAACAGTTTCCCATTTCTTGATGTTCCTCAGGTATGTTCCCTAGGATATGTGACGGAATGCTGTCATCATGTTGATAGTGCTGCTGATCCAAGCACAGCAGTGGTCTTCCCAATTCTGCAATTCTTTTAATGACCATGTCGAGGACCACTGGGAACCATGCCTGTGGACTTAGTCCACTGTAATTTGCGTAGTACCCGACTGATGAAGCCGTAGTACCTATTGAAGAGGTAGAAGCAGTGGCGTAGGGTGGGTTTTGCGCGCCCGGGGCAGTTTAAAATATTGCGCCTCCTCATTAGCGGTTTTTGGTCTCTTCCTTTGGGGGATGCGACTTCTTTTGTCGTATCCCCCGTCTCCACCTGCGCCGAGGCCTAATGGCGGCTTCGGAGCTGGGGCAGCGGTAGCGGCGGCTGGGACAGCGGCAGCGGCGACCAGTACTCGGAGCTGGGCAGCGGCAGCGGCGACAGTGGCAGCGGCGACCAGAACTCGGAGCTGGGCAGCGGCAACGGCGGCTTTGACAGCGGCAGCTTTGACAGCGGCGGCCTGGCCTCGGAGCTGGGACAGCGGCAGCGGCCACCCGGCATCGGAGCTGGGACGGCGGCGGCAGCGGCTGGGACGGCGGCAGCGGCAGCCTCGGAGCTGGGGCGGCGGCAGCGGTGAGCTGGCCTCGGAGCGGGGACAGCGACAGCGGCGGCCTGGCCTCGGAGCGGGGGCAGCGGCAGCAGCCACACGGCATCGGAGCTGGAGCAGCGGCAGCGGCGGCCTGGCCTCGGAGCGGGGGCAGCGACAGCAGCCACACGGTATCGGAGCTGGAGCAGCGGCAGCGGCGACCTGGCCTCGGAGCTGGGACAGCGGCGACCAGAACTCAGAGCTGGGGCACGTTCCGGCGGCAGCGGCCACTCGACCCGACCACGGGCCCAGTGGACGACAGCGGCGGCTGGGACAGTGGCAGTGGCCTCGGTGCAGAGATCGCTGGGTGGTTAAAATTGTTGGATACATTTTTAGGGGTGCAAAAAAATTGTTAGATAAAAAAAATTATAAAATGGCAAATAAAATTACATTTTATTACAATAATTCAGGGAAAGGCTGCTAAAGAGGTGCAACGTGCCTTTAGAACAAATTTTTTTGCCATTTTATAAAAAAAATGTATCCAACTATTTTTTTGCGCCCCTAAATATTTAGCGCCCGGGGCAACCACCCCTCTGGCCCCCCCCCCCCACGCTACGCCACTGGGTAGAAGGAAGGGAGAACATAGAGATTAGATTCTATCCCACCCCTCAATATGCGGGAATGTATCCATCGCCGCTGCCTTGAGATTGGTTTCATGCGACGTAGGTTAGTACGTGGCGATTTAATTGAATATAAGGAAATCGATATCTGGTGTCCATATTGCTTTGTAATTTCAGCAAATATTTTTGGTTTAAATGTTTGGTTACAGCATTTAGCTCACCTGATAGGTAAGTTACTGATGGTCAAACATGTTTGACGACATACGGTTACCAATTGTTAATAAATTGTCACCTAATATCGATGTTCTCCGCCCAAGTGGTTTGGTATATGCCACCACTGTGATGTTGTTAACTTATAAACGAACATGCAAAATGGTGCATTACTGAGCAAATGCTTCACTAGAAGTAAGTCATTTAAAATATAACACGTTTAAGTCGATTCGCATTGGCACTAAGTATTACAAGCACAGTAACACATCAGGACACATAAGATGTTACTCAAAACAGGTGGAAGTGTACAACCATAATCCTTCCTATGCAGATAAATTCCATGATAACACTCCAGATTAGTCCATTTGCCCCCATATTACAGGTATGGAGATAGTTTGAACACTAGTATCTCAGCTCATAGGAAAGGTACAATGTTCAGTAGCTGGTAATGCTGCTACTATCCCAATTACTTTGCCACGTAGTTGATTGGTGGCTAAATGTTACCATAACTGATAGTCTTAATGAATACCAGATAGACAATGTTGTGGATGGTCAACGTAAATATCTGGATATATGACAGAGCCCGCTAAATAAGTTAGTAGCTAAAGCAGCTAATAAGCTATATCCAAGGATAGTCTGTCGTTAATATATAGACATGCCATGATGGAATGTTTCTTAAGTGTCAGGGCTGGTTGATTCTGGAATAGCTTCGACTTAAATGCCAATTCAATGCTCAAATCAAGTTTATTTGTCACATACCCATGCGAGATGTGCAGTGAATGAAAATGGCAATGCTCATCATGGTTACCCCATCCAGGTAATTGTGGTATATCCAAAACTTATTTGAAAAGGTACTGAATAGTATGCATCTTCAAGGTCGATGTCTACCATAAAGTATCCTTGGATCCATGGTAGAAGTTACAAATCCCATAAGTGGGTATGCCTGGTGAAATACTCAAGTGGTTAATCAATGATGGTGCGACATTCACCATCGTGGGCGGGTAGACCCCGAGGTGCTTGCTGAATTGGTGGCAAGATATTAATTCTATTCCCCTTGAATATATTTTTTGGTATATAACTACCAAGAGTGATAGCTTCCTAACCAGGCGTGATTCACCCACCCCTTGTTAGTACAACCCTTCACCTTTATGTGATGGTAGGAACCATACTTATCTGTCTTCATTGTTGTTTTCTTTGGTTTCTGGTTCCTTGTTCTTGTAGGGACGATGTTTGTTGGGGGGGTAGCACATTTTCCATGGGGCCTTCTGTGGGCCCTGGCCTAAAAGGCTTACGGGATTGGCATGCAGGCCCCGAGCTTTCACCAGTACCATGAGGTAGACGCCCCTGGTGGACGCGTAGAGGTACTGCTGTCTGGTTTAGTGTGGTGCTCATTCCAGACTCTGCCCTCTTGTGCCGAATAGTTTGAACACTTCGTCCAGTTTTTTAGGACTGGTTTGGTAAGTGCCAGATAGCAGGATCTGTGGTTGTGAGGTCGGCGTTCTCACAGTCCTGTTAATTTCATAGATTGAGGGCAGGTTTGTGACTTCCCTTGAGAAGTTGAACAGTAGGGTCAGGTGTTTTGCCATACTACCCTGCCCTTCTGGAATGAGCAGGTGGACATGGATAGCCGACGTTAGGGTATCAAATGCAATTTTGAGATATTTGGGTTAAATGCGCTGCTCAATGTATCCCCCAATAATGGCGGGCACTTTGAGTAAATGCAATTTAGGGGCGGCGTGATGAAACCAACGTCTCATGGCTACCTGTCTTGGAGAGGTTTTTTGGAAAAGACAGGTAGTAGGCTGGCCATCAGTTAAGACTGAAAGTAAATCTTGCTCGTGGTGAAACCACGTAGCGGCCACACCCAGCAGCTCTTCCTGATCCTGTACCTCAAAGCATACTCCTGATGTTGTTCAGCCAGTGCCCCTCTTCTTGACCAGCCCAGCTCTGGTCGCCAAAGCTGTCCTCGGATGAGGAGGAAGCAATGGCCAGTGCATGAGGCACTTTGGAGGGAGTGCCTGAACTCCCTCTGCGAAACTGCTCCTCACGAAGCAAGTCTCGCTGGAGCTTATGCTCCACGAGCCGCTCCAAGCGGCTCAAGCGGCTGTCTCTGCCCTAAGCGGGCGGTGAGACATCCCCGTCCGACGAATCGGATACCACCGGCCGGATGTCTTGACATCCAGTCCGCTGCTCAGGCGCTAGCGGAACTGGGCTCGGCTCGGTGTCGGGGATGGCGGAGCGCCGGGTTAGCGGTCCTACCGCCCTCTGTCCCCCACTGATGAGACGCCTGTCTGCTGGAGCCGAGCTGCGGACAGGTTTCTTGGGGAGTCTTGTTCCTTAAAATGTAGCGGGAGCGCCTGACTCCCGCTGTGCCTCTGGACTGGAAACCGGCGCAGCTCTGTCTGTGGACCGCAGCGTGTGCGGTCCTGTGCCATCTCTCTCCATTCCGCGAATGGAACACTCCTTCCCCGGAGTCCAAGGGGGGCCGCTTGCGTCTGGACTGGCACCGGCGCAGCTCCCTGTCCGTGGACCGCAGCGTGTGCGGTCCTGTGCCATCTCTCCCCCTTCCGCGAATGGAACACTCCTTCCCTAGTCCAAGGGGGGCCGCTTGCGTCTGGACTGGCACCGGTGCAGCTCCCTGTCTGTGGACCGCAGCGTGTGCGGTTCTGGTGGCGTCTCTCCCCCTTCCGCGAACGGAACGCTCCTACCCCGGAGTCCAACGGGGGCCGCTTGCGTCTGCTGCTTTGCTCCACCTGGAGCAACAAACAGACGCGAGTCGCTGGTTAAACTGAAGGTAAGTACTTACCTAAAGCTTCCTATTTCAGGCTTGTAGCGGGAGCGCCTGACTCCCGCCTGCCGCTGTTGCCTGCTGAAACGTAATGCCGCGCATGCGTGCTGAGCGGGCTCTTCACGTAGTCACTCACGTGACTCCGAAGTAAAATCATTTATTGTGAGTACATTGCAGACTCACAGTTCAGTTGATTCACAGCTTAGAATGACAGTTGTGGCACATCCCTCGCGATCTTCCAGAGTGACTGACTCAAGTCCAGGCATCCGGTGTTTTATAGTCCTTGAAGCAGCTGGTCTATGTCTATCCCCATGTTTTTGAGTCAGAACCGGTTGCACATTCAGATTAAATGGTGCAATAGAGCTGGAAAGGTCCGTCGTATAATGGTCTTCCTTTCTGGAGAACTACTTGGATGGGATTGATGTTTACGCATCCTACCTGAGCTGTGTCCTCTGCCCACACTTGAGGGTCCACATACTCGCATACCTCACTCCCCAGATGGTGACGTAAGCGGGTAACAACTGTCCTTGGGGCCTGATAAAATTCAACAACATATTGATTGGACAAATTTAGCTTTTGGTAATTATTCAGACCTGCCATGGTGATTGCCTTTTTTACCCATCGTTCCTAGGTCTTTGGCTCTTGCCGGGTAGTTCACCTTTAGGGTAATGTGAGGAGCAACTCCTGCCATTCTTTTCCATAGTTGTGCTGTTATATTACTATATTCGGCAGCTCCCTCTTTTCCCTCAACTAGTGTCAACATTTCCACCTCCCAATCCTGTCCTTCATATGGTTTAACGAAGGCTTCCAGCTCTTTATTCCTCCTACACCTTTATTTGGTCTTATATCTAGGATTCTGGCTAAGTCAATCGGCTTTTGAAGAGTGTTTGCAAGGGCCGTTAAAACAGCCTCTTCTCTTGCACTATTGTCCGCTATTATATTCGCTAGAGCTTCATGCGACAGATGTCCTAGAATTGTTAGGAACCTGGTGTGTTCACTTGGGGTAATTATTTGCTGGATTACTGCCCATAAATCTCGGGAGTCTGTGTGATATATGTGCATTGTAGTTCTTAGGTGATCCACAAAGGAAGCAGGTGATTTTCTGTGATCAGGTATTTGACTTAAAATGGCCATCATCTCTTTGGGCTTCCATGGGGTATAGACTCACATTGTATGTGGATTATTTGCACTCACTGCATTGGCCAGATCAAAAGAAGGATTAGGCATTTCCCTAATAGGGAACTGTCTACGGGTTGTTCGTTTCGTTTTTGTTCTTTCTGCCATATCAAATCTATCTCGGTTTCTTCAGTAGTTGTCTCACTGCCAGATGTATCTTCCCCCTCACTAGGGGGTTCACAGTACCATATAACCATATAACCATATAACAATTACAGCACGGAAACAGGCCATCTCGACCCTTCTAGTCCGTGCCGAACACGTATTCTCCCCTAGTCCCATATACCTGCGCTCAGACCATAACCCTCCATTCCTTTCCCGTCCATATAACTATCCAATTTATTTTTAAATGATAAAAAATAACCTGCCTCCACCACCTTCACTGGAAGCTCATTCCACACAGCCACCACTCTCTGAGTAAAGAAGTTCCCCCTCATGTTACCCCTAAACTTCTGTCCCTTAATTCTCAAGTCATGTCCCCTTGTTTGAATCTTCCCTACTCTCAGTGGGAAAAGCTTATCCACGTCAACTCTGTCTATCCCTCTCATCATTTTAAAGACCTCTATCAAGTCCCCCCTTAACCTTCTGCGCTCCAAAGAATAAAGCCCTAACTTGTTCAACCTTTCTCTGTAACTTAGTTGCTGAAACCCAGGCAACATTCTAGTAAATCTCCTCTGTACTCTCTCTATTTTGTTGACATCCTTCCTATAATTAGGCGACCAAAATTGTACCCCATACTCCAGAATTGGCCTCACCAATGCCTTGTACAATTTTAACATTACACCCCAACTCTTATACTCAATGCTCTGATTTATAAAGGCCAGCACACCAAAAGCTTTCTTTACCACCCTATCTACATGAGATTCCACTTTCAGGGAACTGTGCACAGTTATTCCCAGATCCCTCTGTTCACCTGCATTCTTCAATTCCCTACCATTTACCATGTACGTCCTATTTTGATTTGTCCTGCCAAGATGTAGCACCTCACACTTATCAGCATTAAACTCCATCTGCCATCTTTCAGACCACTCTTCCAACTGGCATAAATCTCTCTGCAGACTTTGAAAATCTACTTCATTATCCACAACCCCACCTATCTTAGTATCATCTGCATACTTACTAATCCAATTTACCACACCATCATCCAGATCATTGATGTACATGACAAACAACAGTGGACCCAACACAGATCCCTGTGGCACCCCACTAGTCACTGGCCTCCAACCTGACAAACAACCATCCACCATTACTCTCTGGCATCTCCCATTCAGCCACTGTTGAATCCATCTTGCTACTCCACCATTAATACCCAACCATTGAACCTTCTTAACCAACCTTCCATGAGGAACCTTGTCAAAGGCCTTACTGAAGTCCATATATACAACATCCACTGCTTTACCCTCATCAATTTCCCGAGTAACCTCTTCAAAAAATTCAAGAAGATTAGTCAAACATGACCTTCCAGGCACAAATCCATGTTGACTGTTCCTAATCAGACCCTGTTTATCCAGATGCTTATATATATTATCTCTAAGTATCCTTTCCATTAATTTGCCCACCACTGACGTCAAACTCACAGGTCTATAATTGCTAGGTTTACTCTTAGACCCCTTTTTAAACAATGGAACAACATGCGCAGTACGCCAATCCTCCGGCACTATTCCCGTTTCTAATGACATTTGAAATATTTCTGTCATAGCCCCTGCTATTTCTACACTGAGGGTGGAGTACCTTCTAAATTACTTATTTTCTTCTCTCGCTACTCGTTCAACTCGTCTAGGTTTAAGCTAGCAAGAATACCCTGGTTTCTGTACTCTTCCTCTACCTTCTTTGACCTTAACTACTTGAGTTTTATTTTTCGTTTGGCTTCCGATACCGTGAACTATCGGACTATCTATTATCAGAAATGACACCACTTATTATTATCATGCACAACCACACTCCTATATAAACCACAATAATTCATCTGATATCGCATTCGTTAACTGTACAATTCCAAAAGCAAATCACAGTATATTTTAATCCCTCCTCGTGGTGTGCTCAGCTAACGGAACAATCCCTCCCCCGACACAGCGATCGGAAGGACACGAACCCCAGGCCGAACAATCACGTCGGACCGATTATGACAACAGTCCCAATCAAACTATATTTTTATACAGCCGATTTAAACTATTATTACAACAGTGTGTCTAACATTCGACATTTAAATCAAAGGCAATACACAGTAAACACAATACTATAACGGCAATCTTTAATACACTTTATACACAACTTCGAAGTTTTATTATCATACACAGATTAATCTGAAAGGAAATGTGCACACATTAAATTGTCCAGCACCTCAATGTGAGATTCTGAATATTAGTAAATTTGAATCGAAGAATTTCAACGCTCTTCTCTGACTAATTATTTTTTGGTGCGTAGATTCGACGTACGCAAATTTGAATTCAAAATTTGCTCGAATATGGAATTCTCGAAATGATTAATTTTCGACCAATCTATACTTCAATCACTGAGTGCCCGATTCCTTTACGAGACTCCTCCCCCGTCCTTTCAGAGATCTAGTTACTCTCACACAGGCGGGGACTTGAACCCACATAGGCTCACCCCATCAAAAAGGCTTCTTCCTTTCCAGCTGCTTGGCACCGGGTGTCAGCGCGTAATTTCTTCACGCTGGCAGTCGATGCCGATTTTTGGAGCGCGCTTCCAATTCCCAGCAACGACGCAGTACTTTGCCTCTTAGCACTGCTACACCCAGTTCATCTTTAAATATCCAGTCAATAGGATATCCGATCTGGGCAAGGCCTCAAACCTCTAGTATTTTTTTTTTTTTTTAAATGGAATAGTTTTCTTAGCAGCAGCTGCAGCTACTGACTAAGGTTAAGTTTTACGGGCCTTTAACCCAAAGGAGAGGGACTGGAACCCAACCCTAGAATGGGGGCCTCTAACCCCAAAGGCACAAATGCCCCACTCCCAAGTCTGCAAATGATCGGTCTGCTCCGACTAGCGAAGTGGGGAAAACCGATGCGAAAACCGCACCATGACGCCGATTTCTTCACTTGCGATCTGGAACAGCTCAACACCCTTAATCGCAAACTTGCGTTTGGGGGTCTGTTGTGATCCTGGATGAGCCCCCAATGTGAATACGCTCGTAAAGCTTACCCCCCTAGTCTAGTTCAGTAAAAACACTGACCCAAGCACTGGACCAACTAATCTTTATTTTTAGAATGAACACAAATTCCCCTATACGATACCTAAACCACCACGGGTTCGAGCCTTGTCTCTGCCTGGCCAAGCCCTTCAGCCTCATGCAAACAGACACTGCCCAAAAGGACACGCATTCCCAAGCGCCCTTCCAGAAGATCGACACTTATCCAAAATGGGGCTTTCTTCTATAGGTCCACGAACCTTGAGGGACCGAACTGCGTAGGGGTGGTCCCCAAACAATCCAACCATACATATCGATTACATCAATACATTATTGACAGTTCCCCAACCCAATTACAGATAGTCTTAAACAATGTTTCTTACAGAAGCTTCTGAAAGGAAGCTAGTTAAATGAAAAATGCAACATTTATCCTGGAGCACAAAACGATTCTGACAGGGCTTAACACTTTGGCCAATCAACAAACAGCAGGGTATCTGTCTTGCAACATTATTTACGTTATTTACAATTCCTTTGCAGCAATCCAATCATATCAATGCATTCAAGTTTATTGGCAGAGTTTTAATACATATTACCAATTAGGGGAGAACACCTGGATCTTTCACCTTCCTGCATATCAATCTGAGGCTCAGACTGGCCGGCGCCATCCACAGCCTGAAATTTTCCACTGACAAAGGTTAAGCAATTCTGACAAATGCAGGGACTCTCCATTTTATAGTGTCTTTAATTTGGTCAATATTAACAGTAGGACGGCTCAACGATAAAGGAAATAATTTCTGTTTGCAGTCAGGAGATGTAGGCGAGGTATGAAATCAATATTTTGCATTTGTTTTCACCAAGGCAAAGAACATGGAGGACAGTGAGCTCAGTGTGGCGAATACTAATATGTGAGTTTGAGATTAAGAAGGAAGAGTTGGTGCTCTTGAAGAACATTAAGATGATAAATCCCCAGGGCTTCCAGGTTACAGAGAGGTATTGGAGTAATAGTTATTGGAAAGTATTCTCCAGGATAGGATTTAATGTTATTTGTTAGATAATCTGTTAAATAAGGACAGTCAGCATGACTTTGTATCCAGCAGACCATGTCGTGCTAACTTGATCAAATTTTTTGACGTGGTAATGAAGGTAATCGATAAAGGTAGAGCAGTTGATGTAATCCACGTGGATTTTTCTAAGGCATTCATTAAACTCCCTCATGCAGGCTGATGCAAAATATGAGGATGAGACCAATAGTGACTTGGTCATATGGATTCATAACTGGCTTACTGATAGAAGACGGAGGGTTGTGGTGAAAGGACAATTTTCAGGCTGCAGGACTGTGACCTGTGGAATTCTGCAAGGATCTGTACTGGGACCTCTGTTGTTTGTGATATATATATATAAATTACTTGGACATAGAGGTACATGGAGTTGGTTAGTAAGTTTGCAGGTGACATCGAGATTGCTTGAGTCGCAGACAGTGAGGAATGTGATCAGACTTTACAGCGGTTTATAGATCAGCTGCAGAAATGGGTGGAGACATGGCAGATGAAGTTTAATCCAAACAAGTATGAAGTGGTCCCCTTTGGGAGATTGAATGTAAGGGGAAAATACAATTAATGGCAATATCCATAACAGCATTGATTTACAGAGGGATCTTGGGGTCAAAGTCCTTAACTCCCTGAAAGTGGCAGTAAAAGTACAAAGAGTGGTAAAGAAAGCTTGGTATGCTTTCCTCCATTGGTCAGGGCATTGAGCATAAGAACCGGTACTCATGATGCAGCTTTACAGGACTTTGGTTAGGCTACTTTTGCAGTGTTGCATGGAGTTCTGGTGCCCCCAATAGAGGAAGCATGTAAAGGTTTTTAAAGGGGACAGAGGAGATTTACTAGAATGATGCTTGGATCATTGTGTATTAGCTGTAAGTAGAGATTGGATAGATGTGAATTGTTTTCTCTAAAACAATGGAGGTTGAGAGGAGACATAGTAGAAGTATATAAAATTATGAGAGGCATAGATAGGATAGACCGTCAGAACTTCATTTCCAGGATGGAACTATCAAATAACAGAGGGCATAGTTTTAAGGTGAGAGGAGAAATGTTTAAAGGAGATGTGTGGAGCAAGATATTTATACAGAGCGTAATGAGTGCCTAGAACGTGCCTAGGGGCGGTGGTGGAGGCAGATACGATTGTGGCACTTAAGAGGGCATTTTTGGTTAGCCACATGGATCTGCAGGGAATGGAGTGATATGGAATGTGTGCAGGCAGATGAGAGTTGGTAATGGCATCATTTTCGGCACAGACATGGGCAGAAGTGCCTGTCCTGTGCTGTACTGTTATATGGTCCATGACTCTCTGACTCAATGAATGCAGCCAGTTACAGGCAAACTGAACAAAGATGCAGTTTTTCTTGCTTATAGGACGTTATTGAAGCAATCTGGCTTTTTAGATAAACTGCTAATTCATGGGCATTTTTTAGTATTGACATTAACTTTTTAACATTTAAACAAAAACTAAATTTAATACTCAACAGGAGAGTTGCTCTACCAATTGTAAGCCTGGAGATTTATATGTTTGGAGAGTGTTCTTATTTTCAAATGAATGAGGCTCTGACTATGTTTATGAGAATCGCAGGGATGTTTATGCTGATTGTGGCCTACAGGGCATTGAGATGTTTAAATGCTTTTTGTCACATGTCATATTTAATCCAGTTGTATTGAATGGTGATTTTATCATCGAGAATATCAGAGAGGTCTATTTTGAAAGCATTGCCATGTAAATATTGCCATTTCTTTTTGAAAAGATGATAGCCTGAATACCTTCGTACTTTAAGTTGACAACCCCTGCATGATTTCAGAGTCGGACAGCAAGTAAAAATAAAGGTAAACTCAGTCAGTTGTCCTTTGCTGATGCTGTTTATACCATCTCAGCAGGTGTCAAATACTAATCATAAAAGATCGAATAAAAAAAATAATGGTGCACACAAATCTATGCATGGCACACTGCCCTCTGAAAACAATTTTAACTGGGCTGATATTTATATGGATCATCTCTGATGGGAGAGGGTATCTGGTGTCAATGCTAGAATCCACCCACTCAGCAGACTAAAACAAGTTTATTGGACATTTTTTTCTCATGGGTCCCTGAACTGCTATCTCAGGTAAAGCTAATTCTTAAATCTTAAAAGATTTCTGACTCGGTTTCAATGGGTCTCTCTCTGTACTGAACAGATGAAGTTCTGTTGCCAGCACAGGAAGTGGAATTAATTTCTGATTCCTCCCCTTTCTGGGAGCTGCTGAATGGATCCACTATCCTCTTGTTACCTAGGTGTGGAACTCAAGCAAACCATCCTTGCACTTACTGCTCTGAGATCATATAAATTAGAGGCCTTTCTAAATGTTAACTTTCTTGTCCCATATTTGATATTCCATCAATTTTTTTCTTTTAGGTCCACAATTTAGGTCCACAATTGACAATGGTGGTACTTTCAACATAAATTATATCCTTACAACATGGCTAGAAATCCCCAAACCTGACACTCACAGATAAAATTATATATCCATTTTGACAAGTGCCGTGATTTATTCTCATATATGACTGTATATGGACTCGCTGCTCACATAGATTTGTAAAACATCTGCTGTGATTCATAATCTTTCCACTGTCTCTTCTCTTCCCCAGACCCTGTCATCGCTACTGCCCTGTCAACAGGTCGAGATAAATCAGCATTTTCTTACTATCTGGCTGGCACTCTACAATATTCAGTGGGGTCTGATTTCACCACAGTCATAATTAAATGTCATCTAGTTGGGAAATACGAACTAAATTAAATAAAGAAAACAATAAATACAAATGTTAGAGTGCCCTTGGATCAAGTGAGTGTGGGAGACAAATACAACCCATTGCATTTGTATGCTTTATAGAAGGCTGTGATTCATCCTGGCCATTGTCTCTGAGTGTCACAGAGGATCAATTGCTGATGATTGCACTGCATTCCAAGCTCCGCCGCATCTTATATTCATCATTTGATAAAACACCTTAATGTTGCATAATTATGACTCCTGCAGAAAATGTAGACTCCATTGCAAATTGATGGAGAGTCGATAAAATGAAAAAGAAACTGTAAACTGGTCTTCATTTCTCTTATTCATCCTGTCGGGTTCAAAGATTATTTTGTTTGAGCATGTCTAGGTCTGTCTAGGTCTGTTCTCTGGGTTCCAAGATGGCGACTGAATCTAATGTGGGACCCACAGACTCAGTCACATGGACCAGGTAGGTGGGCAGGTGGGGAAGTGCTGCACCCCTACCTTTTTCACTGTGTTTCTGCCAGCTCCCAAGAAGAAGACTCAGGGTCTGAGTGCCATTCTGGATGGTAATTTTCCATTTGTCACATTCCAGGCATTCTGCTGCGTCTTGAGGAGGTTATTTGAGAAGATCTTTTGAATGTTCTTTCTGCCTTTCTGTTAATTGTTGGTCGTACTGGAGCTAGGCCTGCAGTGCCTGTTTACTTTGGCTCATCCAATGGAGTCACCCATGTGGTCTGGCAAGTGGCACAGTGGTAGAGCTACTACCTTACAGTGTCAGAGACCCGGGTTTGATCCTGACTACAGGTGCTCCTGTGTGGAGTTAGTACGTTCTCACTGTGACCACGTTGGTTTTCTCCGGGTGCTCCAGTTTCCTCCCACATTCTTAAGACATGCAAGTTTGTAGGTTAATTGACTTCTGTAAAATGTTCCTTGTGTGCAGGATAGAACTAGTATCCAGGTGATCATAGGGTCAGCATGGACCTGGTGGGCAGAAGGTCCTGCTTCCAAGCTGTATCTCTAAACTAACCTAAACTAAACTAATGTGGAATCAGAATCTTGGTGCTGGGAATATTGTCCTGGGAATAGACTGACCTTGATTCAGTGATCTTGATTATCATCCCAGAGCCAAAGAAAAGTAAGATAGTGTGCCTTAATGTTTACTGTCCAGTTGTTCTGATATCCATGAGGCCAGTTACAGGGCACATTAACTGCAGCAGACAGCCTTGGTCCACTGCAATTCACCTACCATTGTAACAGGTCCATGGCAGAAGCCATCTCCTTGGCCCTGCACTCAACGTTGGAACATCTGTATCATAAGGATACCTCTATTAGACTCCTATTTATTGACTATAGCATCTCCTTCAATACCATAATCTCAATCAAACTAATCACCAAACTCTTGGACCTAGGAGTCAACACATCCCTCTTCAACGAGATCCTCAACTTCCTGAGGATCCGTGAGGATAGGTGACAAATCACCCTCCACGATAATTCTCAACATCAGTGCCCCACAATTATGCGTTCTCAGCACATTACTATGCCCCCTATAACTCATGATGGTGTGGCCAAATTCTGCTCTAACTTCATTAACAAGTTTGCGGATTATACCATTGTACTGGGTCTGATCTCGAACAATGATGAGACGGACTATTTTCACCACAGTCATTCCTTCTTCTCCCCTCTTTCTTTCAGCAGAAAATGCAAAAGCTTGATTACACGTTTCACCAGATTCAGAAACAGCTTCTTCCCTACTGTTGCCTGACCATAATAGTTCTCCCATAAGCTAGGTGGAGTCCTGATCTCCCAACCTACCTCATTGTGGAACTTGCACTTTTGGTTTATCTATATTTTTTCTGTAACTCTGATGCTGGAATGTTGTGACACCATTCCCTGTACTCTGGTATTTTTCTCATTGTACCACCTGTTGCACTTGTGTATGGCTTGATAGTACTTATGTATAGTATGATTTGATTGGACACACACAAACAAATCTTTTCACTGTATCCAGTGCAGGTGACAATAAGAAACCAATACCAAGTAGTTTTCTAGTTCCCGATCGAGATGGTGTTTTAACCAATGTGGCTTGTGCAATAAAAATATAGTTCTCTAATTCATCAATCATGTTACATCCAATTAGTGTTAAGGAAATGTGTTATAGTAGAACTACATGTACCTAGAATAATGTATTAACCTGGAAAGAAATGTTGGGCAGGATGAGTTTATATCTACTAGAATGTAGAAAAGTGAGAGGAGACTTGATTGCAACATATAAAATTTTAATGTGTCTTGCCCGGATGGGTATGGAGAGGACTGTTCTTCTAATGGGAGAATTCAGGGGGTCTATGTTTAAAATTAAGGTGGAGATGAGGAATATTTTCTCCGATATAGTTAAAAACCTTCAAATTCTCTTCCTTAAATGGTTCATAAGTTCATAAGTGTTTGGAGCAGAATTAAGCCATTTGGCCCTTCAAGTCTACTCTGCCATTCAATAATGGCTGATCTATCTTTCCCTCTTAACTCCATTCACCTGCCTTCTCCCCATAACCGCTGACACCTGTGCTAATCAAGAATCTATCTATCTCTGCTTAAAAACATCCATTGACGGCCTCCACAGCCGTCTGTGGCAATTAATTCCACAGATTCACCACCCTCTGACTAAAGAAATTCCTGCTCATATCCTTCCTAAAGGAACGTCCTTTAATTCTGAGGTTATGAACTCTGGTTCGAGACTTGCCCATTAGTGGAAACATCCTCTCCACATCCACTCTATCCAGCCTGGGGTTGGAGGTGGAATCATTGAATATTTAAGGAACAGGTTAATAGATTTTTGATAAGCAAGACTGAAATAGATGGAAATGCAAAGGTGAGGTTACAATTAGATCATCCTATTAAATGCTGGAGCACATGAGAGGCTATGGAGCCTACTCCTAATCCATCTCTTCTTATCAAGACTAGGATGAGTGACTAGAGCATCACATTCTTTGCTCCATATCAACAAAATAATTAAAATTAGCAACAGTGCAAAAGAACAAATGAAAAATTGAAAGAAAGTCTAGTTGCATGTCCAAACAAGTTTTCTGGAAAATAATCTGGAAAGCAACAGTTGGATAGACATCAGAAATGAGGCAAGCAGCAAGCAACTGAAACATATTTTCAAAGCATGCTTTAGTTTTATGTTTATCTTAGGAAAGCACCTGTTTCAGTTGAAATAATATTTGAATTCATAACTTAATATTAAATGCACTGTTTGAGGCACAAGCAATTGTAATCAGTGGAGCCCAGCGAGAATACATACATAATGGAAATTAAATCCCCATACTATTCTGACTCAATTTTGTTAGCTGCTGATTATGTTCTGGCACCTGTGCAGGCATTGGTTGAGGGAGACATTAAGCATTTTCATCTCTAAGCTGCTCACATTCATTAAAAGATCTTGCATTTATCTTAACATTTTCCTGAAAACCTACTGACAATAAAATGGTTATCCAGAAAGTTAGTGGGAGTGATTTCACGTTGACTATTGGTCACGGGGATTTGTCCCATCAGGATCAGCACTGATTTGAACAAAAACCAGGCCTTTGTCTTATTTTATGTTTTAGAGTAACTGCAGGCGCAAATTGTCATGAGACTGATTAGATTTGCATGCTACTGTAAATCTTGGGCTGTTGTAGCTCTAAGGAGCATTCAACTGGAGACACAAGAAATGGCAGATGCTGGAATCTTGAGCAAATACAAAGTGCTGGAGGAACTCAACTAAGCATGAGCAGGTTATTGAATAGCACAATTCATAACATCATGATGTTAATGCCAGAAAATAAATTGGAATTTTGGTTCAGTGCAAGTTTCTCAGC
Source organism: Amblyraja radiata (assembly GCF_010909765.2). NCBI lineage: Eukaryota > Metazoa > Chordata > Chondrichthyes > Rajiformes > Rajidae > Amblyraja > Amblyraja radiata. The sequence goes on along the minus strand of NC_045966.1, from coordinate 28,198,301 downwards.
AAATCAATGCATGATAATTATAGAAACCTATAATTTGATATGAAGCTAACAGCACATTCATGCAAAGAAGAGGAATCATTTAAACCATACAAACCATTTTTTCTATTAATATTTCTATGTATTTACTTCTAGGTATCAATGAATTGCAATAATTATTTACGATTCCCCAAGAAGAAAAAAATAGTCACAAAATTGGAGGGATATGGACCAAACGCGGGCAGGTTGGACTTGTGTAGCTGGGACATGTTGGCCAGTGTGGGCAAGTTGGGCGGAAGGGCCTGTTTCCACACTGTATCACTCAATGACTCTATGACTCTAAATAATCAGCACAATTGGGCATAAGCAGAACATCTTTTATAGCAATCATTTTACTGATCAACTTTGACTGGATATATTCCATGTATTTTGTATTTATTGCATTCCATGTATTTTGCATTCATGTCCGACAACTCTCCATCCAATTGGGATTGAAAAACATTGCTGCTCTTTTAAATTGTAATATGACCTGATTACATATTGATGGATTCCTGCAGTGCCCATGGAAGTTTTGAAATATTTAGTTTGGAATTTGTCATTGAAGACGGTATCACGTTTTCTTGAATAAATTCAAATAAAAAACAATATATCTTAAAACATTGCCTATCAAAGATAACCCAACTTTTAGAGCATCATTTTGGTGAAGATCAACCTCTGTATCTTCTCTCACCTGCTGTCAACCATCTATTGGTTAGAAACGTTTTGGTAGACAGTATAATTGGACACAAACCCTTATTAAAACTTGCCTCCACCTACAAATTATTTAAATTTGCTGCATTGACGCCAAGGATAAAATAACCTGGCCAACCCAAAGCTTTAAGCCATCTTAAATCCGCTTATCCCATAATTGGATAATTGAGGCCATATCTCTAAACCGCGAGCTATTCATTTTAAGATTATGTAAAACAAATCCTCAAGTACGGTCAACAAGCTAGAAAGGCAATGACTCACTCTCATAACTGTATTCAAACTTATGACACCCTAGAGGCAGGCAGAGGCTTACTAGAGCTGTGTTGAGGAAAAGACAATGCAATTTTTTTTATTAGTCACTTTTAAATAGCTTCAGGTGGGATAATAACAAGTCAGTATCATTTAAAGTAGTTCTAATCAAGCATCTTCTACAAAATGCATGCTTCTTCTTTCAGACTTGAAACTTTGACTTTCAAATCTCTTATATCAAATGTTTTGCATTTTAAATCTATTATAATGTGAGGATAGAATTAACTGTTGGTGAAATTGTGGGTGAGAGCAGGATACGTTAGCTTAGCATTTGCTTTTTAATGATGATATTAATCCATTAAAGTAAATGGGCTAATACATGAAATGTATAACACTCCAGAAACATGGATAAGGGAAGGGCAAGACTGCTGGAAGCTGGATGTTTCAGGGTTCAGACACTACAGGTATGATAAGGGTGGAAATAACAGGAGGGTACTTGTGTTTTTGCTAAGGTGGAACAACACACATGGCCTAGAAAGGATATTCTAGGACTAATGCAGTGCGGCTAAAGTGTGGAACTTAGAAATAAGCATGGGATGATCACTTTGATAGGGTTTTGGTAGGGACCTCCCATAGTCAGCGGGAATTTGAGGAACAAATAACAGGGAGATTGCACATAGCTGTAAGAATAATAGGGTTGTAATTGGAGATTTATCCTTTCCTAATATTGACCTGAATGGCCATAGTAAATGGGAGAAAATGTTTGAAATGGGTCCAGGAAATTTTTACGTATATACAGGAGAACAGTAGGGGGAGGGAGGGGGATTTCTGGAGCACTAGTATGGGTATTGTGGCTGAAGGGGCAGGTTTCCAGGGGGATAGTATGGACAGGGCGGGCCAAATTGATTCTTGGGCTGGCAGCTCAGTCACTCAGGCCAGGTGGGCTGGCAGCTCAGTCACTCAGGCCTGGTGGGCTGGCAGTTCAGTCACTCAGGCCTGGTGGGCTGGCAGCTCAGTCACTCAGGCCTGGTGGGCTGGCAGCTCAGTCACTCAGGCCATGTGGGCTGGTAGCTCAGTCACTCAGGGCTGGTGGGCTGGCAGCTAAGAAACTGCCAGAAATGTTGCCCAAAACAGGTGAGAGACTCTGTGATAGAGAAGGAGGAGAGGGTGGAGAATCAATTTTAGACATTTTTCATATTTTTCTGCAGATCACAGCAATGAAGGGGGAAAGTCTATCCTGGCCTGGGTCTCACAGGGAGCCAATGAAGGAGGGAGAAAAATACGGGGGTGAGGTTTAATACTTGCAGGGGGAATAATTACTGATGGGCCGAAGGGACTCCTCCTGGTCTAGTAGAGGCCTGATGGGCCAAAAGGGCTCTTAAAAAAAAAAAATCTGAGTGAAATCTCAGTGAAAGACACTTTTTCTGGACTTTTCCTGGCACAGGTCTTTTGGGCCAAAATGTTCCTCCTCTGCTAATATGGGCATTTTGGGCAAAGGGGACTGGTTTCTCGGCTAATAGAGGTCTTGTGGACTGAAATTTGTGTTTTCAGGCAGGCCAAACAACTAATTTCATTTCATTTCCATTTCCATTGCAGTTTCAAGCACAGGGCAGGCCAAACAGCTCATTGCATTTTATGTCCATTTCCATTGCAGTTTCAAGCACAGGGCAGGTCAAACAACTCATTTCATTTTCATTAAGGGCTAACAAATCATTTATTGCAAGTACATTGCAGACTCACAGTTCAGTTGATTCACAGCTTAGAATCACAGTTGTGGCCTCTCCCTCGCGATCTTCCAGAGTGACTCACGTCCAGGCATCCGGGGTTTTATAGTCCTGCCCTTCCCCCCCCCCCCCCCCCCAGAAGGAGCGGTACCTTCATCATGGTGATTGACATGCGAGAGGACCAATCAGCTGATCTCAAGATTGTTAAACACTCAGAACTTGTTTTATTGTTCATCGATTGGAAAAATCCTTGTGGCTGCCTCAGCGGAGGAGGACTGAGTAAAATGGCCAAAAATCATAGCGATATAAGGTAGCTTTTTTTCTAAAATCAATATACAGCGCAGACAGGAAGTGGTCATGATGAGACTTTTAGTTATATTGTTTTCCTGTCTGCATTGAGGTTGAGAAGGTCATGGCAGCCAGCGAATGTGGGACATGAAGTGCGATGTACTGGAACATATCCACATTTCAACAGAAGTGTTACTGTCCGCCTTAAGGCACATAAAGATGGATACATTTCCATTGTCACATCAAGTTTGTCCAATGACATTATTAGACGCCAAGGAAAAAATACTGCTTGGCAAAGGTATTTGCATCAACTTTAGCCATGGATGAGGTACTGGTAGACTGGATGATGGTTAATGTTGTGTCTTTATTTAAGAAGGACTGCAAGGAGAAACCATGGAATGGCAGGCCGGTGAGCCTGACATCAGTGATGGGAAAGTTACTAGAGGGGATTATGAGGGACTAGATCTATCAGCATTTGGAAAGGCAAGTACTGATTATGGATTGTAAGCATGGCTTTCTCTATGGGAAATTGTCTCAGAAATTTGATTTAGTTTTTTGAAGATGAGGATTAACGAAGCTAGGGCAGTAGACATTGTCTACATAGACTTTAGCAAGGCCATTGACAAGGGCTGCATGGTGGGTGAGTCCAATTGGATACAAAATTGACTTGGTTGGAATCAGAAGTTGGTAGCAGATGGTTGCTAATCAGATTGGAGGCCTGTAAACGGTGGTGTGGCATCAAGATCGGTGCTGGGTCCACTTTTGTTTGTCATCTATATTAACGATTTGAATGAAAATGTTACATCCCGACAGGCCACACGGCAGAACGTTGCTTCCCGACAACAGGCCTGACTCATTGCCGCAGTAACGGAGACCAGCCTGGAAATGTTGCCACCGAGTCCGGCCTCTGCCTGCCCCATGGACCGGAGTGGAGGGAATCGGACCGAGGGCCGGTAAACGGACCGTTGGTGCAGGGCCTCGATTGTGCAGAGGGCTGCGGGAGGCCGGGCCGCAGCCTGGGGCTCGGCCCAGCGAGCCACGGCTGTATCCCAACTGCAGACTCCGCTCGCTCGGAGAAGGAAGGCCGCTGAGCTTGGCCTCTGCTCACCCCGTGGATTGCGAATTGGAAAGGGGATAGAAGGAGACATCGACGGTGGAGGACACTGGACAAAGGGCCTGGTAATAAGAAATAGAGGGGTTCTCACCAACTGCACCCTCAAGGTTGGCTGTGAAAGGCACGCTCCCATCCCCCCCCACCCCAGGGAACAAGGGCTGAAGAGGGCCAGGTGTGGAGAGGGATATCGGTTCACGGGACGACCAAAATGGAGGTGACAGTATGCAAAAAGAATATTTCACTGTACCTGCTACACATGACAAAAAATAAGCAATTGAACCATTGTTAAAATGGTTAGTAAATTTGCAGATCATTCTTAAATTCATGGGGCAGTAAACAGTGAAGAAGGTTGGCTAAGATTACAATAGGATCTAGATGAACTAGGGAGGTTGGCTAAAGAATGGTGTATGAAATTTAAATCAGACAAAAGTGAGGTGTTGCATTTTGGTAAAATAAACCAGGGCAGGGTTTACACAGCTAATAGTAAGGCTCTGGAGGGTGTTGTAGAACAGAGAGACCCAGGGATGCAAGTGCATTGTTCTCTGAAAGTGAAGACACGGGTAGATAAAGTTGTGAAGCAGACATCCGACATGTTTACCTTCATTGGTTAGGACATTTGGTAATGGAGTCGAGACTTAGTCTGCAACTATAACATGTCGCAGGTGAGATGACGCTTGGAATATTGTGCACGCTTAGGTTAACCAGCTGTGGGAAGGATGGCATTAAGCTGGAAGAAGTGCAGAAAAGTTTCACCAGAATGTTACTGGGACTCGAGGGCTTGACATATAAGGAGAGGCTGAATAGGCCCCTTCCCTAGAGCATAGGAGTCTGAGGGGTGACTTTATAGGGGTATATAAAATACTGCAGTGTATTGATCAGGTGAATCATCATAGTCATGTCCCCAGGCTAAGGATGTCTAAAACTAGAGGGCATAGATTTAAGGTGAGAGGGGGAAAGTTAAAGTGGAGCTAAGGTTGGAGGATGGTAGGTATGTATAACAGCAGCCAGAGGAAGTTGTAGAAGTAGGTACAATTACAAAGTTTCAAAGTCAGAAGGACAGGTACGAGGACAGAAAAGGTTTAGAGGGATATGGGCCAAATGCATACAAATGAGACTACTTAGATAGAGATCTTGATCGCTATGGATGAGTTGGGCCAAAGAGCCTGTTTTTGTGTTGTATTGCTCGGTTAATACAGCATACAGAAACATCACCTATAATTGTATTAATTTTTCATCAACAAATAGAATCCTAATGATAAGACATTGTCCACTGACATTCTCGCCAGATTCTCAACAAAACGCAAAGATATGACCCCCCCCCCGTAAAATGGTACTCCCACCACAAGCACCTACTTTATTGAATAGATCTTATTTTAATCCCTCAGTTACTGTATTTGCTTTTTTATGATTGGAACTTGTTCACTACCATGTTTCTTTTATTGAAGTCAGTTCAAAGTAAAAATCAAATATTAGGTAGTTGAAAAAAAATGGGAACTGATCAGATTGCGGCAGTTTCCTCTCTTTCCATGAGGTGTGTCAGTAAAAAAGAAGCTAAATAAATTTAAACCTCCATCTTTAGCAGTGTTTTACATAGCAGATTAATAACTAATATACCTTGCCAACATTTAAAAGCATCAATTGAAACTAATCCTCTTAGTTCAACACGCTGACAGCAGACCTCAGACCACAGTGTGAATTCAGCCTCTTGCTGTTTTCCTGTCCCACCCTTAATTATAATATAGTTAATCTCCACTCTAATTACCTGGCACTCATGGTCTTTCAGCACAGTGGGATTCAAATTTCTAAACGTGTTTGTTGAATAAAGTAATTTCTAATTTCTGTATCCACCCTATCTCTATTTTGAACAATTCAACCTGATCATTCCTCAGGCTTCTAAAATCAAAAGATTATGTGCCAAGCATGAGCAGACTAATCTCACGACTTTATTGTTTATGACTTGAATGAATCTCCACTACATCCCTTCCCAGACCAACATATATTTCCTGTCAGTGGGCATTTTGGTTTGAAATTTGAAATAAACATTGGAGCAATTTACTTTGTTTGTTTCTCATGTGAAACTATCTGCTTCAACTGCTATTTTTTCCTGTTAAGTCAGAATAATTTATTGACCAATAAGCTGAAATGGTCCTGGAACAGATCCACATGACACCTGCCAACAACAATAACAAAAAACTTGCACTGTACAGGAAAGTTATAGTTTGATTTAGTTTAGTTTTGAGATACAGCAGGGAAACAGGCACTTCGGCCCACAAGTCCACGCCGACCAGCGATCCCTGCAAACTAACACTTTCCTACATACACTAGGGACAATATTTACAATTTTACCAAGCCAATTAGCCTATGAACACGTACGTCTTTGGAGTGCGGGAGGAAGCCAGAGCTCCCGGAGAAAACCCACGCAGGTCACGAGGAGATTGTACAAATCCATACAGACAGCACCCGTAGTCAGGATCGAACTCGGGTCTCTTACACTGTAAGGCAGCAACTCTCCGCTGCACCACCATGATACCCTGTAATATTTTGTTATAAAACAACATTTAACACCGGGTATATAAGGAGATGTTGGTGTATATTTCCAAAATCATGGTCAAGAACGTGTTTTTTAAGGAGCTTCTTAAAGCAGGAAGAGGCTTAAGGAGACTGATATTATGGGAGGAAAGTCCAGAGATCAATCCTTGGTAACTAAAGGCACAGCCTTCGACAATGGTGCATTTAAATTGGCACTGGACAAACACTCCAGATTTGATGCTAATATATGAAAATGATGCACTAGAGAGCTACAGAGGAACTTAGAGGACACATTGTTAAGATGGTGAAGAGGACATATGGGATACATGCCATTATTGGCCAAGGCATTGAATACAAGAACAGAGAGGTCATGCTAGAACTGTACAAAGAGATTAGCTAGGCCATAACCAGACTATTACATACAATTCTGATCACAATACTACAGAAAGTAAGTGATTGCTCTGGAGAGGGTTTAGATGAGATTTACAATAATCTTTGAGATACAAAATCAGCAGAGGAATAGATAAAGTAAAGAGCCACAGGCTAGTGCAGAGGGCACACATTTAAGGTGAGATGTGAGAGATTTAAAGTGAACTATTTTGTACACAGAGAGTTGTGAGTGTAGAATTCTCTGCCTCAGAGGGCGATGGAGGCCGGTTCTCTGGATACTTTCAAGAGAGAGCTTGAGAGGGCTCTTAAAGATAGCGGAGTCAGGGAATATGGGGAGAAGGCAGTAACGTGGAATTGATTGTGGATGATCAGCCATGATCACATTGATTGGCAGTGCTGGCTCGAAGGGCCGAATGGCCTACTCCTGCACCTATTTTCTATTGTCTATTGTCCAGGGACAACTTCTTCACACAGATGGTGATGGGTAAGTGGAAGAAGATGCCAGAGAAAGATGAGGACAATTACACATTTTAAGAGATATTTGGAGAGGTACATGGTATAGGAAAGGTTTTGAGGGATATGGGCCAAGCACGTGTAAATTGGATGAGCGTAGCTAGGAAACTTAATCATCATGGATGAGTTGGGCCAAAGAGCCTGTTTCTGTGCAGTATAACTCTAATGATTCTATGACTATAGTTGTAAGGACAAACTGTCTAGACTGAGGTTTTTATTAGAAAACCAGACCGAGGTTAATGTGCCATAGATATCTATGTTTTGTGACTCTGTGGCTTCAAACAGAGACAAATCTGTAGTTTAAAGGATTATGGAGGGATTTGAATATAAGGATGAAAATTATATAATTATTGTTTAATCAAGAGCAATCATAGGTCATAAGCATATGGGCCACTGACATTTAATTAACCATAATAAGTGAGGCCTACTATTGTAATTATTAGATCAAGTGTCAAGATGGTTTAATTGTCATAGACACCGACAACAGAACAATTAAATTGTTATTTGCAGCAACATAACAGGCCTGTAAACACAATACTTATACATAACGCCATCAACTAAAGAATGAATATTTGAAATAAACATCATTAAACATCATCAGCAAAAAGCCTGAAACCCCAAGATAGTCCATAGTTAGTGTTTGTATGGTTCAAGAGCCTGATGGTTGTTGAGAAGAAACTGTTTTTGAACTTGAAGGTCACAGTTTTCAAAATCTACCTTCCTGGTGGTAGAAATTAAATGAGAGCATAGCTAGAGTGATATGTATGTTTGATGATGCTGGCTGCCTTTTTGAGGCAGATGATTCAGTTGCCTGATAATAGCTGGGAAGACACTGTCCCCGAATCTGGTGGTGTGAGTTTTCACACTTCTATACCTTTTGCCTGATGGGAGAGGGGAGAAGAGGGTGGCCAGGGTGCGACTCATCCTTGATTATGCTGCTGGCCTTGCCGAGACAGCATGAGGTATAAATGGAATCAATAGAGTGGAGGTTGGTTTCTGTGATGGTCTGGACTGCGTCCACAATTCGCTGCAATTTCTTGCGGTTGCATGGAGCTGTTTCCAAACCAAGCTGTGATGCATCCTGATAAAATGCATTCTATGGTGCATCTGTAAAACGAGAGACTGCAGCTAATGGAATCTTGAGCAAAAAAACAACAAAAGGTGGGGACCCTTCTTTACTGTCTGTCCATTCCCTCCACAGGTGCTGCTTGTCCTGCTGAGTTCTTCCAGCACTTCATTTTCTGCATGATACTATTACATGTACTTGCTGCAGGTCCATGTAACATTTACAGAAAATTATACTCTATCGCTTTCCCTCTTTTGATGACATATTTTGCATATGTACATCAATTAAAAATTCAGTTTATTGACTGACTTTCTCAGATATTTACATCTTCTCAACTAAGTTTAGATTTCAGTTGTGGGCATTTTATTTTGAGTGGTGATATTTAGAAGCAACTCAGTGTCGATATGTATCTCGCCTTCAATAGTTACCTCTCAATCCACAACTGAAACTATAAATTTTATTCATAAATAACATCAAAAGATATTACATCTGAGAACAAATATATTCGAAGCAACCAATGTGCATTGGCGTTATCTGGTAACCAGGCCTTGACAAAGATTTAGTGGCTGGACATCAGTAGTTTTGGAATGGAAAGTGAAACATTGTAAGTGATCTATTGATCCTGTCTCCACTGCAGGGATAAAAATAGAATTATGAGAATGGGGTCTCACAAATCTGGAATACAGTGGAGAGGAGTTGGAAGAGGCAATCCTGTCAAAAGTTAGAGACAAATGAAAAATGACAAGAGGTTTAATTTACCTTTGTCATGTGCTCGCTGGACATAACTTGTGATTTTAAGAGCCATTTTGGTGATGTTGCCTGACTAGAAACCTGATTGGAAGGACTCAAGCAAGGAGTTACAAGAAGGATGGATATAGCTTTGGGAATGGTGGCATGTCTATTTAGTTAGGAGAGGAAACAAATTGAGAGATAAAATGCATGTGAAAGAAGAAGCCAAATGGTCTTTTCAAGTTAGACCAGTTTTGAGGAGAGGAGTAGACACACTGAGGAAAAGAGATACAATATGTTAACACAAAGCAGAAACTAGAAAGAAACGATTGTCATGGTGTATATACTTGTCGTTTTTATATTTGATAGTTAATGTTTGTATAATTCAGCATGACTGAAAGTGAACAATTGGTCTTAAATTGAATAATCAGCATGGTGCAAATGACGCAATAAGATGCAATCAAGTGAAACAGACACTTTAAAGCAGCAAGCTTTTGGTATTTTTCCAATATCAGCTGACTGAAATGTATCACAGTGAGTGGTTAATAATGGAGTGATATTGGGTTCAAAAGATAAGTTCATGGGTAAATTGAACTCAAGGGCAGCATGAATAGTAATAGGAGAGAAACAATAAAAGATTGGGGTACAAGGAACAGAGGTGCATGAAGAAATTTTGATGAATGTGGAAAGAAAAGGAATGGCAGAAGTAGTACATTGGATATTCTTAATCTTGTGACAAACGCCTATGGGGTAGTGTCAGAGAGTCATAGATTAATACAGTGTGGAAACAGGCTCTTTGGCCCAACTTGCCCATACTGGCCAACAATGTCCCAGCTACACTAGCCCCATTTGCCTGCGCTTGGTCCATAACCCTCCAAACCTGTCCTATCCGTGTACCTGTCCAACTGTCCAATTGTGATCAATGTGATCATGTTTGTCACAAGCCAGCTCCGCCATTCAATGCGAATATAGGCCCAGCCTTGACTACCACCTCTGGCAGCTTGTTCCATACACCCACCACTCTCTGTGTGAAAAAATTACCCCTCTGATTATTATTAAATCTTTTCCCCTTTACCTTGAACCTATGGCCTCTGGTCCTCGATTTCCCTTCTCTGGGTAAAAGACTGTGCATCTATCCGATCTATTCCTCTCATGATTTTGTATACCTCTATAAGACCTTCCCTCATCTTCCTATGCTCCATGGAATAGAGACCCAGTCTACTCAACCTCTCCCTATAGCTCACACTAGTTCTGGCAACATCCTCATGGCTACAACGTCCCAGTCGCTCATACTTATCCACGCCCTAAGCTCATCTGCCTTACCCGTCAAGACCCTTGCATTAAAATCCGTGCAGTTTAAACCAACCCTCCTTCGTCGCTCTCTGGCTTTTTGCCTACCCTGTCCATTAACCTTCCCTACACCACCCTCCATATCAACGTCTAGCCTCTCCTGGGCCTCTGTCCTGCACGAGATCCCACCACCTGGCCAATCTAGTTTAAACCTTCCCATGTAGTATTAGCAAATCTTCCCGCCAGGATGTTGGTCCCCCTCCAGTTTAGGTGCTACCCGTCCCCTTTATACAGGTCACCCCTGCCCCAGAAGAGATCCCATTGATCCAGAAATCTGAATCCCTGTCCCGTGCACCAACTCCTCAGCCATACATTCATATCCTGTATCTTCCTATTCTTACCTTCACCAGCACGAGGTACTGGAAACAATCCTGAGATCACTACCCTGCAGGACCTGCTTTTCAGTCTTCTGCCCAATTCCATAAAATCTTGTTGCATAAACTACTTCCTCTTCCGATCTATATAATTCGTGCCAAATGCACAACAACCTCAGGCTGCTCCCCCTCATTCTTGAGGATGTCATGCAGCCGCTCCAAGACGTCCTGGACTCTGGCACCAGGGAGGCAACACACCATCCTGGAGCCTTGCCTGTTGCCACAGAATCTCCTGTCCGCACCTCTGACGATGGAGTCTCCCATCACTACGGTTCTGCCTGACATCAATCTTACCCGTTGAGCCTCAGCACCAGGGTTGGAATCACAGACCTGGCTATCACTCAATCTTGTCATGTCGTCCGCTTCCAAGAGGGTGTACCGGTCTTCAGTAGGTACTATATATCCACCGTGCACTCCACGTTTACTCCTCTTTTGTCACAGTCACCCATCTTCGCTCTTCCTGTATCCCTGGTGTGACAACCTCACTGTAGGTTCTGTCCAGGAAATTCTTGTTTTCCTGGATGGCCCTGAGGTCATCCAACTGCTGCTCCAGTTCCCCAACACATTCATTCAGGAGCTGCACCTGGACACAATTTACGCAGGTGTGGTTTCCAGCAATGTCCCTGACTTCCCACATCCTGCAGGAAACACACTGCACCATCTTGCCTGCCATTTCTTCAGTGGGCAAAAATCACAAACCAAAAATTTTGATCAAGTGTATCCTTCTTGCCTCAGCCTCCTCGCCGAAAACTTTTGAGCCAAAGACTCACACTTTACTCACCAGAGCACTTCACCTCACCGAGGCTGCTCCCAACAAGGCTGCTCCGCTATTACTACACTTGTTTTCACTTGTATGCTCTCTCTCTGTGAAGAAGAGAGTGTGAAAAAAATTGCTTGTTTGCAGTAAAGTTAAGGCTACATTGGCAAAGTGTTTAAATCATTAAGCTAGTAATTCAAAGGTCTGATCCTGAGCACGTTGTGGTTGCGGATTAAACATTTGGGTAAAAAACTAGCAGCAGTAACGGTAAAAATTTAAATGATTCTAATAAAACCCTTCATGCCTTTCACGGATGGAAATCTGACGTCTTAAGGGAAGGAAATCTGTTTCCTTGTCTACTTCATGAGCCCCTGACACACAGCGGTGTGTGACCCTTAATTGCCCTTTGAAGTGGTGAGTTATTTAGTTCAAGGGCAATTAGAGAGAGGTGATAAATTTTGAAAGTGACACGCATATCCTGAGAACAAGTAAATAAAAAAAACATATCAATACAACCCAATTTACAATTCTTTTCATCCTTGTTATTTAATAGTCAGTCAAAAAGGAATTGAGTCTTCAGGCTTATCATAAATCCTTCCTGCTAGTACAATTTCACTACAAACACAAGAAATTAACATATTTGCATGCACTGCCAAAATCTATCTCTGAATCATATCTTTGCCTGGCAGCAATCTGGGTGGCATGAAATGCTTTAATCTTTAGATTTGTTTAAAATTATGAGTAAATATGTGTAATGAGACATTTCCTTTTTCAGCCACAACAGCAATTTTGATTTATTTTGAAAAAAAAGACCCTTCAGGTTATTCCAAAGAACTTTACAGACAATAAATTGTATTTGAGGCATAATTACTGTTGCAATGAAGGAAACCTTTAGACAATTGTACACAACAAGCTTCCATCTTCATCAATCAAATCATAACTAGATTATGCTTTTATACATTTTCTTCAGACAGAAGGCCAAGTTATTTGATATTTTTAAGACAGAGATAGATATATTCTTGAGTAGTATGGGTGTCAGGGGTCATGGGTAGAAGGCAGGAGAATGGGGTTAAGAGTTAAAGAGAGGACAGCCGTGATTGAACAGCAGAGGAGGCTTGATGGGCCGAATGACCTAATTCTGCTCCTGTCACATGAATTTATGAACTTAGATTGAATGATAAACATTGGTAAAGATACTGCTCTTCTTCAGAAGAGTGCTATGGGATAATTGCACTCACTTGAGCAAATATTCAGTGCCTGAATATATAATCTCATGTAAAAGGTGGCAACCTCTCAGTGGTTTTCTTGAATGTCAGATAATTGGTCATGAATCCTATTGTCTGCAGAGGCAAGACTGATACCAACTGAGACACAAATTTAGTTTTCTTCATCTGGTGAAATGGAAGAGATGTGACATGACATTTTGTTAATAAAATAATTTGCTCAGACATTCTACAGAGAGAACGCGCCAATTATTTTTCTGTTTGGATTTCCTGAATTTTAACGTTGGAAAGGCCATTGAACCTCTAAGGGTTCAACTCGTGTTCAAGCACAAAAAGAGGTGCATGTAGATATAGTCACCTCTGAACAGTCATGATACATTCTTGCCAAGGCAGTCAAACATTCCAGATCAGTTCATTCAAGTTCAAGTTCAAGTTCAAGTGAGTTTATTGTCATGTGTCCCTGTATAGGACAATGAAATTCTTGCTTTGAACATAGTAGGCATAGTAGGCATTTACTACAACACAGATAAGTGTGTCCATATACCATAATATAAATATATACACACATGAATAAACTGATAAAGTGCAAATAACAGTAAATGGGTTCATAATAATCAGAGTTTTGTCCGAACCAGGTTTAATAGCCTGATGGCTGTGGGGAAGTAGCTATTCCTGAACCTGGTTGTTGCAGTCTTCAGGCTCCTGTACCTTCTACCTGAAGGTAGCAGGGAGATGAGTGTGTGGCCAGGATGGTGTGGGTCTTTGATGATACTGCCAGCCTTTTTGAGGCAGCGACTGCGATAAATCCCCTCGATGGAAGGAAGGTCAGAGCCGATGATGGACTGGGCAGTGTTTACTACTTTTTGTAGTCTTTTCCTCTCCAGGGCGCTCAAATTGCCAAACCAAGCCACGATGCAACCGGTCAGCATGCTCTCTACTGTGCACTTGTAGAAGTTAAAGAGAGTCTTCCTTGACAAACCGACTCTCCGTAATCTTCTCAGGAAGTAGAGGCGCTGATGAGCTTTCTTGATAATTGCATTAGTGTTCTCGGACCAGGAAATATCTTCAGAGATGTGCACGCCCAGGAATTTGAAGCTCTTGACCCTTTCAACCATCGACCCGATGATATAAATGGGGCTGTGGGTTCCCCTCCTCCTCCTTCCAAAGTCCACAATCAGTTCCTTGGTTTTGCTGGTGTTGAGGGCCAGGTTATTGCGCTGGCACCATATGCACAGTTGCTCGATCTCTCTTCTATACTCTGACTCATCCCCATCAGTGATACGTCCCACAACAGTGGTGTCGTCAGCGAACTTGATGATGGAGTTCGCACTGTGACTGGCTACGCAGTCATAAGTATAGAGTGAATACAGCAGGGGGCTGAGCACGCAGCCTTGAGGTGCTCCCGTGCTGATTGTTATCGAGGCTGACACATTTCCACCAATACGAACAGACTGTGGTCTGTGAGTGGGGAAGTCGAGGATCCAATTGCAGAGGGATGCGCAGAGACCCAGTTCTGTGAGTTTGGTAACCAGCTTGGAGGGGATGATTGTATTAAATGCCGAGCTGTAATCGATGAATAACAGCCTGACATATGAGTTTTTGTTGTCCAAGTGGTCCAGAGCAGAGTGGAGGGCCAGCAAGATCGTATCCACCATTGATCTGTTATGGCGGTAAGCTTCCAAGTGAAAGAAATAAATGCTGGTTTGTAGGACACAAGAGAATCCTTCCTTTAACCTTTGCTCATAATATATACTAAAATAAACCCTACCAATGATCATGGATCTCGACTCAGATGTCAAAATGATTCGTTGTGTACTTCCAGTTTTCTGTTTTTTGGCCCAGAATAAAAGACATTTCACAACTGTGCATGAAGTTCTATGATGGACATTCATGCTGTTTCTTGTGTTACAAACCCACTCATGATTCAGGTTAGAGTGTCATTATACCATGCGTTCATGTGACATCAGTCATCAACATCTTTCATAGCAATTTCTACCTGCATTGCTTTAGGCATTAAACTGAGAAGATCTTGGAAGACTGTAGTTCCTAATATAGACTTTTCATTGCTATCATTGTGTCCTATCTTTCCTGGGCTCGTTTGTGAAGGTCCCAAAAGTGTCTTGCTTATGTTATTGGGCAAGCAGTTAAACATCTGGAATCATAATACAGATATATGAATTTAAATCCCATCATGGAACATGAATTAAGCAGAGAATTAATTATTGTAATATTTGGAAAATAGTTCAGCTGTTATACTATATTATGTTGACATAGAAACAGAGAAACATAGAAAACAGGCGCAGGAGTAGGTCATTCGGGCCTTCTAGGCAGCACCGCCATTCAGTATGATTATGACTGATCATCCAAAATCAGTACCTCGTTCCTGCTTTCTCCCCATATCTCTTCATTCAGTTCGCCCTTAGAGCTCCCTTGAAAACATCCAGTGAATTGGCTTCTACTGCCTTCTGTGGCAGAGAATTCCACTGTTTCACAACTCTCTGGGTGAAAAAGTTTTTCGTCATCTCAGTCCTAAATAACCCCCCCCCCCCCCCCCCCCCCCCCCCTTATTCTTAAATGGTGACTCCTGGTTCTGGACTCCCCCAACATCGGGACAATTTTTCCTGCATTTAGCCTGTCCAATCCTTTAAGAATTTTATATGTTTCTATACAATCCCCTCTCATCCTAAATTCCAGTGAATATAAGCCCAACCGATCCATTCATTCATCATATGTCTGTCCCGCCATCCTGGGAATTAACCTGGTGAACCTACGCTGCACTCCCTCAATAGCAAGAATGTCCTTCCTCAAGTTAGGAGGCCAAAACTGCACACAATACTCCAGGTGTTGTCTCACTAGGGCCCTGTACAACTGCAGTAGGACCTCCGTGCTCCTATATTCAAATCCTCTTGCTATGAAGGCCAACATGCCATTTGCTTTCCTCACTGCCTGCTGTACCTTTCTTCACTACCTGCTGAATGCTTACTTTCAGTGACTGACGCACAAGTACATACAGGTCTCGTTGCACCTCCCCTAAAATGGCACAGTGACAAATCTTTCATGAAACTCTTGCTGGGCACAACTTATCTTATGGAAAATTATTACAGCTGATTTGCTGAAATTGCCTAAAGTGCTTGGCAATGCCTATATAATGCATCAATTATACAATATACTACAATGGAAACCAAGTCATGAAATTAGCATGAATCATTTAACTTAAAATTATTAGGGATGTTGCTATTTTAGGGATGAAATTTGTAATGGAAATCTTTGACAAATAGAACCAAATACAAATATGATATAACTTCACAACTGCATATTTATAATTAATTATTTCACCTGTGAAAAAAAACTGCTCTGTGTTAACACAAAAATGGAAAATTGTGTTTATGTTTTCATACATGCATGTATAAATATTTGCGTACACTGTGCTAGCCGTCTTTAACCTTCCTGTTCATCGCGGTGTGTGTCTGTATCACCTTGGCTTTGCACCATGTGAATTTCAGACAGCGCTCCCCCTCTTTCCCTGGCCTTTGCGGTGTGTGTGTGTGTGTGTGTGTGTGTGTGTGTGTGTGTGTGTGTGTGTGTGTGTGTGTGTGTGTGTGTGTGTGTGTGTGTGTGTGTGTGTGTGTGTGTGTGTGTGTGTGTGTGTGTGTGTGTGTTCCGCTCTGACGGTCGGTGTTCCAGTCCGCGGTTTTTCAGGCGAGTGCCGCGAGCTTGAAGGTCGCAGGCGGTCTGCTGAAAAGTTGCCTAAGTGGGACAGGCCCTTAAGACAAACAATATCCTGAAGGTGAAAAAAGAAGGCAATATTCTGAGAGCCTAAAATAATGAGATATAAAAGCAGAAAAATATCAAACCTCTGAAAATAAAAGTTCTGGAAACACTCTGTAGGTCAGGGAGCATTTGTGAACAGAGAAATAGAGGCACCATTTCATGTCAGAGACCCTTTATCAAAACTGACCAGAAATATTTCCAACATTTAGTTTAGTTTAGATTAGAGATACCATGCAGACACAGGCCCTTCGGCCCATTGAGTCCACTCCAACCACTGATCTCCGTGCATTACCACTATCCTACACACACTGGAGACAATTTACATTTATACCAAGCCAATTAACCTACAAATATGTATATCTTTGGAGTGTGGGAGGAAACCGAAGATCTCGGTGAAAACCCATGCGGTCACATGGAGAAAATACAAGCTTCGTACAGACAGAACCCATAGTCGGTATTGAACCCGGGTCTCTGGCACTGTAAGGCAGCAACTGTACTGCTGCACCACTGTGCTGCCCAATTTACCATTTTTTATTTTCCATTTCTAGCATCTGCAGTTTTTTTAAATGTCCAAAATCCTGAAAAAGTTTGTACTCAAGCCCATGATTTGCTGCCAAACCTTCTCATACCCACAGAAGGTCACTAATGTCTTGCTTAAATACATTATACAGCAGCCGGAGGATTACTTTGATCCAATGCCATTAAAAATAGCAGGAAACTGTAAGTTTATGACAAGCAGCCAGCCCAAAGTGACAGTTAATGTGTTGATTGTTTCATGAGAAAACTTGGAACTGTAATTATTTGAAACATACCTTGTGAGAATAGTTTTTTTTTAACTGTTAGGTGGATGAATAGACTAAACTGTTGGGAACATCCAAATGCTCATGTAAAATTGTTGTGCTGATGAAATGACAACTAATAATTCCAGACTGTTTTTGTCCAGCATAAAGAAATGAGTGGGGTCAGAGCTAAAACAAAGTTAATGGCGCAGTTATCATTGCAAGTGCAGTGATGTGAGCAGTTCAGTCACTTGCTATTGTTGCAGTTGCTTTCGTTTGCCGCAGTCCTTCCAGCTTACTACAATGGCTCATTGTCACACTTATTGACTGCAGCACATTAGGTCAGCACCTTCACTTACTCATGGTCTACAATTTTGCTTGAAGTAGAAAAAATAAAGTTGCTAGGCAGTAAAGTTACTTTTGAGACAAAACATTATTATATGAGTAACTCCTCCATCTGCAAGATTATTCATTTGTTAAATATAAAATGCCTTGAGACAAGACTTAAATAACATGGTACAAACACATTGATTTTTTGGACCTCATATCTAAAAGTCCTCAAGGGCCTTTGGCTGATCAGTTAATTGTCATAAACTGACAATTAGTACATGGCAACACGGTCCTCTTAGCTATCAATTCAGTTTGGCTCCTGGTTATCCCATTTTCCTTGACAATATTTTCCATTATAACCAATTACCATCCTCTGATCTGATTTCTGAGTCTAGAGTATAGTTTATAGGTCTCCGAACAGTCCAAAGATCGAGTTCTCTGAGGAGGGATTCATTAATTTTGTAACCCTCACGGGAATAGAAGAGGTTTCAATGTACAAATCAATTGTTTGGCATATTGAAATTTTAATATATTTGCACATGCTGACATTTTTATAATAGGAACAATAGTTGAATGTTATTCAAACAACTGCAGCAAATGGTAGTCTCCATTACTTGTTTTACAAATTAAAAACACAAGCACCTATATTAATACCAAAGATTTGGATGGTGGATAGAAATATTAACATATCTGTTGATGTCCATCCATAAGTTACAGGATTTTCCATATTTCCACATCATGGCAGCACTGTGGCATAGCAATGGAGCTACTGCTTCACAGTGCCAGAGACCCGGGTTTGATCTTGATTATGGGTGCTTGTATGTACAGAGTTTGTACGTTCTCCCCATGATCTGCGTGGGTTTTCTCTGAGATCCTCGGTTTCTTCCTACGCTCCAAAGACGTACAGGTTTGTAGGTTAATTGGCTTGGTGCAAATGTTAAATTGTCCCTAGTGTGTGTAGGGTAGTGTTACTGTGTGGAGATTGTTGGTCTGTGCAGACTCGGTGGGCCGAAGGGCCCGTTTTCACACTGTATGTCTAAACTAAACTAAACTAAACTGTAATATAAAGACAGAAATTCAATGGTAACAGTCAGGCATTTGCCAATATTCGAGCACAGGACCACTTAGCGTCAATGTGAGAATGGAAAATTGTTCAAAAATCCCCACACCTGTGCTTCAGACTTACCAGGAACTTTGCACCAAACACTGCGCAGTTGATTATTTCCTCCTCCTTTGAATGGAAGGGGATGGAAGACGGTCAGGTAAGTGTTTTTTGAAGGCTTTTAGATCGGTCACTTTTTATGCATCTTTTTCAGCATTGTGCATCAAATAAGTTTTTATTTGTTAAAGGAAAACAATTTTGGAATTTTCCAGATTGAATTGCACCACTCTGGAACTTCAAATGAAAATTGAATTACATAGCTTGGAAAAGGGCCCTGGGGCTCACCAACCATCCTGTGTCTTATTCTCCCAACATTCCCATCAACTCAGATTCTACCACTAACCTACACACAAGGGATTCTTTACGGTGGCTATCAACCACTTGTCTTTAGGATGTGTGAAGAAACCAGAGAAAACAAAAGGTCACGGTGGTGCAGCGGTAAAGTTGCTGCCTTACAGCGAATGCAACGCTGGAGACTCAGGTTCGATTCCGACTATGGGTGCTGCCTGTATGGAGTTTGTACGTTCTCCCCGTGACCTGCATGGGTTTTTCCTGAGATCTTTGGTTTCCACCCACACTCCAAAGACATACAGGTTTGTAGGTTAATTGGCTTGGTAAATGCAAAAATTGTCCCTAGTGGGTGTGGATAATGTTAATGGCAGGGATCGCTGGTCGGCGCGGACCTGGTGGGCCGAAGGGCCTGTTTCTGAACTAAACTAAACTAAATACCCATGCAGTCACAGGGAGAATGTGTGAATTCCACACTTCAGCACTGGAAGTTAGGATTGAACCCAGGTCACTGGAGCTGCGAGGCAACACTTCTACAAGCTACACCACTATGCCACTTCCATTTATTATCACCTTGTGAATCTGATGTGAATTCTGAGACTGATGCGTTTCCCATGCAACTGTATTTTTGAAGCATTGCCAGGGAAATCAGTGCAATTGTTCTAAGCAATGTGAATCATTCGGCATTCCCCAAAACTTCGATGTGCTCCTGCATTTAGACTGGGGCCCCACAGTACAAAACCCTCTCCTCCACCATAGATCTCTCCTCTGACTCTTCAACACCAACTACAGCCACCAGGTGGTGCCCGTAATGGCCGCCTCGCCAACAGTCTGTCTCGTCCGTTCTCCGTTTTTATTATTTTAAGTATGTCTTAAATGTATGTTTTAATGTTTCTTGGTATGTTTTACGTGGGGGGTGGGGGATCGGGGGAAACATTTTTAGTCACTTACCCTGATGGAGGTGAGATTTTTCTCTGTGTCGCATCTCCGTCCCCTCTGCGGCCTAAAACATGGAATGGTGCGGCCTTTCCTGGAGACCGGCCTTGATCTACAAGCACGGGCTCGGCGCGGACTTACCATCGCGGAGTGGGCCATCCTTTGCTGAGGAACACCAAAGTGCAGGGCCGGATTTACCTTTAAGCTAGACAAGCCTCGAGGTCTAGGGGGGCCTCCAGCCAAGGCAGGACACCTACCGTTCAACTCTGGGCGGGCCCCCCTCTCTATCTCTCTCTCTCCATCTCCCCCCGCTATCCGTGTCCAGGCCGCCGGACTCCGCTCGCTCCTCATCCGCCGGCTCGGCAGGCCGCCTTGCACATGCGCATTGCTGCGGCCTGCACGTCCTCCCCCCTGCACATGCGCACAACCACGGCCAGCACATCATCAGCCGCCCTGCGCATGCGCACTGCAACGGCAACTGGTCGGCGCTGGGCACTTTCTCCCTCGCTTTGAATTGTGGGAGATTTGGCCGCCATGGCTGTCCGGTCGCTGCCTTGCCGCCAGCGCTGAAAACCAACGCGGAGGGGGCCTCACAAGTGGAACAGCTTAGCGCCTCTCTTCATCTAAATCCGGCCCTGCCAAAGTGATCCGACCACAGGGCCTGTAGACTTTAACACCGTGAAGCCACGGTCTCTGGTAAGAAGAGGCCGACTCGGGAGCTCCATGCCGCAGAGTGTTCCGATCTGTCCCGACGCCCGAGTTTCGATCATCCCGACGAGAGGGCTTCAACATCGGACTATCGGCAGCGGCAAGTGCGGAGGGTTCAGCCCCGACCAAGGGTGAACAAAGGAGGAAGATGACTGAACTTTATTGCCTTCCATCACAGTGAGGAATGTGGATTCCACTGTGGTGTATGTTTATGTTAAATTTTATTTTATGTGGCTGTGTGTATTGTTGCTTTTCGCTTAGTGTGGCTGTATGGTAACTCAAATTTCACTGAACCTTAATTGGTTAAGTGACATTCAACGCAAACTTGGTTGAACTTGAAATAGGCAACCCCACCCTCCAGCACTGATCTGCTGACTAAGCCTGTTTGGAGAAGCTCTGTATTACTCAACTGAGCATGCATCAAGATTAGAGTTGCTTTATGCTTCATAACCGCCATCAGCAGGGCTCTGCTGCAGGGCAGTAGGATATTTAAGAAGAGGGAAGGAGTGTTTGGGAATGGAAAGGAGAATGACAACCTAGACCACAATCTTAAAGCATGGATACCCGTGATTAACTGCAGTAAACACAACCCAAATTCCTCATTCCTTATAGTCACCATCTTCATTTTAGCTGCTGACCATCACAGGGCCAAAATAAAAGTTCCCATGAAATCAATATTCCAAATCAGATATATAAACTAAACTTTGACAAATACCATGAATATATCAATGTACATTCCCTTCACATCTGCCATCTGTGTGCCTGCCATCACATTCCTTTAAAATCACTGCCTCAGTAGTTGCAATATGAGAGGTTGAGGGCAGCTCACCGGCAGGGGAGGAGATCACCGTCGAGCATGAAACCGACCTCCAGCATCTTTGGGCATCAAAGGCCTGAGGTATCTTGAGGAGTCTGAACTGGCTGGTTGACAAACATTGTCAAGAGCTCTGATTGACTAATAATGGCGGCATCATGAATGCTAATAGACTAAGTGAGTCAGTAGGTTTGTGAGCCTTTCCGTTTAATGTCAGCTATGGGGAACATCAGCTAATACCTTTCACTGCCATCTGCATGTGTCTCTGGAAGTGCTCCTACCCCTTTTGACAAGAACACATTTCTCTTCCCCCTTCCTCTCCGCCAATGGTGGTGAATAATGGTGTTATGTCACTCTGTTATGTTGTGCATTGAGGTGTACAGCTCTAGCCATACATTGACCTTGGCAAATTTTTGGGGGTCTGCTACTTTAAAAAAAGTCAATGGATTCCTGCTGGAGAAAATATATGCCACGGGGGAGAGATATTGAAACTAAGAAAACTGCTTCGCTTTAAAACCCAACAGCAATTACTGCAATGCAGGGATGTGAGAAATTTCAACTGCCAACAGACGTTCTGGGAAAAGTGCTTCACATTTTAGTGAAGCAGAACTGAATATATTTCTATAAATCTAGGAAAGGCAAGGGAGTACCTCCGCAAATCTTGGGCCAAAGGCAAGAGAGTACCTCAGACATCAGAGGGTGCACCAAAGAAAATTTATGTGCCACTCCGTAATCTCAAAATCATCAACACGTTGTGAAAAAAAAACTCGAAAGCTTTGATCAGGGTAATGGGCAAGGTATTTTCCATGTCACCCTAGGTCATTTTCTAGGTCATAGAGCCAGTATCTAATATGCACACTTCAATGGAGATATCAACAATGTAAAGCCATAATTGGTACTGCACTGGTTATACACTGAAAGGAGCTGTTTCATAATCTCAACAGATGTAACCCACTTAACCTTCATTTTGCAATTGTCTGAATGCCAATTAATCATTGTTGTTGAGGCAAGATTTCACAGATTAGCATTTCAATTATCTGATGATTTAAGCATAAATGATATATATTCTGCATTAATCCAGTGGTTTGTCTGTATGTTTGTTTTATTTCTTCATGGAAGAGGTAGTTTGCTGACAAGGCCAGGATTTTGTATTCATTACCTATTTGCCTTCAAAGATAGTGAGTTACATTTTTGAACCACTGTGGTATTTCCAGCATGGTGGTTATGGTACAATATTGCACCATTTTTTACTGTTGCTAAGATTTTGGAGTGCTGTTAGGACTGCATACATACAAGCGAATGGAAAGTATTCCATCATGCTACTGATTTGTGTTTTGTTCATGTTTGAAAGGCTTAGAGGTGTCCGAAGGTGAGGTATCTGTTGTGGGATACCCAGCATTTCCTGCTTCTATAGCCAGTGTATTTATCTTTGTTAGAGTCAGAGAGCAATAAAGAAACAGGCCCTTCGGCCCACCTTGACCATGCCGATCAAGATGACATACAGGGCTAGTCCCAATTGCCTGCATTTGGCCCAATCTTTCCTAAATCTTTCCATACATCTGTCCAAATGGCCTCTAGAATTCATAAGTGTTTACGCTACTGTAGGTTCCTCTGGGAGCTTGTTCCAGATAGAGGCTACCTTCTGAGTGAGAAAGTTGCCCTTGAGGTCCCACCTACACCTCTTCCTAAGCCTATGCCCTCTATTTTAACCTGGGGGAAAAAAACTGACCATTGACTTTATCCATGCCCTCATGACATGTTCACCTTGGTGAGGTCTCCAAAGCAAAATACACCCAACCTATCCAGCCTCTCCTCATAACTCAAGCCCATAAGCCCAGTTCTGTTGAATCTCTTCTGCACCCTTTCCAATTGAATAACATCCTTCCTATAGCTGGGCGACCAGAACCTCAAACAGTACTGCAAGTGTGGCCTCACCTATGACTTGTGCTGCCACATTATGATATCCCAACTTTTATACTCAATACCCTTCCCAATGAAGGTAAGCATGCCAAACATTATGTTCATCATGCTGTCCACGAGACTTGTCATTTTCAGGGAATTATGTGATAAGTATTTGCTGGATTTTAACCATTGGTAGAATAACATTACAACTAAAGCATAAAAAAGGGGAACTTCATTTTGCACCAAAAATGTGTCATGTGAATCCAGGGTCAAAGCCCCAGTCAGTGTTATAAAAAGAGTGATTTTCTCTTCTAGGGTCTAACATCAGATTTCCATTCTCTATGTATTGTTAGGAACAATAGTACTGTCTACAGAACACATTAAGATACAAATAAAGGCTCAAAACAATGTATTTGCCCAACAGGACATTTACATTCACATGCTGAGAATATAAAATGTTGCAAACATTACGTCTGTAGGACTGTTCCATTAAGAAACTGGCATATATCAATGCCCTGTTGTTCAATAGGATCAATGCATGCAAACAAAGCGACAGAAAAGGCTTTCTACAGTGCATCTGTGTGTTAGAGTATATAGAGATATGGGTATCAGTGGTTATGGGGAGAAGGCAGGAGAATGGGGTTAGGAGGGAGAGATAGATCAGCCATTATTGAATGCGCCGAATGGCCTAATTCTACTCCTATCACATGATCTTTTGAATTTATGACATCCCTAATCTCTTCTAAGAAAGTAGAAGCACTGGTGTGCCTTCTTTGTAAGTACATCTGTGTGCTGGGCATATCACCCAAGATGGCAACACTCAGGGGAGAGGGGGCCACAAAGTGCTCGAGTCACTCAGCAGGTCAGGCAGCGTCTCTGGAGCACATTTCGGGTTGAGACCTTTCTTCAGATTGATGGTAGGGGGGGAGAAGAAAGCTGGAAAAAAGGAGAGATAGGACATAGCATGGCAGGTAATGTCAAGATAGGCAAGGGGAGAGGGTTTGACAGGGAGATGGTTGGAACAAAGATCTGTGATAAGAAAGTAAGGTGTGAGCTGTTGAGTGAGAAATGTTATAACGGCACCATTCAACCAGGTATTTTATCTCTTTGTATGCTGACTCATCGCTACCTGTTGTTTCTGATCTGTGCTGTTTGAGGTCTGCCGACGAGGAAGTCAAGAATCCAGTTGCAAAGGGAGGTATGTAGGCCGAAGTCTTGGAGTTTGGCAATGAGCTTGGATGGGTTGATAGTGCTGAAGGCCAACCTGTAGGCGATAAACTGAAGATAATTCACACAGTAGTTGTATATGAATGCAGGAGTCTCACTGCAATTTAAGTAGCGATGGATCTGTACTGGGAAATTGTCATTCCTTTTCTTACAGAAGTCTACATATACTCTTGCAATGATCTAATCAGTCACATCCAAAACCCAAAGGGACGTGTTGGCAGCTTGTTATTCCATTATGACAAATGTTGCATTTTCTTCTCGCCAATTTGAGAATAAAAATAGAAGAATGCTGGAAAACCCCTAATCAGCCAAGCTTTGTGGAGATTGTAACAAAATCAACATTTTTAGTCAATGACACTTCATCAAAATTTTGACTCTCTCCACAAATGCTGCCTAATCTGCAAAATGTTTGTGGCATTTTCTGTTTTTAGCTCAGCATTCCAACATTTTCTGTCCAAAAGAGGTTAGTAAACAAAACTTCTAGCGACTGCTCCTGTACTGAACGCCATACATTGTATTCAGTTTGAATTTCAGCCAAAATGTCTTCTGTCACATGGCAACCATTCCCATGAGTATAGAATAGTTTCAGCTTTTCATATGACTCTGGTCAAAGTTTGTCATTTCCATCAATGTCTGTCCATAGGCCTTCTTTGACGTGGAGTCAGAGTTCATATTGATCTTGATTGTTATGTCAGAAGCAGTTGCTGGTAACTAAGTCCAGCTTTCCAAGGAGAGCAGTAAAGTGGCATGGAAGCCAAATCAGATCAGTGTGATTGGATTGAATAGCAGAACAGACTCAGATTGCCAACTGGCTTAGTCTTCTTCTTGTTCTTATGATGAGCTTTTTATAGCTTCAGTATGTAGGAAGTTAGAAAATAGAACTCCAAAAAATTAGTTTCAAACAGAAGTTGAAATGAGGAACTTTAATAAGAGTCACAAGAGGATGATGTAATATGTGTAGATGAAGCCAATCAACTAGAACAAGGAAGATACTTTGCCTAGAAATTGATTCAAGTAGCCCCAACATTTTGAAGATGATGCTCACAAGAGCAAAACATAATTATTGAAACATCTGATACTTATCTGAGACATCTGAGATTTGGGCGGCACAGCGGTAGAGCTGCTGCCTTACAGCGCCAGACACCCGAGTCCCTGCTTCGATCCTGACTATGGGTACCTATCTATATGGGTTATACGTTCTCCACTTGACCTGTGTGGGTTTTCTCCGAGATCTTCAGTTGCCTCCCACATTCCAAAGACATACAGGTTTATAGGTTAATTGGCTTGGTAAATTGTACTTAGTGTGAGCAGATATTGTTAATGTGCAGGGATTGCTGGTCAGTGCGAACTAGGTGGGCTGAAGAGCCTGTTTCTGCACTAAACTAAACTCTAAAATAAACTTAATGTTGATCATTATGTCCTGGTGTTTTCTGGGTTAGGATTAAGGTTGAGGTAAGTGAATTTCTACTTTTTAAAAAAGTCATCAAAAGAAACCAAGGATTATTTGTGTAGATTCCAAACTCTAAGATTATCCTTTCAGGTGCACTTTGCAGCTAATATGCATCCAGTAATGAAGACTGCAGCGCACACCTGGCATCCCTTTTGTGACTGTTCATTACAAATGCATGGGCCTTGGACTTGAGGGAAAGCCATTTTACCAAGAGCTACCAGTTGATTCAGGATAAGTTAAAGGGAACCTGCTTGATCATTTGGCTCCCGAAACCTGCTTCACCTCAGCATTCTCCCAGGTAGAAATGTATCTTGGCTGTTCTTCACCCATCCCATCTTCAATGATGCAGTCCCATCTGCCTCAAACTATTTACAAGGCGGATAGAAACACCCTCCTCACTCTCAAACTAGGCAACCGATGACAGTCAACCATAAAGTTAATGGCTTGACAAAGTCAGTCCCTTGAGGCTCTAATTCCACCCCACAACTGGTACTCTATGCCATTTTACACATTCAGACCTCCATTTTCACTGGTGTCACCATGATCTACTACTTACTTACTTTCCTTTACACATGGGCAAAAAACCTCTCAGCCATTTAATTATGTGAAGCATATTTTTTTAAACTCACAATGTCATGAGCCTCAGGCAGTGTAGAACTCTACCTACGGCTTTCAGAAAAGGCACGTTGGCAAACTGCACGCCAGCCACTTTAACACTGCATGGGATTTCTAGATTTCCCAAAAAAATCCCACTTTTAGAATTTATCCATTTAGATCTTACTGTATGCATGTGTGTGAAATTAAATGTAAATGTATCCTTTAGAAATAATACCATGTTTAAGGTTGAAATCTAATCCACAGGGATTACAGGCAAATGACTGGTTGACAGATTGGAAATCAGTAAAAATATTGTTCTGATCTCTTTTATTATGTTTTTGCAGATATTATTATGACAATATTAGCATTTATTTTTTATCTTATTAATTGGTGTTGGCTGACATTTAGTAGTCGTCCAATTAAATCCTTTAGATTAAAGATCAGAAATTTGCGTGGTTTTCATTTTGAGTTTAAAATTTACATATGGTTATGCTTTAGATCAAATGTGTTTTTAATTACCAAAGGTTGTGTTACATTTTAAAATACTTGGTAACTTGGATTGTGGCAAAGCAGCAGTTTCCAATGTACCAATAAACTAAAATAGCCTTATTTGTCCCATTAGAAGATTCAAAATTCCATGACAATGAGTCCATGGTGCCATCTTGAGATGGGCATTGGGCTGACGTTAGTTTATGTAATGAAAGAGGAAGCAAATATTTTATTTTTTTACGATGCAATGGAAAATTTGAATATCAGTTCTAATTTTCTTTGGCAGGAATTAAAAAGATATGTTACATCAATAGAAATTTCCAGTTTCACATCTTTTATTTTAGGTATCCACATGTAATCTATTCGCTCCACCGAATTACGTGCAGCTTTTGAAGATGATGCTCATAACATTCCTCGTCTTTACAGGATGGAATTATAGAGATAACTTCTCGTGATAGCTTAGATCAGTCAAATTCCTGAACTACAATTTGAAATTATTCCATGACACATCAGCGTTGCAAGTCAAATTTTCTTTAGCTTGTTTTGCATTGTAAAAAATAAGTTTTAGACTCATACTGTAATGAGTACATGATGTGATCTGTTGTAGATCTAAATGTTATTATTCCAAAAATATTTCATCATTGGTTTAGACTCAACATGAGAAATATTTAAATCTCTCTGAAGCTTCTCATAGAATTTTTTAATCTCAATATTTATATTCAAATTACCACGGCCTTCTCTATGAATTATTACAGTCCAGCTTCATACTTCTTTATTGCAAAATCCATCCATATCGTTAACATGGCAAAGCCTCAACCTAATGTAGTTTGTAATTCAAAACAAATATCCAATATGACATATATTTGGATATGCTGGTAGAATTTAGGTACTTCCTTACACAGAGAACAGATTTAAATAATTTACAGGCTATTTATTCTGCCTCTACACATTTTGGGTCTCTGGATGGGAAGGTTTGGTATTCTGAAGAAATTGTGGGTGTGGAGATGAGATAAATATGAGGTCAGGTGGATTACTCAACTCTCACACCTGCATGCAACTGATTAACTTACTATTATACGGAGGAACTGCAGATACTTGTTTACACTGAAGATAGACACAAAATGCTGGAGTAACTCAGCAGGTCAGGCAGCATATCTGAAAAAAAGGAATAGGTGACATTTCGGGTGAAGACCCGTCATCAGACTGAGAGTCAGGGAGAGAGAAACTGAAGGTATGAGAAAGCACAGAACAAAGCAGTGCCTGCCCTAATGACTCAGGAAATGTGGAGCCCACAATGGTCCATTGTTGGCTGGGGACGAGGTGTTAACGAAGGGTATCAAATGGCGAAATTATCAAGAGGACTAGGGTGGGGGAGGGATGGAGAGAGAGAGGGATTGCAAGGGTTACTTGAAGTTAGAGAAATCAATATTCATATCTTACTTTCTCAGTTGCAAGTAATATCCTGACTGATTTACCTTAGTGAAACATGTGAAAAGGAACTGAAGATGCTGGTTTAAACCGTGAAGCCTTTGACGGCTAAACACATTGGGGTTTTCACCATCTAAGAACAATAAGAGCCAATGTCATTTACTTTATGTCTAATTATAAGTCCCTTCAACTAAAATAAACTTAGACCATAGTCAGGAATATTGAGATGCACTGAGAGCTCTAAATATATTTAAACAATGTAAATGTCCACCTATGGAGTGAGATGCTGCGTCTCCTGCATTTCCCATTTTTTAAAGTCCGAATTCCTGCATACAAAAATTTCCTTCTACAATCAAATACAATGCCAAAACTTTACTCCTCAGTTAAGATGAAGTGAAACATTTTAGAATTATTTTTGGTTTATCCATGCTGAATTGATACTGTATATCTGTGGCAATCATTTGCAGCTTTTTTTAAATCTTGTTAATTCCCATTGTAAGTTAGCTCGAATCCACGCACATTACAAGCCTGCATGCACTTTATGCAGGGGTCACTCAGCAGTGTCCATGGACAGGAAAGCTGACTGTCTTTCCCCTCCCTAACCCTGGGGACTGAGGACAATTATAAAACTACTGCTGTTGAGCCAGCTAAGGCCATCAAACTGAAATAAAGATTGATTCTGTGACATTCATAATTCGTACAATTTAGTTAATTTTCCTGTTTTGATATGATCAGTGAATAGGAGGTGAATGTTGGTAAAATAGTTTTTTGTCAGATGTTTCACAAATTCTCGAACACAAAATACTTATTTGGTAACTGACAAATAGAACAATGAAGCTTTGCAGAGACAGATATGATTCCTGCTTGTTGCACATCCATGCACAATCTAATATATTCAACACATTGTTTAATTTAGTTTAGTTTAGTTTAGTTTATTTTCACATGTACTGAGGTACAGTGAAATGCTTTCATCTCATGGGAATTATTTGCATGAGTATTGTATGAGTTGTCTAAATATGCTGCTTACATTGTTTTGTGAATGAGTTTACAGGGACAATTGTATCACAACTCCTGTGGAGGAATACCAGCATTTAATTTCAGTGGATCATTTTTCACAACACTGGGCAAACTTGTGCTTAGAAGTAAACATCTTATTGTAAGAAATTATGTTAATTATGTATGTTAATTGTGCGTGGTAATTAATTAATAAATAACTAACTAATAACAAATTATTCAGAAAAGTTAATAAACTAAAGAAACAATCTTTATTTCATTGAAATTATGGAAAGAAAAACTTAAATAGATATTTTGTAAATTTCTGAATGTCACCTTGCAAAGTTCCTAGAGAACTTTCCAATTTAATCTAAAATAACTATTGTATTGTTTGTTATTTTAACTATTGCACAAGTGTTTAATTATGACCATCAATATCATTATAAGCATTGAGCAAGTGAATTTGCATAATTGAAGTAATGACTTTTATTTTTAATTAATAAATAAGATGCCACTAAAGTTTAGCGTTACCTGAATGTATTGTTGCTCTGTAGTCTAAAACAGTGCCACATAGGATAAGCTACGGGGCAGGATCATCCAATAAGTCGCAGATAAAAGGAACAGCAGATGCTGGTTTAGAAAAAAGAGACAAAGTACTGGAGTAACTCATTGGGTCAGGCAGCATCTCTGGTGAAAATGGACATGTGTCGTTTCAGACGTTTCAGTTGAAGAAGGGTCCCACGCAAAACGTCACTTACCCATGTTCTCCAGAGATGCTGCCTGACCTGCTGAATAACTCCAGCACTTTGTGTATTTTCCACATCCAATAAATCTCTGCTTTTGGTCGGGAAAACATGTTATGTTTTTAAAGGACTTTTATCATCATGGAGAGACATGCAAGGTAGTTCCCCATGCAATAGGAGGTGTAATAGTTAAATGGAACCAGGTCTGATTCAAATCTGATTTCCTGTGTTGCTTTGTTTGAAAGAAAGACATGAAATGAATGTTTACATCACAGCAACATCCTTGTGGAGATCCCATTTCAAAAATATGTTCTTAGAAGTTAGGCTACTGAAAGTCCCCCCCCCCCCCCCCCCCCCCCCCCCCATGAGGCAGTGCCAAATTTTAAAACATTCAGCTCATCCATCCCCAATTAGTAATTCAAAAACCTTTGCAAATTTTGTGGGAAATGCTTTAATATAAGGAAATAAAATTATTTTTCGGCACTGTTGTGATATCAAATAACCTCTGGAGATGATAACATGTATTGTTTGTGTTATACCCCTCTCCTGGATGTTGAAATTGGAATTGTGCCATAAGTAAAGATAAACTTGCCGAAAGGCACTTTACAGCTTTGGAAGACGCCATTCGCTCTGATAAGATAAAAATGCATTGTGCAAATTGCGGGGATAAAAATGGACACTGGTGCAACCGATTACCTACAGTATATGCAATGGCCCTGATGGCTACTAGTGTTGCCAGGGGCTGAATCTATTCTGCTACCTGGAAACACCTATATGGATATAAGATTTTCTTGATGGTTCAAAATATTTACTTACAGTACAATATTGTTGGTGAGAGTAATGTAATTAAAATTCTTCTTACATTATCATCATAAACTTATATTTTAATGAAGTATTTCTACATGAGTGTAAAAGCAATCTGGCAACAGAAAATTTCTTATAGCTATTCCTCTATTTAGAGGTCAACTTAAAATATTTCATTTTATTAACTTAGGCAGCCACACAATTTATTTAAGGTTGTGTGGCGGGGACTCGCAGGAGTCCAGCCAAGAATCAGACGGGGCACGAAGTTGCGTGATCAAACGGTATTTATTTTTAACAGTGCTGCTCCCTACTCATCCCTCCAGAGCCGAGGGTTCACTCTGCCCGTGGCCTACCAACAGGTGCCGCCACAGTTGATTAATTCAAATTGATATTTGGCTTACCTTTTAAGTACGCCATTCTGACGTAACTCATCCTCCACAAGGAGCTTGGAAAGCAATGAATTGCACCTTTCATTACTTCAGATTGGGCAATTGACTTATGGTAGCGGGATATATAGCAATCTGCACCCATTAGCACCTTTACACTATTCATACAGAATATGCAGACAGGAAAAGAAGGACATATGAGTGAAAAATGAAGGTTAGATCAAAGTGATAAGCTTTAATGGTGGCCTTAAATTATAAGGGGCAGTTGATAAGTGATGGAATCCAAATTGGGAATTCCAGAGATTGGGATCTGGGCAAGTGAAACCATGGCCTCTCATTGATTGAACAAAATGTAACAATTTCTCAATAATAAACTAAATTTGTTGAAGGACGGACTTGGTTTGGAAAAAGTGTATCATATGAAGAAACTGGAAATAGGAAATGATGGAAACACACTCAGCTAAGCTGGCATCTGGGGAAGAGAAACAGAAACAAGATTAATGTCTCAGATGAAGGACCGTTTGTCAGGCTGAAAAAGAGTCCCGACTCAAAACTTTAAGGGCCTGTCCCACTTGGCCGTCATTTATGCGACAGGCCGCTAGTGACTGATGCGCGACAGTCGCACGACGGTCGGGCGCGTCATCATGCGTCTGCACAGCCTTCTGGAACGCGTGACGTCATTTGAAGATAGACACAAAATGCAGGAGTAACTCGGTGGGACCGGCAGCAACTCTGGAGAGAAGGAATGGATGATGTTTCGGGTCGAGACTCTTTTTCAGTCTGAAGAAGGGTCTCGTCTTGAAACGTCACCCATTGTTTCTCTCCAGAGATGCTGCCGGTCCCGCTGAGTTATTCCTGCATTTTGTGTCTATCTCCAATCGTCTTGGCTCCGCTCTGGGAGTAGGAGTGGGGGTGGATCCGGATCCGCAAAGGCTGTGAGCCCCAGGCCGAGCTCGGCGATCGCTTGCCTGCTTCTGCTGCTGTTGGAGGTGAGACGTTGCGCCGTGCCAGGGTGTCCCACTTGGCCGTCATTTATGCGACAGGCTGGCTGCGCGCAAAGATTTTGTGCAGAACAAAATCCTGGAGCGCTGCGCGATACCGCGCGCTACCCACACGCTACCAGGTCGGGTAAATAACACGCAAATGACGGCCAAGTGGGACCGTCCCTTTACTTATCCATGTTCTTCTGGGATGCTGTCTGATGCACTGAGTTACTCCAGCACTACGTGTCTTTATTTTAAACCAGCATCTCTATTTCCTAAGATAGACACAAAGTGCTGGAGTAACCCAGCGGGTCAGGCAGCCCCCCTCGAGAAAAAGGATAGGTGAAGTTTTTTGTCAGGAGCCTTCTTCAGCCTGAATGTAAGGGGTGGTGGAGTGGAATTGGGGGGGAGAGGGGTTGAAGAGCTGGAGACGAGAAAAGATCAGACTAATCAGGGCCAGTCACAAATGACCTCGGGCAAGGTGGTGCCCAGATGGGCCTTTTGTTGGCTTGGGAATGTGGGGGAGGAAGGGGGAAAGAGGGGAGGATGGAGGAGAGGGGATTGTAGGTAGAAGTTACTTAATATTAGAGAAGTCAACGTTCATACCAGTGGGTTGTAAGCTACCCAAGCAGAACATGAGGTCCTCCAATTTGCGTGTGGCCTAACTCTGGCAATGGAGGAGGCCCAAGACAAAAAATCAGTTGGGAAGGGGAGTTGAAATGGTCGGCAACTGGGAGATCCCGTAGACTTCGGCAGACAGAGCATAAGTGTTTTATGAAACGATCGATGTTTGGTCTTGATGATGTTGAAGAGTCCACATCGGGAACAGTGGATGCAGTTGATGAGATTAAAGGAAGTACATGCGAACCTCTGTCTCACCTGAAAGGACTGGCAGGGTCCCTGAATTGAGTAGAGGGAGGAGGTATAAGTACAGCCATGTGTCCAACCTCCATCATAACCGGGTAAGTGAGAAAACACGTAGTTTTAAGTTGCAGAGAGGGTGGGAAAGGAAGAATAGGACAAAGAGAATAGCTCTAAAAGGATGAGGCTTATGTTGCCATAGTGATGGGATGTTTATAAAACTGTCTGGTTGATAGATCTTCTATCTCCATCATATTAAACTTTTGATTTTTCATGAAGCATGTAAAATAGCTGCAATAAATATGTCTACAATCGAAATTGTTCTGTCTCTCTAGTCGAATGCACTGGTATAGAACTAGAATATCAGGAATATTTACAGGTTTATGATATTCACAGAAAAATCAGCCACAGACTGATTGATAAAAATACAGAATGCCGTTTAATAAAACAGAAGTTGGTTTATTTAGCCAGCCTAAATCAATCAAGATAATTATAAAAGAGTAAGTAAAGTAAATGTAAAGTAAATTTATTTATATAGCACGTTTAAATCAACTCGCGTTGAAACCAAAGTGCTTTACATAGAAAAAAATAATTAAGTTTCCGTACATCCATAGAAAAATTAAAATTAAGAAAAATGACACAACACATTGTATAATTCAACACAAACGTCCCCCCACAACAGAATAAAAAAATTCTACTGTGGGGAAAGGCATCAGAAAGTTCAGTCCTCTCCCTCTGTGATCACCCGAGGTTGGGGCCTATTTGTGGCCTCCGCAGTCAGTCCGATGTTTTCAGGCCCTCTTGCCAGAAAGCTGGAACGCCGGCATCGGGTGAACACTCCTCGGCGGCTTGGAAATGTCTGGAGCGGCCGCTTCCTCCCCGGAGACCGCGGCACCCGAAGTCTTCAGACCGCGCTGGTTGGAGCTCCGACTCTGGTGATCTCGAATCCCAGGCTCCGCGGTGTTTAAATCCAGCGCCGCCTGCGACCAAAGATCTTATAGCAAGCTCTGCTATAGGATCTTTGCCTGCGACTGGACGCTCCACAGCCACAGCTCCTCGGATGTTTGTCGGCGGTCACAGCACTCCGGAGCTTACCCGGTAAGGCATCACCCACTCCGTGTTGGTATCCCAGCGCTACACCGCTGCCGTAGCTGTAGTCCCGGCCGATCTCGACAGGAAAAGCCGCTAGTCTGATGGTAGGCCGCGAGGAAGGGGCGAAGAAGCAGCTCGGAGGAAAACCGCCTCTCCGACCAGGTAGGGACCAGGAAATAAAGTTTCCCCCTTCCCCTCCCCCCACCCACCACATAAAAGAAGACCTCCAACAAACATTTTGTAGTAACAGGACTAAAAATAAAAATAAAAAAGGGGGAAAGGACGGACTGCAGGCAGAGCAGCCATACACAACGGCGCCCCACTCCTGCAGTCCGCCATCTTTTTATGCAAGATGCAATATAGTTTCATTCAAAACATTTTCAATACTGGAATTTTGTAGGAGAAAAGCAAATTGACTTTACAGCAGCTTAAATTAGATAGATTTTCTATTTTTTAGACATTGCATATTTGCGGTGAGTTGAGTTGACAGTAAACGAATAGTTGGGAAAAGATAGAGAAGTATTAAAAAGGACATTAAAAATTGAAAATGCAAAGTTCATAGTTGTGATTAATTCAACTTTAAGTTGGGGGTGGTGGGGTTTAGGAATAATGGAATATTTTAGACCAACTGGTAGAAAATAGCACCAAATAGAGTCTATACTGGAGCTCCTGTTAGAGAAAATCAAGAGAGATGGCCATGACCCACAAAGGAAAAGGCTCAGCCTTCAGTTCTACTCCCACAGTAATTAGTCCTGCTCTGCCTTATTTCATATCCTCTTCCATTAATCGAGCAGACTATGTAAGTCCCTCAAGAAGATGTTCACCATCGACATCCCTTTTCATGTGGTGACCTATAAGGTGTTCAGTAGAGTGGAGTAGCACACAGAAGGTTTTAAACCCAACGTGTGGTTCTTCCTTAAAAAAATATTGTTTGGAGAACTAACTAGGACTGACTCTTTTATCAAAATTCCATGCAACCATTTTTAAAGTGGCCTGGCTTTTAAAAGAAGCTGGGTGGTCTAAACATCTTGGTAAAGGTTTGTAACCAGTGCAGGCATATATTGGTGTGATAGTTAGTGTTCCTGTTCCAATGACACAAGTTAGCTACTGGCCTCCAGTGCAGTTCATGTAGAGCTTGCATATCTACATTACTAAAGGTCTGATCTTGACCACTTCCTGTTATACTGTTTCATGATTTTAGAAATAATGCTGCCGTAATAAAGCAAGCACTTTATTAATTCACTAGGATGTTATCGGAACTTCATTTATAAGGAGAGACTGAATCGGCTGTGACTTACTTCCTGGGGCCCAGGACACTGTGGTTGACCTAATAGAGATATACAAAATCATCAGGGGCATAGAGGGTGAATGGTCATAGTCTTTTTCCCGGGGTAGAGCAGTACAGAACTAGAAGGCATAGATATAGGTGAGAGGGAAGGAATTAAAAGTGAGCAGGTAAGAAAGGTAGTTTCTTCATACAGAGCACGATGTGTACATGGAATTAGCTTTCAGAGGAAACTGTGGAGGCAGGTACAATGGCAATGATTAAAGGGCATTTAGATGTGTATATGGATAGAAAGTTTTAGAGGAGCATGGGCCAAATGGGACTAGCTCAATTATAGTTAGCATGAATGAACTCTCAATTGATAAGACTTCTTGCTTCTATCACCCTTTTAAGAAGAAGCTTCAACTGTTACTTCTTTTTCACCCCTTACCACTTTTTTTTAACCTGCTTTTTTATGTCTTACCTCTTTTTTCAACTCTGGGTGAAAATGTATTCCTCTTCAGTCCTGTAAATCTTCTCCATATAGTTAAGAGAAGTAACAGACTCCTTCCTAATCCTTGCATGCTCTTCAATCCTTAGTATAGCACAATTAACTTTCCCTTCTGATCCAATGAGATTATCCAGTATTTTATCACTCACAAATAATTGTCCGTTCCTACCAAGATCCTCATAAATCCTCTCAGCATACTCTCCAATCACACCTTTCCTTCATTTCAAAACGTTGTCAACTATTTTGGGACCTTGTGGTCTGAAATTCTGAAATATTGTCAAAATATTGCTCGCATTACATTTGGCAAACAGACCAATATTTCTCACATGGCAGTATGCTGAAAATATATTTTATTATGCTCCTTGCATTGTATTTTATGTGGGCCAGGCAAGCCTGCCTTGAAAGTTTCAGACAATGTACTTTACGACATTGTCAATACCAACATGTTCAATACTCTAAAGCCAATCACCATGGCTTCAGTCTGGTAATAATCCTATCAGCAGCATTAGAAAAAAAATCTACTTATCACATTACTGCTTTAACAGAGTTTTAAGGCTTTCAGTTTACAATGTCCCTTTGAGATCACAAGATGCTGGTGTGTTTTATAAACAAGGAAGTACTTCTTGAAGTATTGCCACAGCGGCAAAATCAGAACTTGCAACAAGCTTTCTGTGCATAGCAACATCACTCAATCTACAACATGAGACAATTGAGACATATTCTAATTTTAGAGTGTACATATCAAGTTCCATAAAGAAGGTGAAGACTGTGAGTCAGTGCTGTCTTGGTGGGCAAAATGGCCTCCTATTGTGTGGTAAAATCAGGGCTGCCAATTATCATGCTTTGAGCGTGAAAATCGCACATTTGGCCAAATTCTCACGCTCTCACGCTGATCACAAATTTCTCACGCTCTATCTTGAGAAATTCTGTATTCAATGAAAATTAAAAAACTCATATAAACTGCATGGGTCGCGGGTGTTGGAGAGCCGAGGCTGAGGGAGGGGTGGAAGCAGAAGCAGCTGCGGGGACAGATGCGGGGAGCCGGGGCTGGCGAGTGTTTGTGGAGCTGGCGAGTCGCTCGCTGCAGCTCCGGCCATGGAGCAGCCTCAGGGCAAGAGTCCCAGGCCCTCAGAGGCGTCAGAAGCATTGCACCGCTGCCATGAGAGTCTCCAAAGGGACAGAGATTCCACAGAGAATTCCACAGATTCACAATTCTCTGCGTGAAGAAAGTTTGTCCTTATCTCAGTCCTAACTGGCCTACCCTTTATTCTTAAACTGTGACCCCTGGTTCTGAACTCCCCCAACATCAGGAACATTTTTCCTGCAGTTACAGTAAGTGAAAATCTAGCAGGCAAGCAGGATGCTTTCTCCAACCACCCCCATTTGAAGTCCACTATCTTCCACCGTTTCTACCCAGTACTTAGTACTTACTTCCAGCAGCCACTGGTTGTCCTCCAGGATGCACCGAGTCGCAGCCTGATCTATGCCAGTCACCTGGGCGAATTTGGCACAGAGACTGTCACGGCAGCGGCGCAAAGCTTCCGATGCCTCCGACGGCCCAGGATTCTTGCACTGAGGCTGCTCCATGGCCGGAGCTGCAGAGAGTGACTCGCCGGCCCGGCAAACACTCGCCAGCCCCGTTCCCCATCCACATCTGTCGCCACCGCTGCTTCTGCTTCCAACACCCACGGCCCATGCAGTTGATTTGAGTTTCGAAATTTTTGTTGATCACAGAATTTCTCATGACAGAGCATGAGAAATTTGTGATCAGCATGAGAATTTGGTAAAATGCGTGATTCTCACGCTCAATGCATGGGAGTTGGCAGCCCTGCCTCTCTATCCCCCTCTCCCACCCCCCTCTCTCTCTCTCTCTCTCTCTCTGTCCCCCTCTCTCTCTCCTCTCTCTCTCCCCCTCTCCCTCCCCTCTCCCCCTCTTTTTCTCTCCCCTCTCTCTCTCTCCCTCCCACCTCACTCTCCCCCTCTCTCTCACCCCTCTCTCTCCCCTCTCTCTCTCTCCCCCCCTCTCTTCTGCTCTCTCTCCTCTCACCCCCCCCTCTCTCTCCCCTTCTCCCCCTCTCCCATCATCTGCAGCAACAAAAAATAAACAAATGTTTCCTTGTATTTCAAAGTTGTTGAAACAATCTCATTAATGATGAAATACAGGAGTTTCAAACAAGTTTACCGGACAATATATTTTCACAGTTTTACTTAATCTACATAATACATCCCTCCAGAAGTAACCATAGTTCCTTCCTGTAATAAAATCACACACAATACTATATCATTCATCAAAGACTAAATTGAATTTGCTTTTGGTTTATTTGTTTTGTAATGTTGTAGGCATAGAAACTTGAAAATAAGTTGTCAAGAAGGAACTGCAGATGCTGGAAGATCGAAGGTACACAAAAATGCTGGAGAAACTCAGCGGGTGCAGCAGCATCTATGGAGCGAAGGAAATAGGCGACGTTTCGGGCCGAAAACCTTCTTCAGTTGTTGTCACATACAGAGATTTCTGCCAGAAAGGGTTTTACTCAGCAAAATAATAGCCCTGTCCCACGATACGAGTTCATTCCAAGAGCATTCCCGAGTTAAAAAAAAATCAAACTCGTTGTAAGCACGGCGAATGAACGTAGCAAGTACATCGGAGCTCGGGGACGTCTCTTAGCGGCTCGTAACGCTAAAGGCAGGTACTCGGGAAGACTCGCTAATGGCAGGTAAGCACGGGAAGGCTCGTGAAGATTTTTCAACATGTTGAAAAATGTCCACGAGAGCCCCGAGTACCGACGAGTGGCCATTACTGTAAATCTCCGAGTTCAAATCAGGGCAAACTCGGGAGAATTCTTGGAATGAACTCGTACCGTGGGACAGGGCTTTAACACTTCCCATATGTTTAATGAATTGTGATCCACGTAACAAGTGTTTAACTGGTATTTTCTCCTATACGTTAGACTTGGCAAGTATCAGTGGAGAAATCAACACAATCACATTTGTGACATATAACTGTACATGGAGGCATTTGATTAACTCAGAAGGAAAACTTCAAAAATTTGATTTGTACATGTTTATGGTGCGTATATTTGCATGTTTCCTGAGTTTTACATTTTCCCATCATTACGACCCCTTTATCTTGCTGCAGAGGCGGTCGAAACTTATCCTCTTAGCAGCATATGAAGAAAATTTGTCAATAATAATAATCATGCCGTGAGTAAATCTCTGGGGCTATGATCTCCTTTGGTGCATATTTATTTTTGGCTTCTAATCTTACAGCTGGAGGTGCATAACAGCAATTTGATATTTTGCAGAGACGTTTTATTCCTATATACTTTCTGTGAAATGTAAATGAATTTAAATGCCTCCAGACTGCTGGGAATGGAATGACACAGAAAAAAACATTAAATCTCATATCTTTCAACGATGCTACCTGCACCAGCTTCCAAAGTTGCTCAAATGGGTACCCAGGTAACTATCAGTGCATAGTACCCATGAAACCTGTGTTATATCTGTTCGGATATCGGAAATTTGACTTTACAGAATTTACAAATCATTACCTAAGAATTTGACATCCAGAATATAATTTGCCTTAGCAGAATTAAAAAAAATAAATGGAACCAAATAAACACAATTTTTTTCAATTCGTGGTTCTTGGGCAAAAGGCGTAGCTCTGCGTTATAGAAAATCACAATGCGGATGGGTTTCTGGAAAAGCAAACTCTCCTCATTGAGATTGTCTATATCACTGGTGCTGACGTGGAGATGGATGAGAGCTTCAAGTTTGTCGGTATAAATATTACCAACAATTTGTCCTGTATTAACCACATTGTCAAGAGAACACACCAATGGTTCTATTTCCTCAGAAGGTTAAGGACAATTGGCAATGACTTCTTACCGATTTCTACAGAGAAACCATTGAATGAATCCTATCCAAATGCATTAAAGTTTGGTTTGGCAACTGCTTTGCCCAAGACCACAAGAAATTGCAGAGAGTTTTGAATGTGGTCTGATCTAACATATAAACCAACTTCCCCTCCCCCCCTTCAACTCCATCTACACTTCACACTGCCTCAGAAATGCAGCCAGCATAACCCAGTACAATTCACGCCCCAGTCATTGTCTTTTCTCTCCTCTCCTTCTTCATTCTCCTATCGGGCACAAGACACAAAAGCTCAAAAGCACGTACCACCAGAATAGCTTGAACCGGAGCTGTGTGTGGGCATCCACCAATTTTGTTCAAGTCATTGAAAGGACATTATCCTGATGTGCATGTTATGCTCTGTGGTCTGCGTGTTACAATCAGCAGAATTGAGTCCTGTGCATACAATTGCCACAAGGGGTTGCATCATCCAAAGCACCTTATTCTGCGTTCCCAGCATGGCAGGTGATATTAAAACAGACACTTGAACTAGTGAGGCTGTTTATGGCAGAGTTATCCTGCGGTGGTGCACGCTGAGGCAGGTATGGCGTGGTTGGAAAAAGGAAAAGAATAACGTGTTCAACAAGGATGACCGTGGGACTGTGCTGCTGGAATATACATTGTTGAATTCCTTGATTGCAGGTCATTTACAGACAGGCTGCTTATGCGATTCAGAAGCAGCCCATAACATTCTCAAAACAGGATTAACATTAACATCCTCCGGAATCTACGCCCAGTGGTATCAAAGACCTGCAATCGGAATTTTCTTCCTGCTGTCAATGGTCTGGATCGGGTCCTCCACACCGGCATTAGGACTAATTACGATCTCTGCAGTTATTGTCTTTTTTTCTGCAGGCGTGGAGCATCTCCCATGGGAAATGCCGGCTGTCATACTGAATCAGTGGCATTCTCATATCCCTAAATGTGCACATTCTGAAAGAATATTGAGAGTAATGCAGGGTGCATGCAAAAATCATGTCAGCACCATATTTCACATGACCCTTCTAATCGGTATTGGTATGTTTTTGGTATTTAACATTGGTTTATTATTACCTTGAGTACCGAGGTACAGTTTGCATGCTATTCAGGCAAATCCTACTATACATGAGCATTAACAAGCCATACACAAGTACAACACTTTTTCTTTATCTGCACGTTCACTGTGACTCTAACACGATAATGCTCTAACATTACATACAGCGCTATGGTATTTTCTTCATTGCCTGTTGTATTTGAGTAGAAATGTAGAAATAAGGGACTGAAAATGCTGGTTTACAAAGGAAGGACACAAATTGCTGGTGGAACTCAGCAGCTCAGGCAGCATCCCTGGAGAACATGGATAGGTAGCGTTTCAGAAGGGTCCCGACCCTGGTTGCTGTAGTCTCTGGTTGGGTATCTCAGATCCAGGAGTCAGGTTGATCCTGAAGGTTGTAAGGTCGCCAGATCTGAATACAATTATTAAGGAGAGTGTTGTTAGTATTCTTGGAAATTCTGATAGATTTACAATTGAAATAAACATTTAAAAGAGTGGAACAATTATAATGGATGAACATAGCTCCTCTTCCGGGAACGGTACCCAAAGGGTTGCCACACCATTCAGGCACTGACAATAAAGAGACTGGAAACTAAGTTGGAATCTGACATCAGGTTTTAAAAATAACTGCATAAAACATTCTTTGCACTGATTTTACAACCTTAAAATTGTTTTAGTAATCTCCAAAATGCAGTTTTGAGGAAGTCTAAAGAAAACATAAAATTGGTAAGCATTTATTCCATAACAGGACTGACTGTCTTCCTCATTCGATGTTACTCTATTGCAGGAAGACCAGGCATTATTGCAAAGGTTCTTGAGTTTGTGTAATGTTTCCTTACTATTCTGAATTCAGGAAACAAGGTCATGTCATAACCTAGCCACACTTTTCCAACTGCCAACCAGATTTGCAGTGAATGTTCCAGCAATTGGAGAAGGGTAGCAGATTCCCATCAACATAAAACATTGCTGCACGTTCATAGAAGTTCAGCTAGCAGAGTTGAGGGAGGTTCTACTCTTGGAAATGTGCCACATTTAGTGGCACAGCAGAACTCCCTTAAGGGGCTGTCCCACTGCGGCGACCTAATTCGCGAGTTTAGAAGAGTTTAGGAGAGTTTGAAAAAATATCATGTGGAAGACCTCCTTCGACTATGTAGAAAACCTCCTTCGACCTCCTTCGACTACGGTGAAGTCTAGCTTCGGCTAGCTTCAACTAGGTTCGGGAAAATTGGACTACGAAAAGTGGAGAGTGAAGACGACCTCCTTCGATCTCCTTCGACCTCCCTTCAACTATGTTGAAGACTATCTATGACTCCTTTCGACTACCTTCGATTACCTTCGACTACCCTCGATTACCTACGAATAACATGCCGACCTACTATGACCTACTTCGACGAAACCTACGAGTAAAAAAAGTATTGATTTTTTCCACAGCAACCTTTTTTTATACTCTCAGGCATTTTTCAACATGTTGAAAAATACGCCGCGACCTACCTCGAGTACGCGGGGACTACTCTCAAGCATGAAGGAGAGTTACAAAGATCTCCAAGGACTTCATATCGACCATGCTGCGAGTATGAGTCGAGGGCAAACTCGCCAGAACTCACGGATTAGGTCGCCGCAGTGGGACAGCCCCTTTACGCATCATCGAAAAGACTCCTCTGATTGCCTAGCTTGGATTTCCAGGATTTCTTCTGGATCTTTCAGATTATGTGGAATTATCTGCACTGACCAATTTGGGGTCAGTCAATTTATAATTTGTTTTGTAGTGGAGAGCCGTGTTGCCTTCAGCCATGGTCTGCAGAATAAATTAACTATACACTTTAATCTAATTTTATTTGGGGGTATTCAGCATTATAATAAACCACTTTCTCTGAGAATGGGAAGTAATATTAGCATCAAATGTT
Organism: Amblyraja radiata; assembly: GCF_010909765.2. Taxonomy (NCBI): domain Eukaryota; kingdom Metazoa; phylum Chordata; class Chondrichthyes; order Rajiformes; family Rajidae; genus Amblyraja; species Amblyraja radiata. The sequence goes on along the minus strand of NC_045966.1, from coordinate 28,154,905 downwards.
GTCGCAAATATTTCCAGAAAGGAACTTGTGGGGTGACAGAGCTAGAGATGTTTTCTGGGTACTCTTGGCATAAGATAAATGATCCTAGTAGATCCTGAATGCTACAGTTGTCGCTTTACCTCCCCCCTTGACTCCATTCAAGGACCCAAGCAGTCTTTCCAGGTGCGGCAGAGGTTCACCTGCACCTCCTCCAACCTCATCTATTGCATCCACTGCTCTAGTTGTCAGCTGCTCTACATCGGTGAGACCAAGCATAGGCTTGGCGACCTCTTCGCCCAACACCTCCGCTCAGCTCGCATTAACCTACCTGATCTCCCAGTGACTCAGCACTTCAACTCCCCCTCCCATTCCGAATCCGACCTTTCTATCCTGGGCCTCCTCCATGGCCAGAGTGAGGACCACCGTAAATTTGAGGAGCAGCACCTCATATTTCGCTTGGGCAGTTTACACCCCAGCGGTATGAACATTAACTTCTCTAATTTCAGGCAGTCCCTGCTTTCTCCTCCCCTTCTCAGCTCTCACTCAGCCCACTCTCTCCGCCTCTTCCTTTCTTCATCCCGCCCTCTCACCCTCACATCAGTCTGAAGAAGGGTCTCGACCCAAAACGTTGCCTATTTCCTTCGCTCCATAGATGCTGCCTCACAGTGTACACACATGACTGTGTGGCTAGGTTCAGCTCCAACTCGATAACCTAGTTTGCTGATGACACTGTGGTGGTGGGCCTGATCTCAGACAACGATGAGAAGGCCTTCCGGGAGGAGGTGGCTGATCTGGCACTCTGGTGTCAGAACATCAAAAAAACTAAGGAGTTGATCGTTGACATTAGGAGGGCACATCATCCGAGGACGTACACACCATTGAGGATAAATGGGGATACTGTGGTTAGGGTGAGCTGTTTTAAATACATGGGAGTCCACATCTCTGAGGATATGACATGGACATCACACGCTGCAGCACTCATGAGTAAGGCAAGGCAGTGCCTTTACCACCTCAGGCAATTGAGGAAATTCAGAGTGTCTCCAAGGATCCTCCAGTGCTTCTACTCAGCGGCTGTGGAAAGCATCTTGTCCGGAAATATTACTATCTGGTTTGGGAATTGCTCTGCCCAGGACAAGAAGGCTCTGCAGAGAGTAGTGCGTTCGGCCGAACACACTATGGGAACTTCACTCACCCCCCTGCAGGAACTATACATCAGGAGGTGCAACTCCTGAGCCAACAAGATCATGGGAGACCCCTTCCACCCCTGCAACGGACTGTTCCAGCTGCTACGGTCAGGCAAACACCTCCATATAACCATATAACCATATAACAATTACAGCACGGAAACAGGCCATCTCGGCCCTACAAGTCCGTGCCGAACAATTATTTTCCCTTAGTCCCACCTGCCTGCACTCATACCATAACCCTCCATTCCCTTCTCATCCATATGTCTATTCAATTTATTTTTAAATGATACCAACGAACCTGCCTCCACCACTTCAACTGGAAGCTCATTCCACACCGCTACCACTCTCTGAGTAAAGACGTTCCCCCTCATGTTACCCCTAAACCTCTGTCCCTTAATTCTGAAGTCATGTCCTCTTGTTTGAATCTTCCCTATTCTCAAAGGGAAAAGCTTGTCCACATCAATTCTGTCTATCCCTCTCATCATTTTAAAGACCTCTATCAAGTCCCCCCTTAACCTTCTGCGCTCCAGAGAATAAAGACCTAACTTATTCAACCTTTCTCTGTAACTTAATTGTTGAAACCCAGGCAACATTCTAGTAAATCTCCTCTGTACTCTCTCTATTTTGTTGACATCCTTCCTATAATTGGGCGACCAAAATTGTACACCATACTCCAGATTTGGTCTCACCAATGCCTTGTACAATTTTAACATTACATCCCAGCTTCTATACTCAATGCTCTGATTTATAAAGGCTAGCATACCAAAAGCTTTCTTTACCACCCTATCTATATGAGATTCCACCTTCAAGGAACTATGCACGGTTATTCCCAGATCCCTCTGTTCAACTGCATTCTTCAATTCCCTACCATTTACCATGTATGTCCTATTTTGATTTGTCCTGCCAAGGTGTAGCACCTCACATTTATCAGCATTAAACCATCTGCCATCTTTCAGCCCATTCTTCCAAATGGCCTAAATCACTCTGTAGACTTTGGAAATCTACTTCATTATCCACAACACCCCCTATCTTGGTATCATCTGCATACTTACTAATCCAATTTACCACACCTTCATCCAGACCATTGATGTACATGACAAACAACAAGGGACCCAACACAGATCCCTGAGGCACCCCACTAGTCACCTGCCTCCAACCCGACAAACAGCCATCCACCATTACCCTCTAGCGTCTCCCATTCAGCCACTGTTGAATCCATCTTGCTACTCCTGCATTTATACCCAACAGTTGAACCTTCTTAACCAACCTTCCATGAGGAACCTTGTCAAAGGCCTTACTAAAGTCCATATAGACAACATCCACTGCTTTACCCTCGTCAATTTCCTTAGTAACCTCTTCAAAAATTCAAGAAGATTAGTCAAACATGACCTTCCAGGCACAAATCCATGTTGACTGTTCCTAATCAGACCCTGTTTATCCAGATGCTTATATATATTATCTCTAAGTATCTTTTCCATTAATTTGCCCACCACTGAAGTCAAACTAACAGGTCTATAATTGCTAGGTTTACTCTTAGAACCCTTTTTAAACAATGGAACAACATGCGCAGTATGCCAATCCTCGGGGACTATTCCCGTTTCTAAAGACATTTGAAATATTTCTGTCATAGCCCCGGCTATTTCTACACTAACTTCCCTCAATGTCCTAGGGAATATCCTGTCAGGACCTGGAGACTTATCCACTTTTATATTTTTCAAAAGTGTCAGTACTTCTTTTACTTTGAAACTCATAGTATCCATAGCTACTCTACTAGTTTCCCTTACCTCACATAATTTAATATCCTTCTCCTTGGTGAATACCGAAGAAAATAAATTGTTCAATATCTCCCCCATCTCTTTTGGCACTGCAGATAGGTGTCCGTTGCCATGCTGTGAGAACGGAGAGGTTGAGAAGGAGTTTCTTCCCAGAGGCCATTAGGACTGTAAACTCCTATCTCACCAGGGACTAACTTTACCGTACCACTCTACTGCTTTCTTGTAAATTGCTGTTTTTTTTCCTTTTTCCTTCCTCCCACAATATGTAAAAGAATATGTGATTCTGTTCCATTCTGTTTGTAGTTTGTTTGGTTGTTTGTTTGTTTGTTTTTTGCACAAAGTCCGCGAGCATTGCCACTTTTCATTTCACTGCGCATCTCGTATGTGTATGTGACGAATAAACTTGACTTGACTTGACTTGACTTGACCCGCTGAATTTCTCCAGCATTTTTGTCTACCTAGGAGGTAGGAAATACTCTGGGCTGGAAAATACCTTCTACTATGAAGCTGGTAGAATATTCTGATTATACTGAGTACAATAAAATAAATTGCATAAGACCTGAATGTGTTGGCCTCTAGTTCAACACAAGTCTCCTTAAACACTTGACAGGAAATTTACCAGAATTATTCAATTTCATGGAGTGGAATAATCTTGAATTTGAACCATTTGTAAAACTGACCACAGGAAGTATAAAACTATTAATAAAATCCCTATGGATTATGATAGTAACCAAGAACATTGACGAGGGCAAGATGCAGTTTGGAAGGACTTCAGCAGGGCCTATGATAAAGTCTACATACTCGGCTCCTCTGTTATGTTAGATCATACTTTTTGATGTGAAATTCATTCCTGCTTATTTTCGGCAAATGCATTATTTGGTTGAAGCTGCATATTCTGCATATGAAATTGGGATGAATTTTGAATGAGAATGAATTTAGTGCTACCACTGAATATGAATTTCTAGGCAACTTTGGGAATATTCTCCAAGTGCACCTGCAGTATATTTCTGTTTCTAAAGTGTTTAAATTAACTACTCTTTACTAAATATGGTTAATTAAAATGGTGTTGGACTTTTTAATTAGGATTCACTAATCACAAAAATTTTACAATACCTTAAAGGAAAGAACAAGAAATAGTCTGCATATGAATGCAGGATATATTTATTCAACTTGTATTATAAGCCTTAGAAGCTAGAGTTCTACAAATGTTCTGCTAGTTATGTTTGCATGAGCTTCTTTTTGAACATCTGGAATACACTGCATATTAAGTCTTGCTTGCAATGTAAAAGACAATCTTAAAATGGAATATTTAGCTCCATATATAAACATTACATTCTGGTCAATGTTTAAAAAAAATTAACTGCCATTTAATAACATAAATGTACTGTTTGCATTAAATGTACCTTGAACTCTGAGATTCACTGACGCTACCATTTTGGATAGCCTCCAATAGAAACTCAGAAATAGAATACATATTCATTATTTATCAAAGAATGGAGACTTTATGTCTGGATTGGATTTGAACTCAGGACCCAGGGCTAGAAAGATTCAGTGCACCACCCAATCCTTTATCCTGAGTTTTCTGACCTATTTTAAAGAAATGGTTTGCTTTGAGACGTTTCCATTCCGAAATAAATCGTTGATGCAATGACAACCCACTGTGATGAATGCAGGTAATATGTAACACTGATTGTTCTACTTCCTTTTATATTTAAGGCACACATCCAATCAATTTTCATCTATGTTATGATTTATGTATTATTTTACGATGTGCACATAGCATAATATTATTTCTGATAATCACAGTAATATATAAACAATTAAAGTTAAAAGGAAGTTTTTTAATATATTTCCTTTGACAATTTTAGGATATCCTGAAATGCTTCAGAGCTGAAATGGCATTATTTTTAAGATTCTGTCACATTTATAAACTAGACAATACTTGTGCACAGCAAAATCCCAAAACACTAATGAAATAAATAGCCAGTTAATCTACTATACTGATATGGGTGGAAGAATAAATGTTAGCAAAACACTGTGAAAACTACTAAAAGGGCAAACTAAGGTTAGTGTCTTACATAGAAACATAGAAACATAGAAATTAGGTGCAGGAGTAGGCCATTCGGCCCTTCGAGCCTGCACCGCCATTCAATATGATCATGGCTGATCATCCAACTCAGTATCCCGTACCTGCCTTCTCTCCATACCCTCTGATCCCCTTAGCCACAAGGGCCACATCTAACTCCCTCTTAAATATAGCCAATGAACTGGCCTCGACTACCCTCTGTGGCAGGGAGTTCCAGAGATTCACCACTCTCTGTGTGAAAAAAGTTCTTCTCATCTCGGTTTTAAAGGATTTCCCCCTTATCCTTAAGCTGTGACCCCTTGTCCTGGACTTCCCCAACATCGGGAGCAATCTTCCTGCATCTAGCCTGACCAACCCCTTAAGAATTTTGTAAGTTTCTATAAGATCCCCTCTCAATCTCCTAAATTCTAGAGAGTATAAACCAAGTCTATCCAGTCTATACTCTCTAGAATTTAGGAGATTGAGAGGGGATCTTATAGAAACTTACAAAATTCTTAAGGGGTTGGACAGGCTAGATGCAGGAAGATTGCTCCCGATGTTGGGGAAGTCCAGGACAAGGGGTCACAGCTTAAGGATAAGGGGGAAATCCTTTAAAACCGAGATGAGAAGAACTTTTTTCACACAGAGAGTGGTGAATCTCTGGAACTCCCTGCCACAGAGGGTAGTCGAGGCCAGTTCATTGGCTATATTTTACCTGGCAGACAAGGCTGCAAGAAGTACATTAAGAACTACATCATGTCAATGTACTCACGCCTTTGGGTTGAGTGAAAGGAAATTGCTTACCTCCATGCTGAGGCCCGATTCAAAAACAAATTAATTTCTTCACTCAAACAAGTCTAAAATTAGCAACAGAATTCCAATTGATTTCCAATGTATTGTTATGAGATTTAGTTTGGTACCAAGGAAAGTTACAGGGCTAGCAGACATTGGTAACACTGTCTGGAATCAGGTCTCTGTGACTGAAAATTAAGGAATGTTGCATGTGGCCTCACTCTGGTAATGCACATCAAAGATCCTATGGCTCCTCTAGTATCTTTGATGTGCATGACAGAAAATTCAGTATGGGAATAGGAAGGGGAGTTAAAATGGGTGGAAACCAGTAGATTCAGCAGGCCTTGGCAGACCGAGTGTAACTATTTGGTAAAACAGCCTTTTAGTCTACGAATTGTCTCTCTGATGTAAAGGAAACCACATTGGGAGCACCGAAAGCAGTGCTGGAGTTCCTGGAGGAATGTGTGGAAGGCAGTATAGGGAAAGGTGTTACATCTCCTTCCGTTGTAGGGGAAAGTACCTGGCGAGAAAATAGTTTGAGTGGGAAGGAATGAGTGAACCAATATTTTCACTTACTGGCAGAATCAAGTCTAGCTTCCTCTCATCCAATTGAGTAAAAGTATATAAGCATGATAAGTTATTTTGATAGATCCAGCTATAGATGGTTAGCAGATTTATTGCAACTCTTTTTATGAATATTTATTTTCTGTCGCCAAGCTCTATTTCTTAATGATTGTGTTTTTCCCAGTTTATTCCTACATGATCAAACTGGTGATGATTACATCTGAGGAATGAAGATTCTTAGTTAATCCCAGAATTAATAATCAGCGCTAATAAGTCGGTGTTACAGTACTTGTTACCAAAACAATTTTGGTAAACAGGTTTAAATTCGGCTAAATATGAGGTTTATACATTTGTATGTAAATAAGTCCATGATAGGATATAACATAATTGCATCATCAATATTGTGAAGTAAATACATGGGTTAGTTGTTATTATTGTTGTTATTATTCTGCAATAAATTTAACATCCTTCCATTAAAAATCTCCAGGCATTTCATGAATATTATTGCAATTAGCATTAATCAGTCAAGGCAGACTCATAGACTATCTCCATACTCACTGAAACTAGCTAGATAAGAATAAACAGTATTTCAGCAATTTCTCCTCATCTCACTCTTCTTCAGGTAGAAAAGCAGTCAGAGGACGAGCATCTAAACTTCCACTCGCAGGTAAATATTCACTCTTGAGTCTTTCTAAGGAGGTTAATGGTCACTAAATTAGTGATAAATTTGGAGGCTGGATTGAAAGCTTGTTTATTAATGTGAAGCTTTGGCAAATGAGTCAGAGGTCGGTTCTTCATCATCATTTGATACCATGAAGATTTAAAACATGTTTGTGTTACCGTGATCATTTGGATTTACTGTTCTGCATAAAATTAACTGGATGCCAAGGAAAGTGACAAAAGATAAATGAGGATTTAGAATGATCTACAATAATGGTTGCAAAGTGTAAAATTATGTATGGTGTTTAGAAAACTTACCAAAGCTACGAAGGAACAGAAACAGTTTCTAGAAGCGAATGAATTCCAAAATGAATTTAAACAAAAACAATGAATCTGTAAAAAAGCAGCTGCAACTGGAGGTCTATGAGTGATTTGGATTCACCAAGTAATTTAAATCCTAATTTTATTAAATATATTTTGGCATTTTTGCAATTTTGGCCTTGAGAATCTTTCTCTGTAGAAAAATAGATCCAAAGCCTTTGACAGTACGTATGAAATTCGATTGCAAACAAAATTTACAGTACAACATTAGCATGTAGACATATGTTCCATCAGTAAAAAAAAAAATAGTTTCAAAGAGAAAAGAACAGGTAATTTTCCAGTAGATTTAAAATCTCTGAAGCATCTGCAATCTTGAAAGAAGGCAGATTTATTTCTCAGGCAGAATTTGAATCTGTGTGTCTAAACTAAGTACATTTTTTACACTGTATTGCATTGTATTTTGGATTTGAAGTTAATTTTTTTTGGATAAAGTAAACTATTTATCGCAAGATGTTCTTCTTCATCCTATTTAAACGAGGAACGTTTCAAAACTGTGATAACATATACAATGTGGATGGTTGGAAAACTTTTTGTTTTGAATAAGGATCTACCTGAATGATTTATATGCTATCAAGTTAAACTATGTTTGGACTTTACTGTCAACTGGGGGAAAAATGGTGAGAAAAACCAAAACGTGTGAATGAAAGTTTATTAATCAGAAAGGCTCACTCTTATTTTCTAGTCCATTAATGCTGCCCGACCTGCTGAGTATTTTCAGCATTTCCTTTGTTTTATTCCAAATACCCTTAGTATCTTTCTGAAATGTTTTTCCCAAAATCTGTTGGCTATCTGTTTTGATAATTGCCTTGGAAATTGGATTATGTTTACATGCAACTACCACTCCAGAGTAAAATGTAGAGTCTATGAGATGACACATTGGAGATTCTCTGGAACTACATTCACGGATTAATCTTTTGTCACCTTATGCTGTCAACTCTTTTGAACAACCATCCATTCACATGGATTTTCATCCAGTTTCCACGAACAGTGAACTTAACTTTAGTCAGTGACTGAATTGTCCTTTGAGTCGAAACAGCTAAGCACTGAAATGTTTACATTCTTTACAATGGCCCCCTCTACTCAGTCAGTGCTCTTCATTGTGTCTAGTAAGTATCTAAGTGATCCAGTGTTTGCACAGGTGCAGTGAGTCTCTGCAAGGCCCTCTCTGGTTTTAAGATATCTCAGTAATGTGCATTAATGTGGGACATGCAGGATCATGTTATTAGTTAAAGGTCTGTACATAAAGATTTTTGGTAATGTTGGTGTATTCTGTATCCATCGCAACAAGAGCAGATGATTCTTCCAGTTAAAATTTGGGAAAAATAACAGTATTGCCTTTGGCCCCCACTACAAACTCAGTTTCCTTGCCTTTGTCTCCATGCTCCTCCCTGTCAATTGTCTAATGTTGAATCGAAAATGGAAGGGAAGGAAGAAAGTAAAAGCAGATTATTATTTAAATAGAGTGAGATTTAAATATTGTTATTTAACAAATAATGTTATTTCTTATTTAAATAATGTGGCCATTGGTGCATAATATTGCCATCCAAAAGGATCTAAGTGTCCAATTGCAGGTGCAGCAATTAATTAAGAAAGCTACTAAAATGTAGGCATTTATTGCCAGGAGAGTAAATTAGGGAAAATCCGAGAACTTTTCAGGGTGCCAGTGAGTCTGCATACAAGTTTCATATTTAAGAAAGGATATGCTTGCTGTCCAGTCAATGCAAGAAATGGTGACTAGGTTGATGCAGTGATTGATGTATGAAAAATGATTGAGCAGTTTGGCTTATTCTTATTCTAAATTGAAAGAATGAGAGGCAGCTTTTTTGACACATTCTAAGGGAATTGACAGAGTGCATGCTGAGACATTGTTTCCAGGGGACATAATTACAGAATAAAAAAGTATTTGGACTTTAAGAAAAAGTTGAAGATGATTTTATTCTCTGAAAGGACAGTGAGTCTTTCAAATGTTTTACCTTTGAGGGTGTGGAGCCAGATTCATTGAGTTTAAAGCAGAGACTGACAGTCATTTGAACTGTAGGAGTGTCGAACAGTATAAAGAGAATACAGGAAAGTGGTGCTTAACCCATTGTTGGATCAAGGTTTCAAGGTCAGTTTATTGTCACATGTACCAATTAAGGTACAGTGAAATTCAAACTACCATACAGCCGTACTAAAACAAAAGTAACAAGGCACACAACTACATAAAAGTTAACATAAACATCCACCACAGCGGATTCCCCACGTTCCTCACTGTGATGGAAGGCAATAAAGTCTAATCTTCTTCCTCTTTATTCTCCCGCGGTCGGGGTAGTCGAGCCATCCACAGTCGGGGCGATCAAAGCTCCCACAGCTGGCGATCGAAGCTCCCGCGTTGAGGCGGTCGAAGCTCCCATGTCGGGGCAGTCGAGGTCCTCGCGTCGGGGCGATCGAAGCTCCCACTTCGGGGCAGTTGAAGCTCCTGTGGCTTCGAGCTCCAGAGTTGCGCTAACCAGAGACTGCAAGCTCCACGATGGTAAGTCCACTGGCTCCCGCAGTTGGAGCTCCCAACGTCGGCCTCCAGCAAAGGCCACCAATTCCTCGATGTTAGATCACAGTGCAGATGGAGATACAATACGGAAAAAAAATTGCATCTCCTTCGAGGTAAGAGATTTTTTTAAAGTTTCCACCAACCCCTCCCTCCCCACATAAAACAAGCTAAAGAACACTAAAACATACATTTAACACATACTGTACTATCAAACAACAAAGAAGGAAGGGACAGACACACTGTTGGCGAGACAGCCATTGCTGGTGCCAATCTCAACCATGATCTTGGCAGAGCAGGTTTGAGAGGCCAATTGGTCCACCCCAGCTCCTGTTTCTTATGTAATCTCTCTGCAATATTGAGATACAACTTGTTATGTATTGATATCAGATTTAATTAGGGCGACAGATGGCACAATGGGCTAAGTGTTCGGCTGGCTAAGTGTTCGGCTGTAATGGGCTAAGTGTTCGGCTGGCAACCTGAAGGTGGCCGGTTCGAATCCTGCTTGGAGTGTGTACTGTCGTTGTGTCCTTGGTCAAGACACTTCACCTACCTTTGCCTGGGACTAGAGACGAAAATTAGCTACTGATTGGCTACAATCTCGCATATTTACATGCAAATGTTCATTAATATGCACTGTCCCTATAAACAAATTATTATTATTATTATTATTATTATTATTATTATTATTATTAATTGTTAGCTCTCCATGGAGTGGCTTGGTAAATTTCATTATGTTGGGGACTCCGGGTAAATTTATATGGTTTTTGGAAATTAATTAAATGTCAAATAATGTACAGGAAATAAATAAGGAGAACCAAAGAAAATGGGTTAAAGAGGACAATAAAATATCTTTTAAAAAAATGCATTGTGAAAATTCTAGAGGAGCAGAACAATTCAGCAAAACTCCCGATAACAGCATCTGATCACGTACATCTGATCTCAGGATATCACCCGATTTATTCAATATAGATCATGAGCTATAGTTATAGCTAATTTTACAGTAAATTTCAGGCTGTTAATATGCAGATATTTTTCAAGTGATGGATTCTCAGAGTAATTCTCACAATAATGTTTATGCTTGAGAACAGATAGATAATGAGTGAAACTATGAAAATGTTTCACTCATCTCAAAATAAATTCCAAAAATTACCATCAATCATGGCATGTGGATAATGAATTAATATTTAGCCCTAAATCTGAACTAAGGTATAATCTGTAATGATACAATATTTTAACTGTGATATTTAATTACATTAATGGAGGCAACATCAGTGGAGTGAAGGAAATAGGCAAAGTTTCGGGCCGAAACCCTTCTTCACACTGATCTTCAGCAGGTCAGGTAGCATCAATGAAGGGAATGGATATGTAACGCTTTGGGCCAAAACCCAAAACATTGCAAAACGTCCATTCCCTCCACTGATGCTGCCTGACCTTTTGAGTTACTCCAGCACTTTGTGGTTTGAAACAGTTATATTAATATTTAAGCTATTTGCTAGTTCAGAGGCACATCAAGTTTTGAGTTGAAAATCTTGGAAATATATTTTAACCTTCTTATAATTAGCTAACATGATTCCGCAAAGAACATTTCCATAATCTGGTCTTTGAGCAATGTTAATATAATTTGATATTAAGATTTGAATATAAGAGCAGGGAAGTTCTACTGCTGGTGTACAGGGTCTTGGTGAGACCACACCTGGAGTATTGTGTACAGTTTTGGTCTCCTAATCTGAGGAAAGACATTCTTGCCATAGAGGGAGTACAGAGAAGGTTCACCAGACTGATTCCTGCGATGGCAGGACTTTCATATGAAGAAAGACTGGATAGACTCGGCTTGTACTCGCTAGAATTTAGAAGATTGAGGGGGGATATTATAGAAACTTACAAAATTCTTAAGGGTTTGGACAGGCTAGATGCAGGAAGATTATTCCCGATGTTGGGGAAGTCCAGAACAAGCTGTCACAGTTTAAGGATAAGGGGGAAGTCTTTTAGGACCGAGATGAGAAAATCATTTTTTACACAGAGAGTGGTGAATCTGTGGAATTCTCTGCCACAGAAGGTAGTTGAGGCAAGTTCATTGGCTATATTTAAGAGGGAGTTAGATGTGGCCCTTGAGATTAAAGGGATCAGGGAGTATGGAGAGAAGGCAGGTACAGGATACTGAGTTGGATGATCAGCCATAATCATATTGAATGGCGGTGCAGGCTCGAAGGGCCAAATGGCCTACTCCTGCACCTATTTTCTATGTTTCTATAATTTCTCCTTTTTTTCTCTGTTACTCCATCGCATTTAATCTATTATTGCTCCAAATTCACCCTAGCCATTGTTGTGCTTTTAAGACATCATCTAAAAATGTTTTATAACTTAACTTTTATCTTATACTATATTGAAATATGTCGTAGTTTTTTTAACCTGTTTTGCCCTTTCCTATTTTCCAATGTTAAAAGCTTTATTTCTCATTTCCATTTTGATTGATCTTGTCACCCACCACGTTTGCTTCTCAGTAATTCATAGTCTGATCTTAACGTGAAATATGGACTCTTCCACAACCTGTTAGTTGGAAAATGTGCACAGTACAATAATGAGTTGTTTCTTATTAAAAAAAATTATCAATGTAACATGAAGCATCGTTGCTTGTAATCAATTATTTTTTGAAGAAATACGCTTATGCACATTATAGTACCTTGTCGTGTAATCTGAATGTGCTATTTTCTTCATGTTGATTCAAAATTATCGACTTTGAAAACAATGCAGCAAATTTTAATTAGTAAGATTTATCCACTTAATAGTTCTCAGAAGACGAGGACATCTGAAGAGTAACTTGGTATGTGCTTTGTATTTTATTATAAATGGTATAATTTACCCAGATCACACTGCAGTCTCTGAGCTATTAGAAACACATGGCCATCTATTCAATTCAGTAATTACTGTATTTTACTGGTTCCCTTAACTTATAATTGTTCACAATTCTCTTGTTATGGTTTTAAAAACAAAGATTTGCACATTCCGTCCTTTAGCTCTCTTTACAAAACAAGGTCCATTTCATTTTCTTTGCAGTAGTTTAACAAGGGATGTTGTAAGAATCAAATTCCTAGATTCATAGATTTAATATTCCTAGTTATATAGCATGGAAGCAGGTCCTCCAGACATACTCAATTCATGTTGACCAAGCTGTTAATTTATACTAATCTCATTTGCTTGTATTTGGTCCAAACCACTCTCAACCTTTGGTATCCCTTTTTCTGTCCAGATATCTTTTAAATGTTTTAATTATATCCACCTCTACCACTTCCACTGGCACCTTATTCCATTGAACGGCCACCTTCAGATTACTTTTCAATCTTCCCCTATCAACTTAACCTGTGACACTTTCCTGGGAAAAAGACAGTGACTATCTACCCTACTTATGTCCTTTGTAATTATATAAACTTCTTTAAGGTCACCTATTAGCCTCCTGTGCTGAAGGGAAACAGTCCTTGGAAGGAGGCTGATGGATGACCTTATAGGGGTTTATAAAGTCATGGATCATAGTTTATAATGAGAGAAGAACAATTTAAAGGGATCCTGTGAGACAATTCTTTCACACACAGAGTGGTGGGTATTTAGGACGAGCTGCCAAAGGAAGTGTATATGTTGGGTATATTACAATGTTTGGAAGATATTTGGATAGGCACATGGATAGCAAAGACCTAGAGGGATATGAGCCAAATGCATGCAAATGTGGAATCCTCTTTTAGTCACCTTGGTTGGCATGAATGAGATGGGCTGAAGGGCCTGTCTCTGTGTTGTGTAACTCTATAACTAATGCCATGCAAAAGAGCAAGTGGACAATGAAAGCAAGGCACCAGAGGAAATAAAATCAGAATCAGATCAAGGAATATCACAACATGAATGTGAAGAGAGAGAGAAAGAGAGAATGAGAAAATAATCAAGGATGGGGTAAAAGAAAAAACAGCAGGAAGAGATAAATAATTTTGTTTTACAATAATTCTCCATGATGGAATGTTCCAAGAATCACCACGAGAAAGCTCAGTTAAACAATCAATAAATGGAAAAAACAAAGCTCGATAGGAGTGTAAGACTTTGAGGACCTTAGTTAAGCAATGGGAGACAATCAACACGAGTAAGAACAGAAAATGAGGGGAATACTCAGCAGGTACAGTTGCATCTCAGGAGAAAGAATTCAGGCTCCTAATTTCATCAGTGTGTAGGAAGGAACTGCAGATGCTGGTTTACACCAAATATAGACATAAAATGCCGGAGTAACTCAGCGAGACAAGCAGTATCTCTGGATAGAAGGAATGGGCGACGTTTCGGGTCAAGACCCTTCTTCAGACTCTTCTTCAGTCTGAAGAAGGGTCTCGACCCGAAACATCACCCATTCCTTCTTTCCAGAGATGCTGACTGTCCTGCTGAGTTACTCCAGCATTTTGTGCCTAATTTCATCAGTACAATTCAATTCGAATAAGCATTTGGATTTCTAGTCCATCGACCTACAAGATGGTTTGTATGTATGTTTGATTAGATTATTCGCTTAAAAATGTGATTGAAAAATCTGATTATCTTATTATTTTCTAAATGAAAATCTATTTTCTTCAAAATCAAATTGAGAAAGCATCTAATTTTGTGATATTTTGTCATTAAATTTGTAAATTAATCTTGTCTCTTTGGTGTATTTGACAAAGTCATCTTCTACTCAATGCTTTATTCAGGAGGTTCCAAGACCATGATGGCCTGGGAACAATCTTTATAGCACTTTCCCAGGATGATCTGTTCTTCCCTGTGCTGTGTTAGACAGGGACCCTCGTCAGGTAAATGACTCACCTTCATTCCTGCACTGTTCCCCGTCATTCCCAACACTGATTTCCTTGGTAACCTCATCTCAATGCTGCCTCACTGCATTGATGAGTGGCTCCTGATGTACAGAATGTTCCTGTGGATTTACACCACATCACCCAGGATGTTATGGTCAGTATCCATGTATATGGAGGCTCACTGCCTTCCCCCTTGCGAGTCCAAACTGGATTTCAAAATGCAAAAACGGAAAGTGCTCGAGGACCTCAGTGGGTCAGGCATCATCTGGTGTCAGAGGAAAGGTCTCATCCCTAAATGTCATCTGTCCATTCCCCCTTAGCTGCTGCTACACCCGCTGAGTTCCTCCAGCACTTTATTTTTTGTTCAGGTTTCCAGCATTTGCAGGTTTTTTTGTCTCCTGAATCTTGTTTTGAAGCCCAATTGTCACCTAGTGAAGGATCATTGGCAAGGTTCTGGGAAATCTTTGACTGCCCTGAGTCCATCGCATCCTTGGAGAAGCATTGGCCTGTGTGTAATGGTCAATGTCATGGAGGGATTTTGAAAACCAGGTTCCAAATTCTATCTTGGTTTGAATAGGCATGGGTTACACACACACATAGTTCCACTTCAACATATTTGTTCAAGGATGGAACAATTTCCAGTCTACTTATATTCTCTGCAAAATATTTTCTTGATAATTTCTCTCTTAAGGTCTTATGGGATGTTTTGCATGTTTAAATATTGTGTTTGCATGTCCTTGCTGTCAGAGAAAATACATTTGGACTTATTTCATGATTTCAAGGCCTGCATGCAGTTTCTAGCAATAACACCAATAAAAAAATGATGCACACTCATCTACTCAGTTGTTACAATGTGGCAGACTTGTAGAATCTAATTTATATTAAAATCATGGTTTAAACCAGGGAGTATTTAGGGCCATAAAATATTCTATTCGGCAAAAAAACTGTTAGCCCAATATTGTTTGCTCAAAGCAAATTTCACATTCAACGCAATTACATTTTTTTGTTTCAACAGTGTGCATTACTTCTCCTCAATATTGATCTAATTCATTCATGAATTTCATGGTTGGACAGGCTTGAGTTGCAACATACAAAAATGCATTCCATTATGCTTTGTCTTTCATGTCCCCAGTCCCAGCCATCCTGTTCTTGTCAAAATGATCAAAATATTTTAATTCATCCGGGTTTAACTTGCAAGGTCTGATGTTTCTCTCTTTGCTCTACCTGCTGTACTTGTGGTTTGATTGTGCTCATGCATAGTACTATTTGATTTAATTTGATAGCAGACAATCAGCAGACACTGTATCTTGGTATACATGACAATAATAAACCAATACCAATGTCATTTGTAAAACTGAGTATATAAAGACATGTATTGCATTCTATTTTGATATAATCTGACATGTACAGAATCCACCTGTGGAGCTAACTTGTCTGCACTTCAACAAAGCTTTGGTGCAGAATAACCACTTCCATATTCCCGATCTTTCATTACGCTGGATGGTTCACAGAAGATTGGATTGTGTAGCCGTGGAAGGACATTTAAGATGTTGAGACTTTATTATATCAAATGAATAAATGTACCTCCACTTGGCATAAAAAGATGGGGGGGGAAGGGGGTGGGGGGTGGGGGGGGGGGGGGGGGGGGTTGGGGGGTGGGGGGGGGGGGGGGGGGGGGGGGTTTGCAAGCCACTTACCTAATCTGAATCTAAGTCCACCATTTCATTGAAGGTCTTTTACATCATCTAACAGATGTAAAAAAAAACAATTAGACCAGATCTTAATTTGTTTCAGTTCTCTATTTAAGATAATGCTCTTAAATGTTCCTCCTCTCTAGCGGTCTTCAGTCTTGATGAATAACATCTGCCAAATAGTTTAATGATCAATGTATCCTACTTTATGTGGAAGCTTCTTCTTCTTCTTATTGAGTCCACACACAAGATTAGAAGTTGTTCAGCCAGAGCTGCACACACTTCTCGGCATTTGCATACAATGATGTCTGTCTTGTGCTTCTTGTGCGTGGTGGTGGAAAGATTGGTGAAAACAGGGCTGCAATGTGAAAGCTCTTTCCTTGACCCCATGTGGAAGCTATGACTACTTCTTACTTTTAGTTTAATTTTTCGAAATTTTTATGATTTAGTTTTTGTATTTGGAGTTTCCTTCCTTTAAATAGAATAAATAGTTTAGTTACATGGGTTATTCAGGAAAGTAATGATGAAAGTTTAATCTGTGGTGGGTGTAAGGAATGAAGAGATTAAGTTGGTTTGGCAAGGCAGAATGAGGGAATAGTGATGTGTATAATTGAATGTAACTATAATATTATTACCATCAGACAATGTTGCCAACTGGCCCGCTCCAGACTGCAGGAGTACGTGCTGAGGGACGCACTGAAGCTCGGTGCAGCCAACGACAAGGCTCTGTGGGGGAGGACCACAGTGTTTAGGGTCCTTCCGCTGCTGGACATTGGGTGCCAGGTATAAGGATATTTCTGTAAACACTACTAAATATGATGCTAATTAATGTATGTATAGCCTCTGAAAATGTCAGAAACATTTTTGCACAGTTCTTGTTTTGTATATATTTTCTATTCTGAATAAAGTTTATTTTGATTTTTTTTAATTCCTGAGAGCTTGGATCATTTTAATACTTCCTGCTCTGTATTCAGAGGCACAATTGTGCCCCTGCTCCAGTCACATCTCTTTTACAGCGGGTGTCAGATTCTTCCTTCTATTCCTGTAAAGCATTCAAGGGAGGCATCATGAAAATCTAGTTGCAGCCTATGATGATTGTCCATGTCTTCTTTTATTATAAACTTTGCAATGTCCTTAAATCATGCAGATTCTGGTCAGTACTATGTAATGACACCAAAGCTACAGCTAAAAGAATATCAAAGTGCCTATGTTAAAATGCATGGATGGATAGAAACATTGAAATAGTTGCAGGAGTAAGGCCATTTGGCCTTTTGAGCTAGCACTGCCATTCAATATGATCATGACTGATCATCCAAAATCAGTACCCCGTTCCTGCTTTGTCCCCATATCCCTTGATTCCGTTAGCCCTAAGAGCTATATCTAACATTCTCTTGAAAACATCCAGTGAATTGGCCTCCACTGCATTCTGTGGCAGAGAATTCCGCATATTCACAACTCTCTGGGTGAAAAGTTTTTCCTCATCCAGTCCTAAATGGCCTACCCCTTATTTGTAAACTGTGCCCCCTGGTTCTGGACTTCCCCAACATCAGGACCATTTTTCCTGCATCTAACCTGTCTAATCCCGTAAGAATTTTATATGTTTCTGTAAGATATGTGGAATATAGCTACAGGTTACATATGCAATGACAGAAACTTTACTCACAACATGACTGAGTTATCATCAGGGCCAATGTGTCTGCCAATGTATTTAGTTGGATGAATTCCACTAGAACGGAACACAAATCTTTAATTTTATGTATTTGCGTCAAGCAAATTGTAATTGTATTTTTGTAAATTATTTTTCAACGTATTCTAATGCCAGCAAGGACAGTAAATATTTTAATTATATACATGTATGTAAAATTTCCATTTTTGCTCTGTGAGAGCCGAGTGATGGGAGAATCAGAATTGTAAGAAAGATAGCAGAATACTGGGTAAAA
The DNA here is from genome assembly GCF_010909765.2 of Amblyraja radiata. Lineage (NCBI taxonomy): Eukaryota > Metazoa > Chordata > Chondrichthyes > Rajiformes > Rajidae > Amblyraja > Amblyraja radiata. The sequence goes on along the minus strand of NC_045966.1, from coordinate 28,136,533 downwards.
AAAATAAAAAATCGAGTCCGTTGCAATCTCAGATGTCGTTCTGCCAGTATCTGGCGCAGGTCACAGCTGGTCGGGTCGGGTCGGTTCAGCCAGGTCCTGGGGGCTGCACTGGGGGGCGTCGTCACACTCCAGTAGGTGGGACATTGTCTGTACTGCTCCACAGCTGCATGTGTCTTCTGCCTGGTAGTTCCATGCTTTCATAAGTGCTTTGCACCTCCCCTGCTCCACTCGTAATCTGTTGAGGGTCTTCCAGGTTGGCCATGGGAGGTCGTGCCCGCTGGCGAGGCATTCAGTCGGAGTGATTCCTCTCTCCATCCAGTCGTGGGCTCATGTGTTGAGCTGGTTCCATTCATCTTTCCAGATGTTGGTCCTTGCTGTTTCTTTGGTTGTCTGGAGAGGTGGGACTGTCTGCAAGAAACTGGCTCTGGATTTCAGTCGGGGTGGAGGTGCTGTGTGTCCGTGCAGGGGGTGCCTGGTATCGATCTCCTGTGCTCTCTGCTCGTCTTGGGCGACGATGGATCGTCTGATATGGGGGGGGTCAATACCAGCTAGGGCGTAGAGGCACGGGACTGGCGTTGTCTTTATGCATCCCGTGATAATGCGGCAGGTGTCGTTGAGGGCTGTGTCAACCAGTTTGGTGTGGTGGGAGCGGCTCCAGCTTGAGCACGCGTATTCAACTGTGGAGAAGCACAGGGCTAGGGTAGTTGCACGGATGGTTGGTGGATCAGCGCCTCACTTTGAATTTACCAGTTTGCGCAGGATGTTGTTGCGAGTGTTGACCTTGGCTTTGGTGTTCTGAAGGTGGGTTTTGAAAGAGAGTGTCCTGTCGAGTTTGACTCTGAGGTACACGGGGTGGAAGTGGTTGGAGAGTTTGTGGCCATCCCATGAGACGCTCAGTTGTTTTCCTGCATCTCGATTTTTAAGATGGAAGCTGCATAGTTGGGTTTTTGATGGGTTGGGTTTCAGGTGGTTGTTATTGTAGTAGGTTGTCATCTCTTGGAGGGTGCTTTCCAGGACAGACTCGATCTTCTGGAAGTTCTCCTGTTGGGTGGTGATGCAGAGGTCATCAGCATAGATGAAGCGGCGGCATTGTGGGGGAAGTGGTTGGTCGTTGGTGTAGATGTTGAAGAGGAGGGGGGCAGTACGCTGCCTTGTGGTAGGCCATTCTTTTGGGCTTTCCATTTGCTCTTCTTGTCGTTTAGTTGAACGAAGAAGCGCCTGTTGTTGAGAAGGCTTTTAATGACTTGGCACAGGTCGAGGTCACCAGTCATGTCAAAAAGTTTCCTGATCATGGTGCGGTGCTGGACAGTGTCGTAGGCAGCGGTGAGGTCTATGAAAGCTGCTCCGGTGATGTGTTTGCACTCAAAACCGTCCTCAATGTGTTGGGTGAGGTTCAGTAGCTGCCCGGCACAGGAGCGGCCAGGGCGGAAGCCAGCTTGATCTTTAGTAAGCTTGGAGTCTATAAGTGGCATAAGGCGTTGTATGGGTAATACTGGGTAATATGATTAATGGGATTGCTCCAAGGGCTATTTGGCATTAATGGGCTGAATAGTCTTCTAAGTGGTGATGAAATCTATTCTATTACCATTCGTTAACCTAAAAAAGCAACCTAGCAAAAGCTGACAAAACTACCTATAAAACATGTTGAGAGTTACTTTCAAAATATGAGCCATCTTATGTTCCCTATCCCACATTCCTACCATTTTAAGAAATCTCCTTGGATTTAGATAATCCATCAAATGAAACTTATCCCTGCACCTAGCCTGTGCAGGGATAAGTTTAAGCCATTAAGACTTTTTTTTAAATATTTCAATGAGGTTACTCCTTATTCTTCTAAACTCAAAATATATATATTTTTAATTATGTCTTCTCATAGGAGAACTTCACCCCTGCACACACCACCAATCCCAAGAATCAATCAAGTAAACATTAGTTGCACTCCCTCTATCATAAGTATATTCTTTCTTAGGTTAGAAGACTGCACCTGAACACAATATTCCCATGGACCCTCCGGGGCCCTATATAATAGCAGAAAGTGGCGTTAGAAAGTCCTATGGATGTAAAGGACATGTCATTTGAATTGTGGTCGCTTTGAATAACTATCAATTTCTCACCATTTTTGAAGTGCTCCATCTTTTTCTCTTTCAACCAAAATGGATGACCTCGCCTTTTCCCACGTTCTATGTCACCTGCCACCACTGAATCATGGAATGGCTATATCACAGAAGGAGGCCATTGTCTGCCATTTCTCTACCAGACAACTCACTATTGCTATCTACTGACCCTTCTTTCTGTAGTTTACAAACTTACAATGTTTGCTTCATCATTGATGTATCCAGTTTCCAAATAAGGCCCAATGAAATCTGCCCCCAACACATTTCCAAGCAATACATTCTGGATATTATTTTTCTCCCAGGTCACCCTTAACTTTCTTCCCTTAGATTTCCACCCGTGAACTCTGGCACCTTCCCGCTGAAGAAAATTGCTTCCCACTAAGCACTTTATCCAGACCTCAATCATTCTATATATATATATACTAGACCAAGTGCAGACCCGTTGGGTCTGTTCCCCCAACGTGCGGTTGTGGGGGGGGGAGGCGGCACGCAGCGTCACACACACTAACTACCCCCCCCCCCGCACTCACGCTAATTACACCCTTGATATTATATTAATATTATTAATTTGCTCCTTTTACCCCATAACCACCCTATCTACTGACGCATAGCCCCCAACTTGCAGTCACATCTAGAGAGGGGGGGGGGGGGCGGGGGTAGAGAGTGAGGGCAGAGAGAGAAGGGGCAGAGGCAGAGAGAGAGACAGAGACAGAGAGAGGGGCAAGAGGGATAGGGGGTTGGAGAGGAGGATAAGAGGGAGGGTGGGTGAGGGGGGATAGGTGGGGGAGGAGGGGAGGAGAGAGAGAGGGTGAGAGTGAGGGGGGAGAGAGGGGGTGCTGAGAGGGGGGTGAGGTGGGGAGCAGGGGAGGGGGAGGGAGGAGGGAA